>NW_028274811.1:108381712-108681712 GCF_037043125.1 Eumetopias jubatus
TGGGACGGAGCCCCACGTCAGGCTCCCTGCTCCTCCCTCTGCCTGCTGCTCCCCCTGCTTGTGCCCCCACCCCGAGAAATAAATTTAAAAAGTCTTAAAAAAAAAAAAGTCAAGGACTACACCACTGCTTTATTTTCTTATTACATGAAGTTAGAAGTCCCACACAACCAACCCACTGATTCCCCCTGCTGGGGTAGGCAGAAGCTTGTGGTGATGATACATTCTCAGGTCTCAACCCACTGCACGTGCACTAGCCACAGCAAACTTAGTTCAGTTATGCTCTTTCCCCACAGCCCTGAGAGCACATGTGCACTCTACCAAAGGTAGTTTTTATGAAACGCAAATAAACAAATTAAAATTTATTTTTAAAGCATTCATCATCCCACATTCCAAAGCAAAAATAGCCAATTCCTTGGGTCAGCAACCTTTAAGATTATACACAATATGCCTTCCAGTCTGTGGATAAGCAAAACTCCATTTTTAAGGAGATGGATCCCATATATTTCATGGAGTACTGACACAATACCAGAAAAGGAAAGTACTGCATTCTCTACCCCCCTCATCTTACAGGTGGAAAAAAAGAAGACCCAGAAAAAGTCCTGGAAAGTCCCACAGTCTCCCAGTCTCCCAGACATGGGAGAAAAACTACCACATGTCAGGCACTGGGCTATCACCACAGTGAATGCTTCCAACAACCCCATGAAGCAGATAAATCATAATTTAATCCCTATTATACAAACGGAGAAGCTGAGACACAGAATGGGTAAAGTAACTTGCCCAAGGTGGCACAACTAGCAACTGGTAGGGCTGGCATTTGGGCCAATGCAGTTTTAACCCCAGAACGTTTCCCATCCTGCTTCCCTCATACTCACAAGAATTGTGGCTAGAATAAGGAAAAAAATGTAAAGGTCTTCAAAATATTCTAGGGGACGGACATACAAAAAGCCAAAATGCAAATCCTGACTTAAAATGAAAACTACAAACGTTAAGATGTGGAAGCTTAAACCAGAATAGACAAGCCCACAAAAATGGGGGGATATAGAAAAATATATTTTATTACTAGTTACTGCATGTGTCCCTTAAAGCACTAAACCACTAGCATCAGAGCCAAAAGGAAGGCTAAAAATAGGCATTTGCAACAAACTCTGGAAAGCTTTTAGCTTATGAGGCACTCATTTCTGTAGACTCCCAAAAACATATGCATCACAGAACACAAAAATTCCCAAGACCACACTGCCACTCCATTGATGTCACATTTAAACTTGTCCAAGCTGCAAATAAAATCAGGGCTGAAAAAGGGCCTTAGCAGTCCATGTAGACTCTCCAAAAAAAGGGCCACTATCTCAACCTTACCAGACAATTCACAGAATTCTCCCTCGAAAAGCATCCAAGCCCTAACAACAGACTTAAACAGAGAAACTACTAGATTAATTCAAAGTTAGTCTGTCAAAAACTAGTCCAAAGGTTCAAAAACCAATTAGTAGACAAGACACCTTCTTGCCTTAAGATTCCAGAAAAACAAGAACAGAGCAAAACTACCAGACTCAGAATTTTGCTTTGGGCACTTAAAGCAAGTTGGCTTCTCCACTCCAGGGAAGGTGGGATGCCAGCCAAGCTGTCTTCTTCCCACGATCAATAACCCCAGTGACGCACCCTATCAAGGGCCCCTGCACTTGCACAAAACGCCAGCTCAGGCACCCAGTACCACCTGATGTCATGGCTGATTTAAAACCCACAAGGCAGGTTCACCATTAGCTAAGCAGCAGCAGCAGCATGAGTAGCCCCATTTAAACTTCTGAGGTGTGCTCTCTCCTGGGGATGATTATACCCCTGAGTTTAAAGAGGGGGGAAGGACCAAAGAGTGTCTTAAAGTTGCTTTCCCTCCCTCTGTGGGTGGATGAGGAGGGATATGCAAGAAAATGGAGGTTTCAGCACTGCCCTTTGCATAAGAGGGTTCTGGAAAGGAAAGGGGGGAAGGGGAGAGGGCAGAAGGAAGAGAATACAGTTTGAAGTATTATTAGTAAACCCCAAATGTCCCCTCCTCCAAATGAAGCAACCTTAAAAGAAATTAAAATTGCAACATGTTATTTCCAGAATTGGCTGTTCTGGTTTCCCTTGGACTACGAGTGATCCTAATCCCTCGAATGTGAAGACATTAAGCTCCCTCTTCAACTTTCCCCATTTTGATGGTTTAAACCAGTCAGCCTCAACCAGCGACTGCAGAAGGGGAGGAGTTTTGCTAAAGCACTAGGGCTACGGCCACAGGCCCAACATTCTACCTACAAGCGGGTTTTGATACCGGTCCACTTCGCAAAGACCCAAAACAGAGCCGCTGTGCCTCTACGCGCCGGCCAAGGAAGGCGGCAGGGCGCGCCCCCCACCCAACCGACGATCTGGTCTCGGCAAAGGGAGGCCGAGACGAGCCTCCGTATTCTTCACCGCCTTTCCTCCACGCTGACACGGCTCCCCTGGGATCTCCCAAGGGACCGGGTCCACAGGACCGAAAACCCGAGGGAGGGAGAGGGAGGGCGCGAGGAGCGCCGGCCGGCGGTCACATGCCGCTCCCCGCGCGGGGAGGCACCACGTTGTCCCGGCTGCGGAGGAATGCCGGGAAGGGGGGCCGCGCACTCACACTCGCGCACACGCACACTCCGGGCCGCGCCGCGCCGCCGGCCCGCACCCGCCTTCTACCCAGAGCGCGGCGGCGGGCGCCGAACGCACAGGCCCAGCGGCCGCGAGCAGCCCGCGGGCCGGCGGCGCGGCGCATGGCGCCCAACTGTCACCCGCCCGCCCAGCCCGGCCACTCCCTCCCCCGCCGCCACACGCCCCTCGCGTCGCCGCATGCCCCCTTCCTCGCCTCACATTTTCCGCCAACCCCTAACTGGATCCCCGCACACTCGCCATCCGGCTCCCTCTCGAGGCGGAAGGTCCCCGGGATCGGGAAGGGAAACCACCGAATTCAATGACACCCTGGGTTTCCTCTTATCATTCTCCCCGTAACCGACCCCTCAACCCGTCGCCAATGGCGATTCTACCACCTAATATCATCTACCAAAGAACAAAACTTGTTAACTTTTAAAGCCCGAATCCGTGTGGTCGGTATGAACTCATCACCGGGCGCTTCGCTGCCCATGACATATGCTCATTAAACATTTACAACATGGGGACGATCGCAACGCTACCAAAACGGGGAACGTGGGGCGGGGTGGGAAGAGGGGCTTCCCGAGAAAGGGTTAGGCTAGAAACCGTCTTCGGCACCAACACGCGGGAGGGGGGGGGTGGGCTCTTTTCACCGAAACCAGCGCCCACCCTCTCCTGGCGAGGTAGGCCCGGACCACGCCGTTGCCCACTAACCGCTGAGGCCCAGGCAGTGGCCATGGGCTCCCGGGGGCTGGGCCCTCCGGCAGGGGCGGCTTCCCGAGTGTGTGAGAGAGGGAACGGCGACCCAAATTAGCCAGAAGGCAATTAAAAAAAAAAAAAAATCCCGAGTCACCACGACCAGTGGCGGACCCCCGGGCCCTGAAGGCCGCTGGGGGAGGGGACGCTCAAGTCCCCGGAAGAGGTCCCCGGACCCAGGAGAGCAAACAGGGAGACCCACCTGGAGGGGACTGTCCGTTCACCGTGGCCAGGACCGGCGGCAGCGCGTTCTTAGTCCACGGGTTCACCTTGGGCGGAGGGGCCTCGACGAAGTCTCGGCGCCCGGCGCCCGCAGCTCCGGCCGCTCCTCCGCCAGCGCCCGGCTCACCGCCGCCGCCCTCCTCCCCGTCGCTGGCCGCCAGGCCCTCGGCGCCCGGTGGCTGCGGCGGCCGCGGGCTCTCGCGCTCCAGCTGCCCGGTGCCCTCCTTGTGTGGCTTGGCGCAGGGCGGCCGAGGTCTCCGGGCGCCGCCGTCCGGCTCCCCCCCTCCGACGTCGTTCGGCCCGGGCTCGCCCTTGCCCTCGGGCGGCGGCGGCGGCGGCTTCTTCCTCACTAGACCCCCGTGCTCTTCGGCCTGCAAGAGGGGGGCGCCCCCCGGCAGCAGCGGCTCCACCTGAGTGGCCATCTGCGCGCCCGCCCCCCCGGAGAAGCCGGGCGCGCCCGAGGCTGCCTCCCCCGCCTCGAACTTGGCTTTCAGGGCACCCGCGACGCCTTCCTCCGGGGCGCTGGGCCCCAGTCCCTGCGGAGAAGGGTCGAGGTTCACGCTAGGCGCGGCCCCCCTCGCGGTGGGATGCAGCCGCCGTAGATCCGAGGCCCGCTGGCGGGGCGGGGGGGGGTAGGAAGGCCCCCCACTCTGCGGTCCAGGCCTCCTCGGCGCGCGTCCCCCCCCGCCCGTTCCTCGCAAGGCGCCCCCACCCCGAGCCTGGCAGGCTTCTCGTCCAGTCCCTCCCTCCCCCCCGCCGCCGGGGCGGCCCGGGCTTCCCGGCTCGGGAGCTGCAGCAATATGGACGGACGGGGGAGAGGCGCGGCGAGCCGAGGCGACCACGCGATCCGCGGCAGGCGGCGGGCGGGCGCGCGCCTCGCGACGCGGCGGGCGAGGGGAGGGGACGGCGCAGCGGGGACGCGCCCGCCGAGGCCGGCCCTTGGCGACGGGCGGGCGGGCGAAGGCGGCGGGAGCGCGCGCGCACAGACTCGCGGCCCCGCCCCTCGCCCCGCCCCGCCCCTCGCCTCCGATTCTTCGGAGCACCTCCCGGGCTGGAGGGTGAGGGGTGCTCTGACCGGACGGGGGCGAGCACGTGCCTGATGCAATTCGGGAGGGAGGGCAATGAGGGGGGCAGGAGAGATGGGTGGGTGAAGAGGGGGAGGTGTCTTAAAGGGCCAGCGCGTCAGAGCGTCCGCAGGTGGAGCACATGGGAACGGGCCACGCGGCCGACCGGGCCTGCTCGCGCTCTTTAGGTTGGGTGCGCCAAATTCGGGAGAAGGAGCCATTAATGTCACCCTTGATTTACAGGGTGAAGGATAGGGGTGCCCATCCACCTCGAGGACGGACCGATGCTGCCGGCTCCCTGGCGCCCCCTGGGCCTGGCCCCTCTGAGCGCCGCCTGGGTGACCTTGGGCGAGCCGCCCTCACCTCCGCGGGCCGTACTTGGCTCCTCCCCGCGGGCCCTGGCTGGGACTTTGCCCGGAGTTGGGTTCGACGCGCGGCCCGAAGGCAGGCCCTTAACCCTTGGGGACAAGGATGCCTTCAAAGTGGGAGCCGAATTACCAACAGCCCCCCGCCCGGCCAAGCCCCCGAAACCGCGTGTTTATAGGCAGGAAATGTTTTTTCTTTCAAGTGCATTTCGTTTTTTCTAAAGAATTGCTTTGGACGGAGTTAAACCGATGCAGGATTGGGACTTGGAGATCTGAGATTTTATCCTGGCCCTGGCTCTGCCCTTTACCAACTGCAGCAGTGTCTCCTCAGTGGGCCTCAGTTTCTCTATTGTAAAATGAACCAGTTGTGTAGGACAGTGATTTCAAACTTGGGTGCACATTCAATAAATTCTTATTAACCTCGTACTGTGGGGGCCTGCAGGGGTCTAGAAGACGGGGTTTGGCAATCAATCAGGCCAACAAGGTCTCTATCGTCATGGAATTTACACTCTAAGGTGGAGAAAGACAAAGTGGTAAACAAGTGCTTGTCTAGTATCTATGAAGACAATAACTACTACAGGGGTAGGTTAGACTCCATCAGCTACTTTAGTTTGGATGATGAGGGAAACTGAATGCAGATTCCAAACATTTTGGAATTAAGTATGTCTGGGATGGGACCTAGAAACCTGCGTGTCTAAGAAGCCCCCTTGGGTGCTTACCGATTAGCCGGTCCTACACTTCACTTGGAGAATTCTTGGCCTCTCTGACGGGCTGTGATCCCACCTGCTCCAGACCTAACAGCCTGGGATGTTGGCCATCTCCAAGGCAAGAATTAGAACACTCGATGGGCTGGATATGGGAGGAGGCTTATTGAATAGCCTCTTGGAACTGCCCCAGGGGACAAGGTTGGTTGCAGAGTGGTTGTAACCATGACTACTGGGGAGAGGCACTGTTGGGGACAGCCGGGCTATCTGATGTCTAGTCCCAGCTCTTCCCTAACTTGCAACTCAGCCTCTGCACCTTGGTCAGCATTCCCCTCTTCCCTGGGTACCCTTTCCTGGTGGTGAAATGGGAGTAAATTAGGCCTGACTTGCTTCTACCTTCTCAGCTTTTGTAAGGAGTCAAGTGAGACAGTGTTAGTCAAAGTGCTGTGTAAATTAGACGGAGTCCAGTGCCTCAAAAGAGGTACCAAGAAAGTTACTAATGATTACAGGAATCTCAATGAATTTAAGCAGGATTCTTCATAATTGTATTATATATGCCCTTAATCAGAAGGTAAATTATTGCACCTTGCCATTCAAATGCACTATTTTTTATCGTACTTACTGATGAGTATTTCCTGAAGAGGTAATTTACACTAAGCCCTCTCCGAACTTTGTTAATAAGGGCCATTAGGGTCATTGTTGGTCATTCTGTTCCATATACCTGTAACTGGAGGTAGAAGGTAGAGGTGCCCCCATGCAGCTTGTGAGGGGACCAGGACTCTGTGGATGAGTAGCCTGTTCACACTACCCAGCAGTCAGCCTGAGCTGAACAAGCACCTCTGAGCTTGCTGTTTGGAGGCTGGAGGGACACTGGGATCTCCCCGGGGCCTGCTCTGTCCCCGAAAGGGGCTCCTAACCACCAGTGTGCCATTTTACAGATGGGCAAACTGGGGCCAGAGACAGTAAACGAAAAGACTACATCTTAAACTGAGGCTGTTAGAGCTGGAAAAAGGAATCTTAACAATTACTCAATTTCCTTGTTTTGCAGATGAGGACGGTGAGGTTCAGAGAAGTGAAGTTACTTAACCAAGGTCACACAGCTAGTTCAGGGCAGAGCCAGGTCTCACCCCTGCATTTCTTGATCCTAAATCCAGGAGATTTTTCTACATAAAATGATGGAATCGGGATTTGAGTTCAGGTCTTTAAAATTCCTGACCCACTGTGGCATTCTATATTCAGTTCTAAATATTAATAATGACCAAAACCAGTTATGAGTAGCTGCTTTTACTGAGTAGCTACTATATGTTGGGTTCTGTGAGAAATAATTGACATTCATTATCTCATTTAATTCGCACAATAACCCAAGGAGATAGGTATTAATTCTTGCCACAAATATCTACTGAGTCCCTACTGTGTGCCTGGCATGGCGAGGCCCGGTGGCTGTACTCTTCAATCACAAAAGGTCACTGAAATTCAGAAAAGAAAGAAGGTGGGTTGGGATGCCTGGGTGGCTCAGCGGTTTAAGCGTCCGACTCTTGCTTTTGGCTCAGGTAGTAATCTCAGGGTCATGATCTCAAGGTTGTGAGATTGAGCCCTGTGTCAGGCTCCCACTCAGCATGGAGTCGGCTTGAGATTCTCTCTTCTCCTCCTTCTCCCCCTCCCGCTCGTGCTCTCTCTTTAAAACAAATAAATAAATCTTTAAAAAAGAAAGTAAGGTGGGTGCCTGGGGTCACAGGCAGCAGCTAAATATCAGAGTGACCTGTTTAAGGGCAGTGTAACTTCCTAGGCCTTGTTCTTACCCACACCACCCTGTAAGGCCTGACTCTCTTCCTCCCATTGCTAAATCCACAAGTAATTACACAAAAACCATCAAATACATGGGCCTGGGAAAGATGTTAAAAATGTTGAATCTTGCCTCCCCAAAAAGCAAACTCCAATGGCAGGGAGAAGGGCAAGTAATTAAGCAATATGTGACCCCAGGCTAAAAAAGAGGTAAGACAAGATTTACTTTGGGCAGAAAGTGACAGGGATCAAACTAACTTGTGTGGTGCCCAGGGCTTCAACACACATGTGTTTAAAAACAGAAACACAGAGTGAGAAAATCAAACTTAAAAATTGTCAAGTGGGTCCAAATACCTATTTGTATTTAATTATGTGCTTTGTTTGCCCCCAGTGCTGACAACTTCCTGAAGAGAGAAGAGAAAGTCACCCCAGGGACCAAGGGACCCCGGAGAGCAGGGAGACCTGATTGATAAACTGCAGCCCATCCCCGGCTTTGCCGAATGACTTTGGGCAGGCTCTCTGCCTTCCTGGGCTTCCGTTTCTCCATCCATGTGGTTTATGGATGTGAAAGCTACAGTTTCCATGAAACTTCATTCTTTTGTGGGGAGCACACATAAAAGGTCCAGTTTTACTCCTCTTTCAGTTTGATTTTCTAAAGGAACTTGTGTTTCTGGAAGAACTTGGGCTGTATAACTTATCTTCTGTTATCAGGGGCTCCTGGGCAGGAGGCCTCTAGGCAGACATGGAGGAGTGGGTGGGGTTAGCAAGGGAGGGGCCTTGGCCAATACGAACTGTGCCAGCCAGGGAGTGTTATTCCAAACTCTGAAAACTCTTGGGTTCTTTGGCACATGCCAAGAAATTTATTTCAGTTCGTGGGAGGAGGCTCAGCCTAGACCTCTTCTTGTGAAGTCAGTGCAAAGAGTAATAGTTCAGTGGGGTGAGGATGGGGGGATACTAATTGTTCCCACGAGACCTGGTTAACCCCCAGAGCAACACTTTTGTGTAAGTGTGATTATCCCCTTTTTACAGATGAGGAAGTAGGCTCAGAGGCAGCCCAGCTTCCCCAGGGGGTTAGGAAACGAGGAGAATGGGTTTGTAATGAAGGTGGTCAGACAGAGAATTTAACTTCTAACACATTCACCATTTTGAGTTAGAGACCGGCCTCATCCCAGCCTCTTTCTCTTCGGTACTGCCCTCTTCCCCCAGCCCTGCTCCCCTCCCTGGCATGCCTGCACTTCTCAAATGGTCTCACAGGATGAGCTTGCCCACTAACTTCTCCCCGCTGCAGTGCAGCCTACCACACTGCCTGAGCCAGTTCTCTGACTCTTTCCTGGACTTTGATGAGCCCTGCCTCTGCCTAAAATCTCCCTACTCACACCCCACCCTGTCCTGCCACTTCTACCACACCCTATATTCTAGCAGCAGGGGACCACTCGGTGTTTCTTTCCTTCAACAAATATTTATTAAGCATCCATGATGTGCCAGGCACTGCCCAGTCCCTGGACTTAGACAAGTGAGCAAGATACACAGGTTCCCTGCCTTCGGGAAGCTCCCGGTCTCACCCTGTGGGCCCCATGCTTTCCTGCCTCAATTCATGGAATTCCTCTTACTGTGACATTCCTGCTCAGAGCGAGGTCCTGAGTGCGAATCCCAGCTGAACCATCTGGTGCCTTTGCGCAAATATTTAACGTCTCTCTATGCCTCAGTTTACCCATTTGTAAATTGGAAATGATAATAAACTACTTATCTCATAGAGCTTCAGTGATCTTTAAAGGAGATAATGTGTGTAATTTAATAGCACTATGCCTGCACATAGTATGTGGTAAGTAAATATTACCTTTCATTACATGTATTATTGCCAGTAATGTCATTCCATTTCCACTTGTCCAGAATTCTACTTGTCCTTCAAGGCTCAGCACAAAATGCCAACTTCTTCACGAAATCTTATTTAATTTCCACAGCTAGAATAGATTTGTCCCCACTCTTAACTCCTAGTGGCAATTTCCCTAAAGCATATGGTATTTTTTACTTTCTTTCTGCCTTCAATTATGGTTACTTATGAGTATGCCTTATTCTCCATCGAGATTATAAGGTTTCTTAAAGGTATGGATTGCACCCCATTCTTCTTAGTGTCCCTTATTGCACTCACCAGTGGTACCTAATGCACAGCAGGCCCTCAATGTATTTTCTGGAAAAAAAAATGAATGAATGAATGATTACAAGATCATTCCTGATCACATCAATGTTTTGGTAGCTAGAGTGACACTATCAAGGGCCAAGTGCTAAATTTTATATATACTTAATATATGTTATATGTAATAAATATATTAATTATACATAAATTATATATGTACTTTTAAATGATAAAATATGAAAATAAAATGTGCTAACTTTAACAAACAGAAAATATTTTTAAGTCTAGCAAAGCAAAACCCGCATATAAGCCCACAGCCCAGGGGCAATTACTGGCAACATGTAGGTGTATTTTCGTCTAGTCTTTTTTCTATGTGTATATATGTATATTTTTTTAGATTTTATTTATTTATTTGACAGAGAGAGACACAGCGAGAGCAGGAACACAAGCAGGGGGAGTGGGAGAGGGAGAAGCAGGCTTCCCACTGAGCAGGGAGCCCGATGTGGGGCTCGATCCCAGGAGCCCGGGATCATGACCTGAGCCGAAGGCAGACGCTTAACGACTGAGCCACCCAGGCACCCCTTTTCTATGTATATTTTACATAATTGAGATCATATTGCACATTCAGCAGTTTTATTTTTTGTTTCCCCACCATAACACTGTATTATGAGCACTGTCTCCACATCATTGCAAATTCCCTTCCCACAGTAAGTTATGTCATCTATTGAGCACCTATGGTTTGCCTTACTTCACAGCTGCCCACCTTCTGTTTGTGCTATACTGCATTTCCCAAAGGACTTTCATGGAGAAGGACAGATGTGATGGTCCCCAGTTGGCAGCTGAAGAACTGAGGCTCCCAGTTCAGTTAATTGCTCCAGGATGCTGGGGCAACAGAATCAAGGTGAGAACCCAGGTCATACCCCTCCCATTCCAGACCCTTCTACCACCCCACAGGAGACACAGCACACTTTGAAATGCAACCCCCCACCCCCCTGCCCCACCAGTCAGACAAACTCAGACAACCACGTTCAATCATTCCAGGGTCTGGAAACATCCAAGTTCATGGAGAGAGTTGGAAATTAGCAGCCAAAATGAAGGCAGAAGGCAATTTTCCTGACAACATGACATCAGTCACAAGTACGGAGCTCCCAGAACAGAAGGGCCCTGACCTGGGGACTAGAGTGGAAACAATAAAGGACAAGACATGTTCTCTGTCCCAGGGAACAAAACTCCGTACACTAGCAGTGTTCTCATCACAGACCACTTGCCTGTCCTTTACCTATAGCACAGGAAAAAAAGGGTAAATGGTTTGAGGTCAAAAGAGTTAGGTTCAGATTCAGGTTTGCCTACTTCCTAGCTGTGTGATGTTAAGCAAGTTACTTCACTTCTCTGAACTTTACTGCCTCCATCTATAAAATGGTGAAAGGAAAATACTTGCCTGAGAAAATTCATTATGCCTTTGAGAAAGTTCCTTTGCCTCTCTCTGTGTCGGTTTTCTCATCTGTAAAATGGAGATGATAACAGCGCTGACCTTTAGGGTTATTGTGAGGATTAAGTGAGTAAATACATGCAAAGTGCTTAGAACAGTGCCTGACAAATAGTACACACTGAATAAACGTTTGCTATTATTATCATTGGCACAGAATCAAGAGAAACACTCTTCGAATCCCACACACAAAACGAAGAACAAATGATACCCTAATCTGGAGATGAGGAAACCTACTCTCAGAAAGATGAGGTGTTTATCTGGAACCCTGATGCTAGTTGATGGCAGCTCCCAGACCGCTATTCCAAATGCAAAGCCTTCCCTCTCCAGGTCATATTCTAGCTGTCGCAAGCTGTCAGCCTCCTGGCCAATTTCAGCCCACAGGCGTGTGTTTGGCCCACACTGTATTTTTTTTAATCGAATTTAAGTGTGATTAGATGGGCCTAGCACACACTCGTGAGGGTCAGGCCTAAGCCCTCCTCTGGTGTTTGTTACTCCCAGCCAAGCAGCCAACTACCCTCATGAGCATAGGCTCATACGGTCCCAGTCATACAACACATGGTGTAGACAAATTCTGGAGACTAAAGATGAACATAGGCCAGAAGGGCAGGGGAGAGGTAATCAGGGAAGCCCTCCTGCAGGTGGCTGTACGTGAGCCAAAATTTAGAATGAGGGAGTGGGCTTTGTCCAGAATGGAAGGGAGGGTATGAGGTGGAGAAGATTACTTTAGCATGTGGGGACCTTCAGGGATGATGAATTTCCTTGGCAGTGCTTCCCCAGGCTTTTCCCTTAGTCAAGAAGAGAAAAGAAATAAGCTGCCCCTTATTTCAGATGAGGCCATGTGACTCAGGAGGTCCAGAGTCAATACGCCTTGTCAGTGTTTGTTGATGAATTGATCTGTGTCATCATCCCTGGGTACCCAGCACTGTGCAAGGCACCTGGAGAGAGATGTGATCACATGAGCCAAAGTATGAACTAGGGCTCTGGCCCTCAGTGATAATAGCAAGAATAATAAGGATAATGGCAGGGTCTGTAACAGGCTTTTTTGGTTGTTGTTGTTGTTTAGGGTGGCACTTCCCAAGGTAAATTCTCCAGAATGTGAATAGATAGTCCACCAGGATGGAATCTGTCACCAAACCATTTGGGAAGACATTGGGTTTAAGCAATGTTAAATAAATGTTTTGCTGTGGGATAGCTCGGGGTTTTTACCATTCACGGTGAATCTCTCAGAAAGAGAGCATTCCCCAAACTCATGTAATACAGAGCAAATCTGAGCTGGGTATTTGTGGAACCCCCTTTGAGAAACACTGACTCCCTTTCTGCTGGGGTGGTATCAGACAAAGGGATGTAGGAAGCGGTCTGCCTCCCAGTTCTGGCTCTGCTGCTACTTCCTATGGAACCTAGAAAAGTCTCTTTTCTTCTCTGGACTTCAGTTTTCCGTTTAAAAAAAAGGAGTCTGAATGTTCAGGAAGGTTCTTCGTATTCTGGCAGTCTTGATAGCAGTTTCTAACATTTTACTGATTTATTTGAAAGAGAGAGCACAAGCAGGGGGAGCAGCAGGGAGAGGGAGAGGGAGAAGCAGACTCCCTGCTGAGCAGGGACTCCAGGATCATGACCCAAGCCACAGGCAGTCACTTAACCAACTGAGCCACCCAGGCGTCCAGGTGCCTCAGTTACTCACATTTCCTACCTCTCTGACAAAGAGGAGGAGTGCTGGTCACAGGAATGAGGTGGGAAAAGGCCAGGGCAAGCTGATGACGCTGCCTGGCTACGTGTCCCAGCAACAGTCACTTGATCAGAGAGGTTTGCCAATTCCCACGGGGTCCCACAGCACTTGAGTTTCTAGATCTGCAACACATGGTAGGAAGAGAGAACCTCAAATTATGTGAGTGGCCTCATTACTTAATGTGGAGAAAGTGCACAGAGATCAGGAGATAAAGACGAGGAATAGCCAGGCTCATTTTGAGTAGCACTGCCTGATGTGTTTTCTGCCAGCCCCTAGGGTGGTGGGGCTCCCAGGGGGCCCCTCAACCAAGGAAAGCAGGAAATGTGCCGGCATGCCTGCCACTCTCCTGCAAGAGACCCTCCGGCGACTCTGTAACACAGCAGGAATAAACTCCATACCTGTCACCTCAGCCCACAAGAACCCACGTGCTCCAGACTCCATCCACCTCTGACTCCCCGTCTCTGCTCCCCTCCCCTGCCCTTGCCCAGCACCAGCTTCTCAAACATATGGAGCTCTCCCCAGCCTGGGGGCTCTAGGGCACAGTTCCCGTGGCCTAGACCACATGGCCCCCAACACACACACACAAACACCATACACTTCCCATCCTTCAAGCCTCAGCTTAAGCTGCACCCCCTTCTCAGAGAGACCACCCTCGACTGACTTGGCTGAAGTACTCCATGTTCTTCAAACCACAGATCACAATCTCTGACTTTATGTGCCTATCTCCTTTTGCCCATTTTCTCCAATAATGTATAAACTCCGTGGGACTGGAGCTTGTGGTTATTTTGTTCACCCTGAATTCCCTGTCCCAAGTAGAGTGCTTCACCTGGTAGGCACTTAATATTTGGTTGAACAGATGCTATGTGGCCTCTGGCAAGTCGCTTCCCCTCTCTGGGCCTCTGTCTCCCCACGTGTGAAAAGCAGTGCTTGAATGAGGTGCTGCTGAGAACCTCTGCAGTTCTGACTGTGGTTCTGTGACTAATATCTGGGCCCTGGGCCCAGGAGTGAGCCTGGTATGTTGCATTGCCACCGCACTGCACACAGCACGCTGCTTTAATCAGGTGGCAGACACCCTGTAATTTCATGTTTGCTGTCCCTCCTCCCCAGTCCCTGGGCTGGGAACAATGCTGTCAGATTTCCAGGATGATCCCTGCACAGCCACATGGGAGAGGATGTTGTCTGGAAACTCAGGGGCCAAGAAGACTTGTCACTGTCGTGATAGGAAAGACTGGACTCTTTGGGAGTGTTCAACAAATCCTATAATCTCTGGGTAGAAGGGACCCTCCGGGACCCTTGGCCTGGCCGTAACTGCCCTCTAAACCTTGCTCAGTAGTGATCATGATCACGCGGATTCCACTTGAAGTGCTGGGAACAGGGCCCTCGCCGACTCTTAGGGCCGCTCATCTCACCAATGAACAGTTTTAGGAAGCCCTTTCAGCAGCATGGTGGAACATGAGGCAGTGTAGCATAGGGGCAAAAAGTCTGGGCCTTGACTGGCCCCGGGCAGAATCCTAGCTCTGGCACCTCCTTGCTGTGTGAGCTTGAGCAAGCCACGAACTGTCTCTGTGCCTCCATTCATCTTCTGCAAAATAGGGACAACCCTCGTTGGGCTGTTGGGAAAATTATAAACATTAATACCTAGTGTAAAGGTGATAAATGTCTGTTTCTATTAACTGCTACCTATGAGAGTTCTCCTTGTTATTATTGTTTTCAGATCTTCTTGGACTCTGTTCTTGGGGTTGGTGGATTTTTTTTGCAAAAGAGACAGTGGGGCCCAGTCCAAAGACACAGGGCTGGGAATCCAGAGGGTTGGACTCACTGGTAATTATGAGAATATTTACTGTATTGTTCCAGGCTTTGGGACCTCACCTGAAAAAGGGAAAGAGAATAACCCTTGTCCTGCTTCCTGTCGCAGAACTGATGTATAGGTCAAAGGAGAAATAAACACGAAGGCTTTGGGAAGTGAAAAAATGCTCTGTGGATGTGAGGGATTTGTCTTATGTTCTAGGAGAGCACTTTCGTCTTTTAGCAAGGCACATTAGCTCCCAAACAGCAAAATTAGCTAAACTCAACCTATTTGGCAAACAGTGTGTTTTTGATACTTGTTGTGAATTCGAAGCTAATCCCTTTAGAATCTTCCTTCATTAATGCACTGGAGCAAACAAATTTGAGAAGGATTTATTTATAAGCATTTGGTACATTCCTATAGGATGCAGGGCTCGGTTTGGCAGATTTCTGACCTCTTTGTTTATTATTGTAATTATTATTTCTTCAGTTTCTCTTCTTCCAGAATCTCATTGGAAGGATCCAGGTGGGGTGCACTCACTTTGCAAATGTAGGCAAGGACACAGCAGCTCTGCATAATTTCAGGAAGTCTGGTATGACCTCTTTCAACACCTGTCATGTCATGTGGGCCTACAGCGGGAAGAAGCCCCCTAGAATTGGTCTTACTGTATAGATCAGAAACAGAGGCTCAGAGAAGGGAAGGTACTTGCCCAAAGTCACACAGCTGGTTCATGGCAGAGGCTTGACCAGGTAACCAGGTCTCTTGACGCCAAACCCCATACTCCTTCCAACAGTTCTACAGAATCTTGCGATTTCTCTAAATTAGCTGATTGTGTATCAAAATCTTGTAATTCACGGGGGTTCATATTTGTCAAAACTCATTGAACTGGGGGTGCCTAGCTGGCATGGTAGGTGGAGCATGTGACTCTTGATCTCAGGGTTGGGATTCAGGCGCTGCTTTGGGTGTAAAGATTACTTAGAAATAAAATCTTAAAAAAAAAAACAACCCAAATCCTCATTGAACCATACACTTAAAACCTGAACAGTATTTGGGGTTAAATTTAACTCAATTTTTTAAAAATTTTTTTAAAGATTTTATTTATTTATTTCAGAGAGAGTGAGAGAGAGAGAGAGAGAGCACATGAGAGGGGGGAGGGTCAGAGGGAGAAGCAGATTCCCCGCTAAGCAGGGAGCCCGACGCGGGACTCGATCCAGGGACTCTAGGATCATGACCTGAGCCGAAGGCAGTCGCTTAACCAACTGAGCCACCCAGGCGCCCTCAATTTTTAAAATTGATAACATGGTGTGGAAGAGTCCTATTTCATGAGGGAGTCGGTGTCTAAGGCCAGCATTAGGGCAAAATTAAACCCTTCAGCTGGAGCAGCATGGTCTCTTAGCTGGTGTTTCTGCAAGCATTGTTAACAGCCTGCTGCTGCTTCAGAAGGTCCAGATGAGAGGCCGGCTGCCGTGTAGGGGGCAGGCTGTGACTGAAAGAATGTAGCTCTACAAAAGGAGGATATGGGGTGTGGGGAGAGGCACAAGTGGGAACCAAGACTGCTAAGGGAATGGTAGTTTTTGGTACCGCACCACACACGCACGCACACGCACGCACGCACGCACGCACACGGACCTCCCTGAGCAGGTGCTGGAGCAAGTTAACAGAGGGCCTGAAGCTGGGGACAAGGATCTGAGGGAACCTGGGACCCAGCATGTGAGTTAAGTCAGGAGAATTTCGGGGCCTCTGAGGGGCAGGGCTGAGGGGAAGGGGTTGGAGCAGGGCTGGAAAAAGCTGGCACAATGGAGAACCCCTCATTCAAGAAGTGAGGGCTATGATGGGGAACCAAGGAAGGAGTAGGAGATAAACAGCTGGAGGACACTGAAGAGAGACTGTTCGGAGGCAGCCTGGTTTCTGAGGACAAACCAAGTAGCCTCGGTTGACCTGCCGCAATGTGACAAAACTAGCAACTATCTTTTAATAAGTAAACAACCTAAAATGTGGAGTGATGGAGCTGGAGGAGGTTAATCCACAAAGCAGAACATGTTTAATGAGATTAGATCTGATATGTTTCAGAACAGTTTGTTAGTTGTTTCTGTATAAAAAGGAAGATTCCAGGCTGCTCAGTGTCCAAAGGGTTTGTTCTTTTGAGGACTTGAAACATTTTTCCTAGAGCTGTATTCAAATGATACATTTGTTCACCTCACACCCCTTTGGATGGCTACTATCAAGGAAGGGAGGGAGGGAGGGAGGAAGGGAGAAGGGAGGAAGGACAAGTGTTGGTGAGGATGTGGAGAAATTGGAGCCCTTGTGCACTGCTGGTGGGAATGCAAAATGGTGTGATTGCTATGGAAAACAGTATGTAGCTTTCTCGAAAAATTAAAAATAGAGTTACTATATGACCCAGCAATTCCACTTTTGGGTATTTATCCAAAGGGATTGAAAGGAGCGCCTTGAAGAGATGTTTGTACACCCATGTCCATAGCAGCCGTATTCAAAATGGCCCCGAGGTGGACACAACCCATGTGTCCAGCAATGGATGAATGGACACACAAATACGGTGTTTACCTACAAAAGAGTATTTTTCAGCCTGAAAAAGGAAGGAAGTTCTGCCACATGGATGAACCTTGAGGACCCCCTGCTAAATGAAGGAAGCCAGTCACAAAACAACAGATAGGTGTGATTCCATTTATATGAGCTATCTAACGTAGTCAAATTCAGGGGCGCTTGGCTGGCTCAATTGGTGGAGCATGAGACTCTTGATCCCGGGGTTGTGAGTTTGAGCTCCATGTTGGGCATAGGCACTGAACAAAAATAATGATAAAATAGTCATATTCACAGAAACAGAAAGTAGCCTGGTGGGTACTGGGGCTGGGGAAACAGGGAGGAGGGAGTTGTTCCATGGGTATAGAGTTTCAGATTTGCAAGATGGAAAAGCTCTGGAGATCTGTTTTACAACAATGTGAATATATCACACTACTGAACTATACACTTTAAAATGGTAAATTTTATGTCAGACGTCTGTTATTACAACAAATAAACAAGAAACCAATACATTTGCCTGTAGACCTCCCATTACTCACTGAAAAACTGCTGGTTATAAAACAGCCTGTTCAGTGTGATCCTATTTTTGTCAAATGTCCCTTTCCATTCTACTATATAGTCATTATTATCATAAGAATATACACCAAATGATTAACAATGACTACTTCTGAGTACTGATTTTGTTCTTTTTACCATTTGTATTTTCTAACTTTAAGGAAGCATTTTGTTCCTTACTAAAACAATAACAAAAACTTCATCCCATTCCAGCCCATCTTTATGTCCACAAAATTTACATAAGAGAAACTCACATTCCTGAGGTTTTATGGTATATATAATTAGAAATCACTGCTAATAATTTTAAGAAAACAATAGCAATAGTAATATTTCCTATGTAGGGCAAACTTAATCTGTGCTCAACACTTGGGCTTTTCATGAATTATTTCATACAATCACCCTTCAGAGTAGTTACCACTATTAAACCCATTCTGCAGATGAGGAAGCAGAGGTTAAGTAGCTGGTACAAACTCCTTTATAAACATCAGGGCTGTGTTGAAACCCACAGCAGTCTGATCCCAAAGCCTGTGTTTCTGATAGCCTGGCTATTCTGCTAGACACACATTATGTACTCACCTGGCATCCTGTGCATGGGTCCCTTCAGCAGTCATGAACATACAATTTATGTGTTATTTACATTGTCCAGTCAGCATCCCTACCACTCTCCTGATGGTTGTAGGATATTTGTTTCTCAGATAAGGCAAAGGTCAACCTCCCGCCAGAAATCCCAAGCCACATTACATTCCAGATGGGTCCACGAAAAAGCAAATGAATGAGCCAATCCTGGGGATTGAGTGGTTTGAGATTGTGGGACTGTATCCAGGACATTCACCTTATTCATGTAGATACTAACTCCACTACCCTTTACAACCAAGCAGGACACACACACCCCTCTCAAGACCAGCTTCAACCTGAGGAGGGCAATGGGCAGACAGGAAAGAAAGGCTGTCAAAGATGGGAATTGTAATAATATGATTTCAAAAGAATGATTATGATTATGTAATTAACACATTGTATTCAAACATTTTCATCTCTAAGGCTCTCTGAGAGTCTTACAAATTGTTTAAATATATATCACATATATTGTTGGAGACAAAATCTATAGTTTTATTTTTTACTCATTTTAATTTTTTTAGAGAGAGAGAGTACGGGGGATGGGGAGGGGCAGAGGGAGAGAGAGAATCTTAAGCAGACTCCTTGCCCAGCGTGGAGCCCAACATGGGGCTTGATCTCACAACCCTGAGATTATGACCTGACCCAAAATCAAGAGTCGGATTCTTAACTGACTGAGCCATCCAGGCACCCCGAAGTCTAGAGTTTTAGAAGATAATTAAAATTCCTTTGCCTTTGGAATTAAGAGAATTGCCTATGGGATGAATATGGGGCCCACCAGACACATAAATCGATCTAAACTCGGGAACGCTGAACATAGGGCTGGAAAGGATCTTGACAAGCAGTTTGTTCAAAAAAGACAAATAAGTATGTAATAAACATAAGACCAATTTCAAATACCCTGCTCGTGGTGGAAATTATTAATCTATCACAGCACTCTTTTTTACTAAGCCTGGACTTTTCCTTAGAATCTTTCTCAACATAGCACTCCAGGCAGCTACCACCACCTAATCAGAGTCAAACCCTATTTGCCATCCTGGAAATTGGTCCATTCCCATCCCTCCCACGTGATAGAGAGGGGACTGGAGTTCAAAGAGGTAAATTAACTTGCTCAAAGTTACACAGCTGGTAATGCAAAGCTGAGGTTTCCATATTTTTGCTTTTTTCTTAATCTCCACCCCTGCCTTTTTGCTCTGTTCAGAATATACTTAATAGATCATATGTTTTGCACCAGATTCCTCTTTCCTGCTTGAGCTGTTTAGAATGCCCCTACCAGTGATTTGCCCAGCAGCAGCAAGCCTATTGCTTAAAATCTTTGTGTGTGGGGTGTTTTCTTTTTTTTCTTTAAAGATTTTATTTATTTGACAGAGAGAGACATAGTGAAAGAGGGAACACAAGCAGGGGGACTGGTAGAGGGAGAAGCAGGCTTCCTGCAGAGCAGGGAGCCTGATGTGGGGCTTGATCCCAGGACTCTGGGATCATGACCTGAGCCGAAGGCAGATGCTTAACGACTGAGCCACACAGGTGCCCCATGTGTTGGGTGTTTTCAAGCTGAAAATGGAGACAGTCATGTGGATTCATATTCCTGCCTCTCTTACTGGCAAGCTGGGGTGCTCTTTTGAGAAATGTGAGCTGGTGTTGAAATTTCTGTGACTGTAGGGAAAGGGTCAGATATTTTGAGAGCACCTTCTCTAGGTAAGGTATTGTGCTCCTACTGCAAAGTGGTTTTGCTCCAGAGTATAAAAATGAAGTAAGACATTGGCTGGCTACAGGAATATGGCCATGGTGAGGCTACTGGGAAGGAGGTGGCATTTGAGCAAGACTTTGGAGATCAAATGGACTAAACGTTTCTTTGACTATAAAAGTAATATATGGTCATTTTACAATTATTTGGAAAGACAGAATATTGAGAGGTAAAAATCACTCCTATTTCCTTTACCCATAAGCTATGTCAACATTTTATTTTTCTCTTCCAATATCTTTTTACTCTATGCATAGATTTTTGGTTTTTTCCCCCTTTCTCATGGTTGTTAATCTATGTGTGTCATTTTATATTTTGATTTTTATAAAGTTTTTTTTTAATGGAACATGGAGGCCAATGCAGAGCTTGAACCCACAACCCTTAGATTAAGACCTGAGCTGAGGCAAGAGTCAGATGCTTAACTGACTGAGCCAACTTGATTTTTTAAGTTTTAATATACTATGAGAGTGCTCCATAACCCATTAATTATAAGAATAACCAAAAGAAATGTGAACGTACCCATGTTCACCCAAAGGCATGTGCAAGCAGCACTTTTCAAAACAGCCCCAAACTGGAAACAACCTGAATACCCATCAATAGAATAGATATATAAATTGTACTATATTTCCCAAATTGAAAAGTATACAGTGATGAAAATGAACTATAGCTACACATAGCACACATAGCAACATGGATGCATCTCACAAATACAATGTCGAGCAAAAGAAGTGAGGCACAAATGAGAACATACTGTACGATCCGGTGATATAAAGTGCAAAACTGACCATGATATAAGAGGTCAGAACAATGTGATGTGATGAGCACTGGGTGTTATACACAACTGATAAATTTTTGGACACTACATCTGAAACTAATGATGTATTATAAGTTGGTTCATTGAATTTAAATTAAAAAAATATGTCAGAACACTGTTTACCCTTGGGGACATGGCTAGTGACTGGAAGGGACCATGGGGGGGGGGCATCTGACTGTAGGTAATACCAGATAAGCCCGTGGTAAAATGTATTGAGCAGTACACTTCTGACTGTGTGCTTTTCTACATATGTTCTACAAGTCAATAAAACATTAATTAATTAAGTAGCTGCAGGTAAATACATCCATCAGGTAGAGAAGGCCAAGGATATCACTTCAGGCAGAGGAAATAGCACAAAGAAAGTTGCAAGAGTGGGACGCAATCCAGCTTGCTTACAACATTGGTATTACAATATTTTGCCATAAACAAATGACCCCAAAACTTAGGGCTTAAAAACAATGACCCTTATTTGCTCATAATTCTGAAAGTTGGCAGTTTGGGCTGGGCTTAGCTAGATAGTGCTGTCTCCTCTAAGGTCACTCAAACGACTGTAGTCAGAGAGATAGACTGGGGCTACCTAGCCTAAGATGGCCTGTGCTGCTTACCCTTTTTGCCTGCTCCAGAAAAATGAATCTGGGCCCTTTCTAGATTTGTTTTCTTTGCCGGCTGGCAGGATGCTCCCTCTTGTCAGTAGTAGAGGGAGCTGGGGAGACATTAAAGTAAGAAAGCGTTTTGCTTCCTGGTGTTAGTGTGCCAGCTCACTAGCCTCCTGCGGCGTGCGTGGGTCCCCCATGGCCAGCTCCTGCAGAGCATGGCTTCTCCAGCATCAGGTTCTGGCAGTACACGTGGCCGGCAGCACCTGGCAGCCAACAGCTTCCCTAGGAATCTCTCTTAAGTGATTTTGTAGCAGAGTGTCTCTGGAGAGACATTTCCCTATGAATGGCTTTCCTGGAACAAGACAGGACACAATTCCAGCAACTTTCAGAGGATGGCCTGGCATGGTACCACAGTGACCTCTCTGCCATTTAGAGGCCACAGTCATGTCCTCTGTGATGAGATCTGGATCTCAGCCATGGGGGCAGTTGGGGAGGCTCTTCTTCAGGTGCTCTTTGTCCACCCAAGGGATAATAGGGGCTCCTTATATTTGCTATTCTTGTATTCTTTAGAGTTCTCTTTATTTCTTATTAGTCAGTCCTAATTCTTTAAACTTTTCCTGTTCAGTGTACTATATGGTTTCTCTCTCCTGGTTGGACCAATGCCTCCCTCATCTGTCTGGTTGTTGGTGCTGGCTATTGACTGTGCCTTTTTCTCCAAATGTCTCCAGCAGGATAGTCTTGACTTTTTTTTTTTTTTTTTTAACATGGCAGCTGTGTCCCAAAAGGTGAATGCTGAAAATGTAAGGCCTCTTGAGGCCAAGGCTCAGATGTCCCATTACATCAGGTTAACTGATATCTATCAGTCAAAATAAGCCATAGAGCAAGCCCAGATTTAAAAAGAGGAAAAATAAACTCTATCGTGGCAAAGTCACATTGCAAATGGGCACAGGCACAGGAATGGTGGGAATGTTGCAGCCATCATTGCAAACAATCTACCACAGCCCAACAGCATCAGAAACAGCAGAATACTTCTTGAAAGTCTATTCCTTGACTCTGCTCCAGAGCTGCTAAGTCCAAATATCTAGGATAGGATTTGGGAGTCTAAAATTTTAAACACTCCTCCTCTCCTCCCACTCCAGCCCAGGTGATTCATACCCATAATAAAACTTGAGAACCATTAATCTATGCTCATGCAATATCTGGTCTCATTCATTGCTTTGAAGATATTGTTCCATTGCCTTCTGGCTTTCATTATTTCTGTTGAGAAGCTGTCAGTTTCATTATTACTGCCTTCAAGATTTCCCCTTATTTTTGGTTTTCAGCGGTTATACCATAATAGGCCCTAGTTTAGTTTTCTCTTTATTCTGTGTGGGGTTTAAAGTGATTCTTAAATCTGTGGCTTGATGTCTTTCACCGGGTTTGGAAAATTATTGACTATCATAAAATATTGCTTCCAGTATCACCTCATTTCTCTGAGTCTCTCTTCTCTTCTTCCCCCTCTCCTCTCCCTGCCCTCCTTTTCCTTTTTTCTACCCCCGGTCCCACTTTGCTCCCACTCTCCCTTGGGATTTCAATTATACATAATTAGACATTTTCACCATGGTCCATATGACTCTCTTCTTTATTATATGTGCTGTTGTCTGGGTACTTTCTACTGACCTATCTTTCAGTTCACTAATTTTATCTTCAGCTGTGCTTAAGATACAGTACTCTTATATCCCTCTAGTGACGTCTTAATTTCAGTTATTGTATTTCAGGCTTAGAATTTTCATTTGATCAAGTTTTATTTGAAGCTTCCTTGGTAGATTCTAGTTCTCTGCTGAAATTCTCCATCTTGTCAGTTAATTTCTTGAATATATAAATCACATTTTAAAGTCCATATCTTTAAAAAAAAATCCATATCTTATAATGCCAATATCTGGATCTTCTGTGGACCTATTTCTATTGTCTATATTTTCTTCTGGTTTTTGGCCATTTGGTTTGCCTAATGAGATTTTTTGAAATTTTTTATTGAATGCTAGATATTGTGTATAAAAAATTATAAGAAAATTTGAGACCCTAAATAGTATTATCTTCCTTCAGAGAAATTTTTACTTTTGGCAAGCAAGAGTCTTATAAGTTTTATAAGGTACTGAATTGATTATATGCTAGTCTTCAGTTTTGTGGGGCTGGTCTATTTCTGATTTGCCTCTACTCCTAGGGTGGAACCCTTTAGGGGTTCCATTTGAAAGCCTGGGGTGTCTGTTAGGGACACTCCTATTTGGTGGACCCTGAAATCCATTTTTTATATCTTAGTTTTATGACACCTTCAGATGTTCAGCTTCTGCTTAGCTTCTTAGTCCAACCACAAATCTGACGGCATATGAGAAGTGGCCTATGCCTTGAAGGGCAAAGTGGCAGCTGAATATGGATCTTACCTCTGTGCATTTCTTTTATCTCTGGAATCTTGAACCCTCAGGTCCTTGTTGCTTTGGTAGCTCTCTAATGCACACGCGCACACACACACACACACATTTATTTGTTCAGCTCATTTAACAATTCTCAGTGGAAGGGTTGGTCTTCAACAAGCTATGCCATAATTATTGGAAATAAAAAATCCTTGCTCATCTAACATTTATGTTATATTTTTAAGTGGAAAGAAACCATGCTTTTCTCCTCTCTATAGTACCAGGATAGAACCTGTGTCTTTAGACTCTCCCTTTCCCCACCTTTGCCCACATCACCCCTAAAATTTCTCCTGCTCTAGGGTTAAAGCATTATTTCCCAACTTTTCCTATCACGTACATGATAACATTTGGATACCACCTGGGCTATGCTAATGAGGTTGTTAGAGGCCTGCAGGTGACTGTGTCATCAGGTTTGGGGACTCTGGCTGCCTTAGGCTCTACCTAGCCACTCGAGACCTGAGGGCTCTATATCTCAGCATACTTATAACCTGTCTGGGGCCCTTTGGGTTAAGATGTTGACAGCCCCAGGTAAGAGCCAACATTGCACTGCCCAAAAGTGACACATTAACGCATTGTTGGTAAATCAGTCCTGGACCAGTTATTCAGTCTTCTGGAAGGGGTCCAGAGGCCAGAGCCCAGAACATGGAGAAAACAGGGAAGAAAATCAGATGTCGGCTCCAGTCCAGGCTCTGCCTCAAACTCATGGGACTTTGGGCAAGCCGTTACTCTTTTCTGGGCCTTACTTTTCCGTCTGAAGCAAAAAAGAATTAGACTAGAGGAAAGAGCTACATGGTCCCTTTTGGCTCTGACCTTCTAAGAATCAGGGATTCTGTGAATTCCCCATCACTCAGCAGTATTCTTTTCCTGGTGACCTGGTTCCTGCCTCTGGTTCAGATAAGTGTAGCAAGTAGTAGATTCTCTCTGACTGTGCAGGTGCTCCCAGCTCTCACCACACGTTCCTGGCTGGTCTCTGAAATTAGCCTCTGCCGGCTCCTGACGGGGCAGAGCCACACCTGCCCCAGGCCCCCATCAACTGAACTCATTCTAAGTCCTGTGCATGTTCAGCTTCCTCCTGCCCTCCAGATCAGCCTCTGGGAGAGAAGCACTCCTGGTTTCCTGAATCATCTCTTCTTCCCACAGCTCCCAGGGCTTGGGAGAATCAGATGGAAAAGGCAGGGAAGACTCCAGTAGCAGGGCCACAGCAGCCTCCTTGCAAGAGGATGGGGGGTGGGGGGGAGAGAGAGTGTGGGGAGCCTGGAGGCAGATCCTAAAGAACCTGGGCTATGATGCTCTGGAGGCTGGAGTGGGTCTGGTGTGCAGGGAGGAGACACCATGGGCCTTGAAGCAGAAGAAACCTAGAGTCACGAAGTACTTGGGCTCCATGGAAGGCAGACTGAGGCAGAGAGAGAGAGAGATGGGGGGCTGTTCGAGAATGCAGGCCAGAGACCATGACATGGCAGTAGGGCCAGCAAGAAGGAGGAACTGAGGAAGTCAGTTGGCAGACTGGGTGACTCCTGATTGGCGGCCCAACCACAAATCTGACTGTGCCGCGTGCTGGGTAACTGGAGTTACACCGCCCTGGGTCAGCGGGACTATCTGCTTTGTCAGTATGGGGAACAAGACCTCGAGGAAGAGCAAAGAAAAGGGTCTCAGGCTTAGAGACAGATACATTAAAATCCCTTCAATAGCTCTTTATGACTTTTTCTTAAGGAAATGTTTTCTCATTTGTCCCTCCCAACAGTTGTCTGTTTTGCAAATGAGAAACTTAAGGTAGCGGCACAATTAGAACCTCAAATTCAGGTCTCCTGACTCTTGGCCCCACGCTTGGCTACAAAAATGGCTTCCCTGAACTGACTGGCAGGCAGAGAGGTGGTGGGAAGTTTGCCCCTGCCCCGCTGCTTCCCATTGCCTCCCCTGCACTCCACAGCCCCACCAAATGGCAGCAAGCCTCCAGCACCTTCCTGCCCCTGCTCCCGGCTTCATCCTCATATGAAGAGGTGGGTGGAGCCAAGTGAAGGTTCTTGACATTCATACACAAACAAGTGAACCCTTTTTTTTTTTTTTTACAAAGGAATCTTACGAATCACTAACGTGAACTCAGATAAGAACCTTCTCAGGCTGAGGCAGAGGTGGCTATCTGGTCAGCTGGTTGTCTTGACTGCCCCCACCATCTGGCAGCCTCCGTGACACTATCAGAATCCCCAGGGTTCCACAACCCACTGTTTGTAAACCACTGGACAGGAGGACTCCTACTTGAGCATCCTAGAGTGAGGGGTTCTCCACCTGGGTCCACAAATAGAACTGTCTGAACTTGGAAGGAAAAAATTCCATCTTTATTTTCACTAACCTCTAACTCAAGTTAAATACTTTGTTCCATTACAAATGTCGGCAGTGACCACAGTAATACTGACAGTTCCTGTGACTGAGTCACTAGGAGAACTCAGATATTTCTGTATCACATTATAGTTGTCAAAGATCTTTCAAAATATCATTTATGCTCATTATTTTAAAATGACAATAGTTATTATATCTGCTGCCAGATCTCATTTTTAAGTTATTAATAAAGAAGTACATATTGAGGGGCACCTGGGTGGCTCAGTCGGTTAAGCGTCTGCCTTCGCTCAGGTCCTGATCCCAGGTCCTGGGATCGAGCCCCGCATCGGGCTCCCTGCTCTGCGGGAAGCCTGCTTCTCCCTCTCCCTCTGCCCCTGCTTGCACTCTCTCTCTCTCATTCTATCTCAAATAAATAAATAAAATCTTTTTTAAAAAGTACCTTTTTAAAAAGTATGGCACATTATTATGATGCCATACAATTTTGAAAATATCTTGATAACCGTATTTTGATAGGATTGGTTTTCTGTACAGCCCTAGGTATTTTCTTTTGGGCATTTAAAAACATTCTGAAAAGGGGTCCTTCCGGCTTCACAGACTGCTGGAGGAGTCCATGGCGTTGGTAGGTTACAAGCGCCCGTCCTAGGACTTCTCTTCCAGAACAGAGGGGGCTGGGAGCTTGTTGAAGGCTCTGCCAAAAGAGGACACGTAGGACCCAGGATCCCCGGAGGCCCCATGCTCCGACGTGCACACTCTGAGCCCGAGGAAAGTGAGACAGGAAAGTGGGGCAGGAGCAAAGGGACTCTGAGAAGTAGAGCAGAAGGCATCAGGCCCAGGCTGGCAGGGCTCGGTCTAGTGGCACAGAACTGAATTCCTCAGCCCCGACCCCAGCCAGGCTTCCGGGGGAGCCAGGACTCATTGGTCGGAGTCCTGTTTCTCATTTCCCTGCCCAGTCTCAATTGTCTTCACTGAGCTAATACAGTGGAATCAACAGTGGCCTCAAGGTGAAGAGAGACCCTGCTTCCGGATCGGACTCTTCCTTGCCTTGCTGAGTGACTTTGGGCAAGTCACCTCGGTTCCCCAGTTTTCGTGTTGGTATAATTGCTGGCGCAAGTCCTGCTACAAGCCTTTGTCAAGTCCACAGTAGACATCGCTGATAGATCTCAGCATCAATCGTTCCATGCTCAGATGTAGCTTCAGAAGCCTTTTCAACCCTCTACCAGTTGACTGGAATTAGCAAATGAAGTGAAACGTATCTGCTATTGTTGGACTAGATGATCTACACATTTCCATCTGTACTAGTCCACCCGTGTCTCTAAAGATCTGATCCCAGGAACTCGAGTAAGACTCTAGATAGAAGTGCAGACTTCTAAAGCATGGCTATTTCTCACTCAGAGTTGTGTGTGTGCGTGTGTAACAGGAAAGAGAACATTCTTAGCTGGGCTGTAGATTTTCTCTTGTACACTCTAGAGCAAAAATGGGGTCAGAACAGGACACTCGGATGTTGAAATCTCAATCAGGCTTCCCAGAAGAGATGAGCCAAGGCACATGGAAGTCGAACTCTGAGCAGTGTTGGGAATGGGCATCATGCCAGCACCAGTGCTGCCAGGCCCTACCTGCCCGCAAACATCTCCTGTCACAGAAGCATCAGACATGCAGTGCAGTGGAATGATGGTGACAAAGAGTGAATAACACCCACCACTCCTAGTGTCACCTACGTGGCTGTACATCACGCACAGCCAGGTGGTCAAGATGTGGATATGTTGGAAACGTGTTGTTTCTCTCCCAAACGGCACAAAAAGCCACTTAGCAAGTTATTTCAGAGTGTTCACTATCCCAGGTTACAGCTGAAGCCCAGACAAGTGTTTTAACTTACTTAAGGTCACAGAGTTCAAGCGCTAGGACCAGGGCCCAGGTCTCTGCAGACCTGTGGGGCTGGGCCGGTAACATAAATGAGAGAGTGTGCTGGATAGATTGTAGGGAGTGATGGGAACTGTGGCAAACTAGGTCACGTGTTCTGTTGTGAGGCAGCAGCTGATTATCAGTTTAAGTTGATGGTTGGCATGGGAGGGTGTGGACCTAGAGGGCCCCATTCTCCTGATTTTTAAAGAGAAGTCTGAATTAAGATTTTTTATATTAAACAGCTCCATTTTCAAATGTTGGCATCTAAATTTTAAGAGGTTAAAACAAAACAAAACACTGTGTAGACCAAACAAATTGGATCTGGGAACTTTAGTATTTGGCCTGATTTGCAACTTCTGGTGGAACAGGTGAGAGCTAAGCCTCTGGATTCAGCTGTACAAAGACCCGAGTCATGGTTCGGCCATTTGTCAGCTGAGCAATCTTACTCAAGATCTGTAGCCTCTCTGAGCCCTGCAGCTTTCATCTGTAAAATGGGAATACTAAAATGGACTGCTGTACGGATTGAGATCATGAATTTTAAACAATTAGCACAATCATTCAATCATAGTAGGTGCTCAATAGATGTAGCTCCTCCACTAAAGTGCCTCTAAGCTTCACAGTGATTAGATGAATACCCAACCCCCAAGGCACCCCAGTCCATCTACCTCAAGCTTATTTTTCTGCAAGGTCTCGGTGCTCAGTGTCCATGGAACTCTAACGTAGATACGCAAGGCCCTCAAACATGCTCACACATACCCTGCATACACCCTTGGGAGGATTTAGAGATGGCAAGTTTGGTTACCAAGGAAAGATGTTTAGGAGACTTCCCAGGGGTGCAGCTGCAACCTTCTAGTGTTTAGAAGAGAGGCCTACACAGTGCAGGGGGTTGGCTAACATGACCTGTTGGGGGCCTTCACAGCATTAGAATTTTTCAACTTGAATTTTGTTAGCTCATGTGCACTAATACGCACATACATGCTCTCACACACCATCTGCCCAGAGCCTGGGCAAGAGGGGCTGCCTTTCCCGTTCCTGGGAAACTTCTATTCTAGCTCTCACTCCACTCATTCTCCTGCAGCCTCACTGGGAAGGGAGGTACCATCAAGACCCTGAACCAGCATTCCCTGAGACTGCTTTGCTCAGCAGGGAGCTGTGGGAGAAGGGACAGGGCAAAGAAGCTCAGATGACTGAATAGAAGAACCTTGGTACCTTATCCGGGCCCCTGGAGCAAAAAGTGACAACAGCCCCTTGGACTCAGGGGAATTGACTGGTTCCAAATACCTGTTCATCCAATGTCTCCAGGAGTCTCCTGCCACCCCCAGATGATGGAAGGGCTGTGAGGGGCTCCATTTCATGGATGGGGAGACAGACTCAAATGTCTTGCTCTGAATCAGTTTACCCAGTCCACTTTAAGGATCAGGAGCCCTCCCGATCTGGGACTCTCTAATGGAACAAGTATGTGGGTTCTGAGTCCTTGTCCTAAGCTGAACCACAACTTAACAACAACACCGCTACCACTTAGCCAGCCAACACTTTTGCTATTCCTCTACTTCTACCTCAATTTAGAATTTAGAAGACACTGAGGCAGGAAAAATGACTTACACCCAAGGTCACCAGTAGGTCTTAAAGTCTGTATTTGAACTCGAGATTGACTCCAAAGTGCACGTTCCAACCACATATTACACCACCTCGTGCATTAGGGCCACATTCCCGGCCTGGGGTTCAGTTCCAGGAGTCAATACCATGACTCAGTGAGCTGTTTGCCCCTGCTTTGTGTTTATATGAGTCTGTATTTCAAAAAAGTCCCAATAAATGGTATTGTAAAAAAGTAAAAGAACTTAACAAGCAACAACAATTCCATCATAATTGGAAAAATTCTTTATAGTGGAAGTCACATTTTATAAAACATCCATTACTCTATTTTGTCAATTTTAAAATGCATGTCTGTGGGTTTTTTGTTTTCAAGCTTTGAATTTGGGAAGCATTTTAAAATCTGTGGGCTCTGAGCTTCCAGGATATACACAATTTTATTTGGCCCTAAGAATAATCCTGGTAGGCAAGCATTGCCAAGATTACAATCCCCATTTTACAGCTGGGAAAACTGAGGTTCAAAGAGGTTAGGCAACTTGCCTGAGGTTACAAAGCCAGTCAATGCAGATTAGCCCTGTGTCCTGATTCTCAGCACAAGTTGGGTCCACCATAAGCTCCTGGACTCCAGATACTGGGCTCACACCTACCTGTTTACATCACCCCACTGGCCGACCCCTAGCAGAGGACTGAAGGACACCTCAGCTCTCCCATCCAGGGTTGTCCAACCTCAGGCAGAGGAGTATGAACCCAGTGTGGGGTCTCCTAGGAGCAGTCCGGCCCCAAATAGGAAATTTTCAGGCCACAGGATCCCACTTTCAAGAATACATCCCATGTATTATAGAGACCAAAGCCGGGTTGGGGTGTGAAGGCAGTATTTCTGCCTGGTGCCCTTATAAACCATGCAAGCTAGATCTAGGGGCTCCCGCTTAGGATCCCCATTCTCTGAAAATTGCCCTATTTCTCATATTTCAAAAGGCCAAATGAAAAGCCAGTATTGACTCTAGATAAGCTCACACAGGCAGACTAAAACACCACATTTCTTTGCTTTTGGTTTAACTTGTATCAGCTCAATGGTATCACCGCGGTTTGTTCCTGCTGACCAGGAAACACTGATTGGCTAGTATAGGGTACCAATTAGCAAAGACGGGGGGGGGGGGACAATTAATGATATTATGTAACAGGTACAGCTTGGCAGACAAAAAGTCTTTCAAAACAAGTGTTGTGACAGGGGAAAATAAGAAAAGGAGAACGCTGACATGAAAATTGGAGCTCCTCATTTTCCCAGATGGAGAACCTGAGGCTCAGAAAGCTGGAGTGACTCGCTCAAGGTCACACAGCAGGGCTGGAACCAGTATCCAAGGTTTCTGCCCTTCTGGAGAAGGATCTTCCCACCAGACCCTGCTGGGCTGAGGTTCAAGAAGCCCGGATTGTCAGGACTCACCAGGGTTGCTGCAGGGGGTCAGGACAGGGAAATGGCTTCTCCTTCACACCTGTGGGCTCCTTCCTGGTGGGCAGTTGCCAAAGCCATGCTGTCTTTCTTCCCTCTGCCAGGGCAGCAAGGCATGGGAGCCTCCTGGAAAGCCAGCTCTGGGCAAGGTGAAGGAGGCCTCTCTGAAGAAATCACCCTCCAGGACATCAGATGACCAGGTCCTGGGGTCCCGGGTGGCCACGGAGGGCTGAATTACAAGCTGCCTCTGGCCCCCACCGGGGAGCTCTCCGGGTGGTATGGCTGGTTTTCCTGCTAGGGGCTGGGTGCCTTTAAGAGAATGACTGCAGTTCATTGGCTGAGCAAGGCTCCCCCTACCTCTTTACCTGAGCAGGTGAGAGAAGCAAGGCTAGGGGAGGGCTGGGGACTCAGGTGAGAAAACAAACCGTGGCAACCAGCTGGCTCTCTCTTCCTCCACAGACAGCCCTTCCTCCCTGGGCTTCCTTCCTCATCCCCAACCGAACCACAGGACCAGCTGGAGGTAAAGAAAGGGCAAACATTCTGCAAAGTGCCTAGTGCCATTCAGTTCTCAAAGCTTCACTATCTCACAGTAACCCTAGACCAGAGTTATTTGTATGTCTCCTCTGTCGATGGAGAAACTGTCCTTGGAGATATGAAATGGCTTGTCCAGCTCACGCAGCTCTTGGAAGGAAGGCTGATGGAGTAGGAGGGTGTGAGGACCCAAACCTGAGTCTCCTGCTTTTGACTTTCCATACACTGCTCCTGGACCACACCACCTCCCTCTCGGTGAGGCCTCTGGCAAGCCACTCACTGCCTCAGTTTCCACATCTGTAAGATGGTGCAGTCATGCTTGTATGTGAGTCTCCACTCAATTTATTGAGTGTATCATAGACGTAGAGCTAAAAAGGACTTGGGGGATTATCTAGCTCATCCATTCATGTAGCAGGCATACCTTCATTCTACAGGCATTGTTCTTCAGCAATTATTATGTGCCATACCTGTGTTAAGTCCTAGGGCTACATCGGTGAACAGGAAAGTCAAGGACTTTATTGAGTTTGCATTCTAGAGAGAGGACAGATCGACATAAACAAGTAAATAGGTTAGGTAGGTTAAAGTACCATGAAGAAATAAAATAGGCTGATATGATAAAGTAATGGGGGGGCTATTTTAGATTATGTAGTCAGTGAGGCCCTCTCTGAAGAGGTGATATTGAAGCTGAGACTTGAATAATAACAAGGTACCAGTCATTAAAAGAGCTGGAGCAAGAGTGTTCCAGGCACTGGGAACGGCAAGTGCAAAGGCCCTGAGGCAGGTGTATTTGGAGACTCACTCATTATGGAGGGAAACTGAAGTCTGGAGTTCATCAGCACACTTGAGTTACCAATAAAACAAATCATTCCACGAGCCTACACTGCTTTTACCTCATGTTTCTTCCACTCTGTAGACATGTGTAAATTCCCAAAGGGCAAGGGCTATGATTTCAGGAGTTTCCTACATTGAGGAATCAAATCCTGACCAACAACATAGGACTAAAAATCACAGCAGCAATGCAAACTGCCACATGGTGACACGGGGTCAGCACAGACCCTTCCTGTTCAATTCCTTTCCATTTTTGTTTTCAGAATTTTTTACTCTGATTTCTAAAAAGGGCTGCCTGTTCTCAGCCCTCCTGTTGTTGGTGGGAACGCTGGGATTGTTACTCTGAAACTGTCGGATGGGTAGTGTGCGGTAAAGCAAGTGAGTTTCCTGTTGGTGGTTTTGAGAACCAGGACTTTTGGTGTGAGAGAAAGGAGAGACAAATGAAAGACAAAAAGAGTTAAGTAAAAATTTTACAATCCTGGATTTCAATCAGAAGTCCCAGTGTGAATTTTTGATGTAGCCAGTCTGAAAACAAGCACCAGGTTCCCTATTGTTGTCAGGTCTAGAAACAACAACCAACACTTTAGTGAGCACCTTTAGTGCCAGACTGTGGTCTCTAAATACGATTTTCTGTAAAGGAACCCAGGCTCCTCAAAAAACCAAATAGCTGATTCCAGCTTTGGGGCAGAAAATGTACAACACATACATAGACTTTTAATGCCACAAATCAAGGAAACTAGAGTTGTGGCAAAGGGCCTTGGGAGACAACCAGAAGAGACTCCCATTTGCCAAAGTCCAGACAATTTCAGCATTGGTAAAGAAAAGAACTGCAATGAGTAGAAAACATTGAATATATTTCAATCCGTGAGTTCATAATGATATTTTAAAAATAAACAAGAAACCTCAGTGATCATCTCTGAAAGATATTAGGAAATCAACTCACTGCATTTTGAAACCTGGTAAATAAAGGGAGACAATTAAGTATTTATTCTGTCTTTCCTGTAAGAACTGTGCCTCAGGCAACCAAAGAGTAGATGAGAGGAAGGTGCTTTTTATGTAAGCATTCCAACAAATTAAATGAAACAGGAATGAAGAAGGATTAACTCGGAATATCACCATTTTGCAACTCCTTATGAATTAGTTGATCTGATAATCCTACAAAAAGAGAAACAAGTAGATGTAATGGGCCTCTTGGTGGAATTAGCCACCACCTCCTATGAAGAAATCATGCCCCAAGAATCAAGCAGGGGTCTGATCAAGCCTTTGGAGTAGGTGTTGGCCAACTTTGTCTCCAGTGGGCCAGGTAATTTAACCGTTACGGGCTACAGTGTCTGGTCTCTGTGGCAACTACTTTGCTGTTGGAGCACAAAATGCAGCTGTGGACAATAGCTAAACAAATGGGAGGAGCTGTGTTCCAACAAAATCCTGTTTCCAAAAAAGGGTAGTTGCTAGATTTGGCCCATGGACCATAGTTTGCCAACCCCTGTTCTTAGCCTTACTACTGGTTTATAGGAAATACAGGGACTGAGGAATACATGAAATGATACCGTGGGGACACAATATGCAAAAGCCAAACTAGGGGAAAGCCTAACAGGAAAATCAACCCGATTTCTTTAATAAATGAATGTCAAGATATTAAAAATTGAGAGAGAGAGGGGTACCTCTAGATTAAAAGAAACTTAAGAAATATTAGCCAATCACATTGTATGGACTTTGACTCTTAATTCAAGCAATTATTTTTAAAAATATGGGATGATTGGATAAATGTGGACATGACCTGAATATCTGTAATATAGAGGAATTATTGTTGACATTTGGAGATGTTTGATGATACACTGTGGTTATGCTTAAAAGGGGGAGTCCTGGGGCACCTGGGTGGCTCAGTCGTTAAGCATCTGACTTCGGCTCAGGTCATGATCTCAGCGTCCCACATGGGGCTCCCTGCTCAACGGGGCGTCTGCTTCTCCCTCTCCCACTCCCCCTGTTTGTGTTCCCTCTCTCGCTGTGTCTCTCTCTGTCAAATAAATAAAATAAAATCTTTAAAAAAGAAATTAAAAAAATAAAAAAATTAAAGGGGAGAGTCCTTATCTTTTAGAGATATTTGCTGAAACATTTAGAGATGAAATGGAATGATTACTCAGATTTGGTTAAAAAGAATGGGTGGTGAAATCTTTTTTTTTTTTTTTTAAGATTTTGTTTACTTATTTGACAGAGAGAGATAGCGAGAGCAGGAACACAAGCAGGGGGAGTGGGAGAAGGAGAAGCAGGCTTCCCATGGAGCAGGGAGCCCGATGCGGGGCTCGATCCCAGGACCCTGGGATCATGACCTGAGCCGAAGGCAGGCGCTTAATGACTGAGCCACCCAGGCGCCCCTGGGTGGTGAAAAGGAAACAAAATTGGAAAGGGGTTGGATGGTGGGTAGCAGGTAGATAGAAATTCATTACCCTATTCCTCTGTTATTTTGTAAATACTTGAAAAATTCTGCTATGAAAAGTTAAAATACATTTATAACATTTCACACTCAACCAATCAACAAAATTTTTTAAATCTGACAAACTCAAAGTTTGGAAAGGATACAGGGAAAAGGTAGCTCTCACAGTTGGTGGGAATGTAAATTCCTACAATTTTTGAGAGTGATTTGTTTGTGTATGCCCCATGATCCAAAAATTCCCCATCCAGATCTATACTCAAGAGAAACTTTAGTCCATTAAGAGACATATAGAAGCATTTTTTAAATAGGAAAAATGGAAAACAACCAAAATGGATAATTTCTGGACCACAAGAGGTAGGGGGAGGCTACGAAATGTAGAGAAATGGCAAGTTTATGCAGACAGAGGAGCCAGGTCCCCATCAGGATAGACTTGGCTCAACATATGTCAGCTTGGTACCCACTCCCAGCCAGGCCCTTTTCTGAGTTCTAGGAATACAGAGGTGATGTCCCTCAAGGGCTTTAAAGTCTAGATATCAGAGCTAGAGGGGGGCTGACCCTCACATATCATTGAGCCCAACCTACCTATTTTACAGATGCAGAAAACGAGGCCCAGAGAAGTTAAATGACTTGCCAAGGCACACGGTTGTTTTGTGGAGGAACCAGAAATTGAAAGAGGTCTCTGATGCTCAGCAGAATCAGATCTTGGAGCCATACATTCTTAAGCTGAATCCTGGCTCTGTAACTTACTAGCTGTGACCTTGGCCAAGTTACTCTCTTTTCTCAGAAGTATAGTAATACTTACTTCATAGGTTGATATGAAGATTAAATGAAATGATATACATAAAACACTTAACTCTGGGACTGTAAAAGAGTCAGACCTCAGTGGGTAGGTTATTTACTTTTACTATTATCGATAGAAGGAAAGGCATTGGCAAAAGGACAAAATGCTACATTCTATGTTGCTCTCAAATGGTTAAATCTGTGTGGCTCTTGTGCCACCTCCCTGAGCCCCAGTTCCTTGTAAAATGAGGATACTAGCAGAACCTATGTCATGGGGGCACCTGGTGGCTCAGTCATTTGTGTCTGACTCTTGGTTTTGGCTCAGGTCATGATCTCAGGGTCATGAGATTGAGCCCCACATTGGGCTCTACACTTAGGGCAGAGGCTGCTTGAGATTCTTAACCCTCCTTCACCTACCCTCTCTCTCTCAAATAGGTAAATAAAATCTTAAAAAAAAAGAACCTACATCATGGGGTTGTTGTCAGGATTAGATGAACTAATGCCTAGCATATAGTAAGCCCTCAATATATGGTAGCAATGCTGCTGTTGATGAAAGACATCTATCCCAGGGTGTCAGGCTCAGGAGACACAAAAAAGAATCAACTGCATATCCTGCCCTCAGAGTGCTTCAGTCTAGTGGGGGATACAGTCAGAGGCCACTCCTTCCTTTCCATTTCTCCCCATGCTGTCACATTTCAGGCCTGGATCAGGGCCAGAGGGCCAAGTGATTCTATTTCATCCCACTGGGAAGATGGCTCTAAAAATGACCAGGCCAGACCTGCTAGGTCTCAACGAACACACACACACGGGCGTGCTCACCTCTGCTGGTGAGAACCACATTCCCAGCTCTGCAGAATCCCTGACTGCCTCAGGCTGCTGGAGCCAAAGCATCACATGCTCTGAATAATCAAGCCATCCAGAAAGTTCCCTGTGGTGAGCTGGGCACCACACTCTGGTCTGCACCCTTGGGGCCAGGCAGCCAGAAATATCACAAAAGGCCTGCCCTCTAAGCTTAGCTCCTGTCCCCAGCTTGCTGGAGCCACAGAGCACAGGGAGTTTAAAAAACCCAGCTCCTTCCCTTTCCTGATGCCTTCTCCTCTCCATGAAACCATGTGTATTTCTCCCCAAGACCCTATTTTTACAGAGCCCAACAAAACATTCTCAGTTGGCTCAGTGACCATTGGTCCCAATTTCTCCAGCCTTAGAGAGTAAAAACCATTGAGGGTCAGAGAAAGACACAGTAAGACCAATGGGAGGCGAACAGAACCGGTTAAATATATTCGGTTCTGTGGAAGCAGGAGTGAAGTTGTTCTTTCAAGTGGATGTCAAAACTGTCACCTTGCAGCTGCTCACAGGCTGCAGGCTGGAGACACACAGCCTGTCTGGCGCTGTGTGTGTTGTGTGCAGTGATCGGGGCATGCCTGGTTCCCCATTCTGCCCAGCACTCAGCATCAAACACAGCGCCACAATGAGCGCTCGATCATAACAATCCTAACAGCCTGAACTGTTCCCACTCAGTGCTTACCATTCTTGTAATTAAATAACTGCATGTGAAATTATTTGTTTAATGCGTGCCTCTCTGACAAGACTGTCAGCAACCTGGGGGGAGAGACTGCCCCGGGGGGCTGTTCACGATTGTATCCCCGGTGCTTAGAATGGGATCTGGCATGTACCTGGCACTCAATAAATGTTTGTTGAATGAACAGATGAGCACAGATGGCAAAGATGGCCAATGGGTCAGCCCACCTACCAATCTTGAAAGCCTACATTGCTCTAGATCCTGAGCACACTACCAGGCTAAAGGAAGCTGCCCTTAGGCCCTTCACTTCAAGATGCAGACAGTGTTATGGGGAAGGGTGGGGGGAAGGGTTTGTTAATACCTAAGAGTCGACCTCCTAGAAAGTCAACCCATTGACAAAAGAGACCAAATGGAGTGGGAAGCAGGCTTGTCTGCTGGTTAACTGGGGCCTTCTCTTTGCCTCTAGTTGTTGATTTGGGACAGTTGGTCTGGGAGTAGATGGATGATTTCAGCCTGGAGTTCATGGAATGGACTTTGTAGAACTGTTGCAGGACACAAGGAGTAAATCGATGTGTAAATATTTACTACAGGACCTGACAGTGCACCAGTGCTCAGGAATGCTCTATCGAGTTACTGTGGTTTCTATCAATCCTCTGCCCTCCAAGGCTGCCCAGGGATGAAAGGCACCTTGGATGGAGACCTTCAGGGCGGAAGTGTGGTGCTAGGTGCCCGTCTTCCCCAAGGCATCTCTTGGGGCCAGCCTGGCCAGACCACAGGCAAGAGGGAGTGAACCATCTAAGTGACAGAAACACAACTCAAACTGACTTAGGCGAAGTTGGCCCACACATCCCTTAAGTTCAGACAGCAGACTTGCTTTGTGCACAGCCGGACCCAGGAGCTCAAACACTATCAGGATGTCTCCTCCCTGACTCCATCACCGTATTCTATCTTCTGTGTGAGCTCCAGTCTCAGAGAGGCCCAAGTCCCCAGGGTGCCTTCCATGCTCCCTCCAGCTCCCCACAGAAAAGAGAAAGGTCCCCTTCCCCAGAGCTCAGGTCAAACCCCCAGAACTGAGTCTCATTGGCTGTAACTGAGTCACATGACCTCTCCAAAGCAATCACCATGGCCAGGGTTTGCAAGGCTCTGATTGGCGGAATGGAGTCACATGCCCACCTCTGGGTTACCGGCTGGAGTCCGGCTCTGCAGACAGGGAGAGGAGGGTCCTCAAGCCGCACAGAGTTGCTGTTGCCAAAGAAGGGAGAATGTTGCTGGGGCAGCAAAATAAATAAGCACTGCAGATTGCAAACCTCTCTTCAGGTCAGATGACAAGAGCAATGTTACAGTGAGGCCAAACAAACGTCAATTCTGTCAGACAAAGTGATAGGACCTGGAAGGATTCCCAGAGGGCAATGGGGCATTAGCCATGTGTCAAAAAACTTGTTTTATCGGGCCCATATCAGGGTGTCTCCAGCACTAAAATAAGGGAGGCCCCCAACACTTAGTAACCTAGAAAAATAATACTCGAATGCAATATTTTAAAAGCCAAAATTAATGCATAAAATCCACGACAAACAAAATTAGGGGCTTAGATGAAAGTTTGCCATGAGCATTTTTCATTCTGGAAATTCCTAAGAGTAAGTTTACTGATGAATCATGCACTACAGCAATAGCACAGTCTTCATTCATTCGACAAATGTTTAATGAATATTTATTATAAATCTGGCACCGTGAGAGAAATACAGTTGATCTGGTTCCTACCCCCGGGGAGTTCATAATCTGTAATCTGAATGGCAAGACCCCCCAGTATACATCACCTCCATATATTGTGATTCATGTTTTAATGAAGGCCCAAAAACTTGCCGTGGGAGCCCAAGAAAAGCATTTAAAAGACCTTTTTATAAAATAAAAGAAGTCCTGGGGATATACCCTACAGCATGGTGACTGTAGTTACAGTACTGTATGTTTGAAAGTTGCTAAGAGAGTTAAAAGTTCTCATCACAAGAAAAAAAATTGTAACTGTGTGGTGATGGATGGTAATTAGACTTATTGTGGTGATCATTTTGTAATATATGCATAGATCAAATTATTGGTTGTACACCTGAAACCAATATAGTTATCTGCCAATTATATCTCAATGAAGAATCTTTTTATTATGAAAATGTTGAAGCATACAGAAAAGTAGAAAGGACTATAAACTGAATACCTACATACCGATCACACAGATTCAACAATCGTAAACATTTCACCATATTTACTTTATCTCACTATATGTTAAATTTGTGGCTAAAACATTTGAAAGTTAATTACAGATATTCCAGCACTTGAGCCCTAAACACTTCAGCATGCATTTCCTGCCCCCCCAAAATAAAGAGTTCTCCTCCATAATCACAATACACTTACCTCAACTCACAAAATTAACAATCATTTCCTACATCATCTGATACCCAGTTCATAGTCAGATTTCCCCCATTGTCCAAAAACATGGTCTCAATAGCTCAAAAAAAAAAATGAACCAAGATACAATCAAGCATCATATCTTACAGTTGTTAAAGACTCTTCGATCTCTTTAAATCTAGAACCTCCTCTCCCATTGCTTTTGCTTTTGTTTTGTTTTCAGGACATTGACTTTTAAGAGATCATGCCTGTTGTCTTCTAAACTGTCCCACCTTCTGGATTTGTCTGGTTGCTTTTCTGGGTGTTATTCAGTGGGTTCCTCTACCTCTGAAATTCCTGTAAACTGAAGCTAGCTTTAAAGAGCTGATGAGATTTAGGCTAACATTTTTGGCAAAAGCCAAAACAGGTGGAGCTATGGAGTCTACTGCATCCTATTAGAAGGCACAGAAACCTGGTTGTCCCATCACTGGCGATGCTGTGTGGTCCCTGGGTTAAGGTGGTAACAGAGGAGAAAGGAACTGGGAAGGATGGTAAAGTCGTCACAGTGACATTTGGATAGGGCTTTAAAGAGTGTGTAGGAGCCTATTAGGTGGAGAAAAAGGAAGAGGAAGGGTTTTCCAGGCATAGATGGAGACACAGTGTTGGGAAAGAGCATGACCAGCTTTAGGAAGTCGGAGGTGGTAGCCGAATGTGGTTGAGAATTGTTATAATGACACCAAGCACTTAGGGTGAGTTTACTGTGTTCCAGGAACTATGCTAAGTGACTCATTTAATTCTTCACACAGTCCTATGGAATGGGTGCTACCACCCCCATTTTAAGGGTGTGGAGTCAAGGTTGAGTGATATGTGGTAACTTGTCAAAGGTTACATAGCTAGAAACAGGCAGACTCAGGATTTGAATCTGGTTGCCTGACTCCCGAGCCTCTGCATTTAAGAATCACCAAGCTCTATGTTAAGGTGACAGGGCAAAGGAGTTGGGGAGGCAGGTTGGGGGCAGGTGGAGACAGGCCTTCTCAGTCATTGTTTGGACGTTACTCCAGCGGCAGTGGGGAGCAAGTGAAGGTTTCCTGGTCTGGGCGGCAGGGCTGTCTGGGAACGTGCACCAGGGAACTCAGGCCTGTGAAGGATGAGTGGACAGCTGCTGGGGTGAGCTCTTAGGGGGCAAGCCAGGCATTCCTACAGGCCAGCGGGACCTGACAAGCAGAGATGGAGGGAGGAATTCAAGTGCCTCCCAGGCTTGTGAGCTGACCCTTACTCTCCCAGGCATGGGGGTGGGGGTAAGGATTTAGGGGCGGGGCACGTTGGGAGCAGGGCAGACGCCCAGTTTTGGCCCCACACTCTGGGCCCCCAGAGCCCTGCAGGCCGCTGGGGTTCCACTGCATCATCCCAGAGACCCAGCAACCTGTGGGCCACATCCCAGTGAGACTTGAGCGGCAAAGACTGGCCGGAAGGACCAGTCTTAACCTCCAGGAACCAAAGAGGGGAAGCGACTGGCCCAAGATCAGTCAGATCTTGGCAGAGACAGGACTAGTTGTGTCGTGTCTCTTAATTCCAAGTCTGCTACTCTTTCAGGATGGAGTCTATTTCAAAATCAAAGAGGGACCAAGACACAACCGCTTTGGACTAGCTACCAGGTTGCCCAATACTCTGGGGAATACTTCGTTTTTTTAATCTATATTTTCCCACTTTGGGAATCCTCTCTGAGGGATGGGGTATCCTCCCTGGTTGGTTCTTGTCGCACATCCTCTCAGCCATTGGGTTATCCCCTATCCCCACCCCCCACCCCAGTCTGGGGTGGAGAGTCCCCGCTTCCCGGGCCCTTGCGGTCCATCCTTCAGCCTAGGTGGGGAGGGCGCATAGATGGAGTGACAGGAACTGCTCTGGGGCCATGCTGCCTGGTTCAAATCTCTGCCCTCACTCACCAGCTGTGCAGCCTTGAGCTGGTCACATCCCCTCTCTGTGCTTCTGTTTTTATCATTTTTAAATTGGTGAAAATAACAGTGCTTCATAAGGTTCGGGATGAGGATTAAATAACATAAGTAGTATTTAAGGACCTAGTAAGGCACTTGCCACATGATAAAGGCTGGTTATTATTATTAACCTGGGAGTCAGGAGGCTTGGGTGTCTGCCACTAATTTACCTATGAATTGGACAAACCTTCCAGATCTGGAATAAAACCTGCCTCCTTCACAAAATCCACCCAGATCAACTGCACTCAGTTTAAAGCCTTCCTTTCCAGTATTTAAAGCACAGCTGACCTGATCTAAACTAAGATTGGGGTGGGGAAGGGCATCCTGTGTCCCCGTCCCTTCCCCCCAGCACTAACTTAGACTCAGGCCTGGGGCTTGTAGTTCAGGCACACCACCACCCCCACCGCTCCCCCTCCCCCACAGCTACTCACTTGGGTAAATCGCTTCATCTCTGTAATTCAGTATGGGGTAATAATCCCTCTTTTATCTGTTTTGAAAGATGAAGAAATGCAGATTCCTGACTACTTTGAGAATGGAAGGAAACAAACATACAAAGTGTTTTTTCAAAGCATATTTAATAACCTGGAAAAGCGATGCCAACATATAACGTTTACTTCCCTATTGTGAATTTCTTATTTAAGGATTTTGCAGAAAGATGCACTAATATATTCTCATGGTAACACATTCATGGTATAATGATCATCAGAAAAGGGCAGTCAATTGTATATGAAATATGACCCTTACTTCATTTTTAAAGAGTATAAATACACTGAAAACAAAAATAAATAAAGGTAAGGAAATCCACCAACATGTTACCTCTGGGTGGCAGGGTTACTGATAACTACTGTCTTCCTCTCTATTTTTCTCTATTTCCCTTTTTCTAACAAGTATACTATTTTTATAAACAGAAAACAATGACAGTGATCTTTAAAGAAAAATGATGTGTTTGAAAATATTCAAGGCTAAGCCAAAGCAAGTTAGAGGTCACCTGTGTGTGAGTAATCAGAAACCTTTAAGATGAAAATTCTGCCTTTAGGGAGCACCCTGTCCCCTAGCCCTGGGTCAGTCCATGTTTTATTTTCTTTGAAAGCCCCACGCAGAGCTCACCACTCCTTCGGCTTCCAGAACTTCCCCAGCTTCCTTGGCCCAGAGTTCCTGCTTCTGAAGTCAGGCTTGGCCAGGGCAGCTGTGGGCTGTGCCCTGGGGAGCTGGAGAAGACCCCCAAATCCCTGCAGTTACCAGCTTACTTAGTGAGCTGAGGAGGCCTGTTATTTACCAGTCTAAAAAAACCCAATAGGGCACTGGTGCTCCCTCACTCTGGGTTATTATGCCTCTTCTGCGTGTTCTTTACAGGCCTCGAGGACCTTCTTGGGAGTCCCCCACAGCTTTACCATGATTTACAGTAAAGTTTTGCAGCTCACGATCCTTCAGTGGCTCCTCATTTCCTTCAGGGTGGGTATCTGCCAACTTCCTTAGTCTGGCATTTAAGTGCCTATACCATCTGAACCAACTTCCCTCGCATCTCCCATGGGCCCATCAAATGGTCTGCTAGCCAGCTGCACAGCAAGCCAGGAAGGAACAGCAAGGAACAAGGAGAGCTGGGTGTGCGAACACAGCTGGGAAAGGTGGTCTGAGCAACCACAGACGTTCTAAAGGGCCTGTCACTTCCCAGGGCCAGGCAATTAGACCTCGGTGGTACCTTCCAATTTCTTCTAAAGAAAATCCGGAAATCTGGATCTTTATGTGAAATCTCCTGATTTTTTTTTTTAATATTGGCAGCTAATTCGCAAAACACATTTGGCCAGTCGGCTGACTGTAATTTGTGACTTCTCATAGGAACACATTGAACTTTTCTCCCTCTGTACCTTTGCTTTTGCTGTTTCCACTGCCAAGAACACCCTCCCATTCATGTGGGTCTGGTGAACTCCACCTATTCTGTCAGACCCAGCTGAACACCACGTCTTCCGCGAGCATCCCTGGATGACCTTGGCTGGAAGTGACCTCTCCCTCCTTGGGGCTGCACCAGCCTCCATGCCTGCCCATCTCATGCCACAGCTAATTTCAGTGAGTTCGATCTCCCTTAGTAGACAGTGAGCTCCTGGAATATTCGACAAATATTTAAGAAGCACCTGCTTTGTTGCAGGCATCAAGCTAAGAATGCAGCCTAGAACAAGATGGATAGACTTTGCCTTGATGGAATAGAGAGTCTACTGCAGGGGACAGAGCTTAAATAAATCATTCCCAAGATACCTAATTCCAATTGCGATGAGTTTTACGGAGTTAAGAAAGTTTATAAAAGGAGCTTAATCCAGGCAGGAGGATTAAGCAGGTCACGAGGCAGCCTGGGGGAAGCATTAGCCCTCTGGGCTGCCACATAAGGTTGCACAGTCTGTATACTGCACAAAGGTAACCAGCTGAGAGGGCAGACGAAAGCTGAAGCCCAGTTCCTGCTTGCTTGCCCAGGCTGTGCCCTCTTCTATTTTGCAGAAAGGCAGGGGCAGTGTTTAGTTTCTCTGACTGCCCCCCCCCACAATCTCCCTCTCAAAAGCTGCTCTAAATGTAGGATCTAAGTAAGAATGGTGACCTCCCTATATATACGAAGCCTCAAGAGATGTCCCCGCTTTCCCTTTCTACCAGAATATACTCCCTAAATCCTAACTTGAGAGATTCTGGGGATCAAGGGTGGGCATCTCTGAGAAAGTGATATAGGAGCTAGAAACTGAAGGATAAGGGGCCAGACAGATAGAAGTATGAAGAACAACAGCATGTTTGAGGCCTCTGAGGAGAGAAAGTACCATGCCTGAAGGACCTATAAGCGGCTAGCGCGGCTGAAGCATGGACAGAATGGAGAAGAGCAGCAAGGGGTGGGCCGAGTAGTGACCATGCCATGCAAGGCCTGGAAGGCCATATTACGGGGTTTGATCCTTATCCTGAAATGTCTTCTATATCCCCCGCCCTAACCAGGTTGCTGATGGGTGTCACTGCTTATGGGCTGGCCCACACAGCACACGGTAACAGAAACTACCTTTACAGAGCACCTACCACAAGCCACACACTGTGCTGGGGCCACACATCTAGTTCATTCTTCCTTTCCCATCCTCCTAAGAGAGGAAGTATCCTTTGATTCCAATCGAACAGATGAGAAAATTGAGGCACACAGAAGATGAGCGGCCTGCCCAATGTTACCTGGTTACTCAGCGGTGGGCAGGGACTCACGCCCAGGTCTGTGAGATTCTGAGCCCCTCCTTTGGTTGCCATGAGGCACTGACCCTTAGGAATGAACTAGAAGGCACAAAGAGTCCGGAGCCTTGCTCAGAGTGGGGTCTGGGGGCCTGCGGTATTGGTATGACCTGGAAACTTGTCAGAAATACAGGCTTTCAAGTTCTATCCCAGTCCTACTGACTTCGAATCTGCATTTTACCAGACTCATCATGTACACATCACAGGCTGAGAAGCACCAGAGAATAATCCAAGCAATAACTGCTTTTGCAACCCCTTACACAACAGTCTCGTGTCTCACGGGCCAAGTCTCCAGGGACTTGAAAACAGCTTATTCTAACCAAATTTGCCAGAACTGTCAGCTCCCCCATCCATCCACCTGCCCCAGTTTTGCCTTCTGTTGTGACCCCAAGAGAAAGACCCAGAATGTACCATCAACTCCAGGGAGGCGCTGCTCTGCTTCTGCTCAATTTCTTAGTATGATTTGCTCTCATCCAGGAATAAATGTAAAGCTATTTGACCCTTCTCCTGCTTAATTACTGCTCCAAATCATCTCCCATTTGGGGCGCACTCTGATCCCCAGATCATGTTCTGGGACCCACCTTTCGCAAGACAATTCCCTTTCTTAGTCCTCATACCAAAGGAGGCAAGATGGTTTGCTGGAAAAGATGGGTGGGTGAGAAAAGGCTGGCTTCCCTTTCAGCGTTAAGGCCACATGTTCTGTGACTCTGGGAAACTCCCATCTCCACTTCCCCACTGACATCTGAGAAATGGGTAGGATGGACAGGGCTAGTAATCACTAGATCAAGGGCTTGGCAGGTAGCCTCAAGGAAGTTCAGTGGCCTAGGTGAAAAAGGAAGGTGTGGTGGGGACTGTGGCGAACAAGAAAGATGTACTGCCCTAAAAAAGGCGGCCGCACTCAGCATTAGGCTATTGTCCTGGGAAATATGGGTCCGGTGTGGCCATGTTATTCTAATTTTTCAAGGGTTGGGAATCTGATGTTCCCCCTACGGAATATCATATGGTGTTTAAATACCGGTATCTGCTTAAATTTAAAAAACACTCAGTGGGTCAAACACAGACCAGGTGCAGGGGAGATCTGCCCGTGGGCCGCCAGCTCGCGCTGCCTGGCCTGGATGCCATCCTAATGGTGTAAGTTTATGACTCCATCCCACGTGCAGCTCTTTCAGAATGCCGCAAAGCGGCTGCTGCAAGGGCGGCGGAATCCGCGCCCGCCGGGGCCCCCCGCCCCTCCCCGCCGCGGCCCCGGCGCCCATCGGTGCCCCCACCCAGGCCTCTCCCGCAGAGGGCCATGCGCAGGCACGCAGCCCCGTCCGTGGTGGCGGCGACGGGCGCACGTCGCTTTCTTCGCACCCTCCCTACCTGCTCGCCCGCGGTGCCCGCAGCGCCGCAGCGGTGACTCAGCCTCTGGCGGCCGGGGCGCGGCGGGGGGAGGGGTGAGGGCGAGGGCGGGGAGGGGAGGGAGGAGGAAGGAGGAAAGACGGGAAAGGGAGGGGGCCGAGAAGCAGCCGCGGAGGGAGGAGAGAGGAGGAGAGGGAGGGCTAGAGGGGAGGGAGGGCGGAGAGGAGGGGCCTGAGGGGGGAGGGGCTCGGGGAGGGAGGAGGAAGGAGGGGAGGGGCTCGGGGGAGGCCGAAGCCCCGCCCCCTGCTCCTGGGGCCCTCCCGAGGTTTGGGCTGGCGGGTGCGGGAAGCCGGGTGGAGAACAGCCGAGCGGCGCGGCTGAGGCGGAGAAGGGAGGGTCGTATGCTCCCCGCCGCTGATTCCCACTCCCGAATGCGCGTGTGGACGCGCGCTTCCTAGCTACACCGACAGGCCCACCCTTCCCTTTTGGACTAGCGGGAGGGAACGCACCTTTAGCTGTGGACTTTTAGTGAGCACCTCCCGGTGGGGGCCCTGGGTCCTGGGCAGAGACGGAGCTGAAGGAGCCTGAGCCCTGCGTCCGGGGGGGCTAGCGGGCCGGCGAGAGATAGCCCGCACCTCCTATCCTACAAGTGCAAGTTTGAGGGGAGAAATGATCTGCTGGCGCATTTTGCTGGGCTTACACAAATAGCTGTAACACAAGGTTGAATTTGGAAGGTGCCCCAAGGAAGTTTCCTTAGCAACTTTTTGATAATATAAATGAATCTATGAATGAATGAAATGTGCAATGGGAGCATATATGTGTGTATATGAGGGCACAGTTTTTTTAAATGTCTTTTTATACGTGTGTTCATGTATGTTTGGGAGGATGTATAGGAGTGTGTGTGTATGTCTTGAATGATGTATGTCTATGTATGCTTATACGTGTAAGCACATTGATAGCTGTGTATGAATTTGTGCACCTATAATGTGTCTCTGTGGATATGCACAGGTGTTTATGTGCCTCAATGTTAAATGTGTGTGTACATATGAGATCTACGAGCATGCCTGAGTTTGTATGTGAATATGCATATGTACGTGAATTTGTAGGTTTGTGTATGTGACTACATGTCCTTGGGTATGTATTGCTTTTATGTGCCAATGTTGTATACGTGTGTGTGTATGGGGGACTGCATGTGTCTTGGTGAGATTGTGTTATGCGTGTGTGTGTGTGTGTATAGGAGAACACATTTGTGAGCCTGTGACCAGGGCTGGAGTGTGTCTTAAGGTTGCATGTGTGTGTCTGTATGTATAAGTGAGAACATATGTGTTTTTCAGAGTCTGAATGGATACAACTGTGTATGTGTCTTGATGTATCTCTGTAGTCATTCTGCTGATTCGGTCTGAGATAAGGGCATGTGCTTCTTTCCAGTTTTATTGAAAAATAACATACATCATTGTCTAAGTTTCAGGTGTACAGCCTGATTTACGTATATTGTGAAATAATTCCACAATAGGGTCAGCTAACATCTATCTTCTTACATAGATACAAGATACAACAAAGAGAAAGAAGAAAAAAGGGAAAAAAGTTCTTGTGATGAGAACTCTTAGGATTTACTCTTAACAACTTTCCAGCGTATCCTACAGGAGTGTTAGCTACAGTCATCATGTTGTGCATGACATCTCTAGTACTTACTTATTTCTCACTGGAAGTTTGTGTTTTCTGACCACCTTCCTCCATCTTCCCTTCTGCTCTCCCTCTGGTAACCACAGGTCTGATCTCTTTTTCTATCACTTGTTTTTTGTTTGTTTTTGTTTTTAGATTCCACATTTAAGTGAGATTATACAGTAGTTCTGTTTCTCTGACTTATTCCACTTAGCATAAGGCCTACAAGATCCAACCATATTGTGGCAAATGATAGGATTTCCTTGGTTTTTTAGGGCCATGTGATTCTTAAGGGTTGGGCTGGTGGAGGTGTTTCTTGGAGGAAGAGGCCCTTGGTGGGGTGGGGTGGGGGTGGACCGTGGAAGGGATAAAAAGCCCTGGGACTTTTTGTGCTGGCCCAGGGACCATCCGGAGCAGCGGGAGGCTGGGCAAACAGGGTAAGCTAAAGCAAGACCTTGAACGCCAGCACCAGTCTTTGTCACCTCCTCTGGCTTCCTGGGCCCTCTCAGGTGCTCGGTCTGTGTCTCGTGGCCTTGTCACGGTTCATCTTGCCGGTGCTGGGCAGCGTGCCTCTGCAGAGCGCATGTCCTTGGTAATTAACAATAGCAACATTACGGCTCACTTGCTGTTTACCAGCCCCCCAAAAACAGTGAACTGGCATTGGCTCAGCTCTGTGAGGCAGAAATCTGGTATCCCCAATTTCAGAGGGGAAACTGAGTTGGTCAAGTGCCTGTTCCTGTTTACACTGCTAGGAAGGGTGCCTCGGACTCCGGAGGCTGCATGCCTTCTCAACTGCTAGAGCAGGGGCTTGCCGCCTCAGCACCATTAACATTGGAGGTCAGATAATTCAGTAACATGGGGCTGCCTGGGCACTGTAGGATGTTTGGCAGCATCCTTGGTCTCTATACTGGATGCCAGTCACACCTCCCTCCCCAATTGTGACAACCAAAATGTCTCTAGACAGGTCCAAATGTTCCCTGGGGACAGAATCATTCCCCTGATTGAGAACCACTGTGCTAGACTATCCTGCCTCCCTGGGGAAATGTTTCTTGAGGGCACCACCTCCACCTGGTCCAGTGGCTTCAGCTGTCCCCTCTTCTTCCACAGGGATCCTCACTTTCATTCAGGTAGCCACTTGCTTGTGCCACAAACAGAAGGTTGACCAGCTGGGCCACCTTGCTCAGGAACTCAACCCCCCTGAACCCCAGCCACAGAAAGCTTGGCACTTCACTGACACATCGACAGCTCTTATTCTTATCTTTCGAGTCACAGGGGTTCCCTGGGGTCAGAACATGGAGAAAGAGGGCCCCAAGCCAGCCAACTCTCTCTGGCCCAGAGCTGTGGACGCTGCTGGTTCTGCGAGTTTGCTTTCCTGCTTCAGTGAGAATACAGTGCTATAGTGTTGAGCCAAAGCTGGTCCCATTTGATGCTATCATAATTATGCTATTTTGTTTTTGCAGATAAACCAGCCTGACTTTCCCCACCATCAGGGCCTGATTTTAATGTGCAGAGCTGCCTTGTAGCCAGAGCAGGTGCTCAGGAGGGGCAAGGTGGAGCCACGAGCAGGGCTCTTGGCATGCCCAGGCCTGGGCAGGGTATCCGCGCTGCTGGGTGGGGCCCGGGTGGCAGGTGGAGGAGACAGCCTGTGTAGCTCTGCCACACAAGCAGGAGTCCTCAGGCTCCTGCTTCAACAGCCGCAGAGGACCACCACACCACCCGGCTCCACCGCTCCGGAAGCTCCTTCTCCTGACGGCGTGCTCCTTTGCCACACCGGCTCTCCTCCTTCTATTCCCCCAAAACCTGGGCAGTGTGCCTGTGTTTGCAGGGCCTCGTTCCCTTTCCTCTTGGGAGGCTGCAGAGCAAAGCGGTTAAAGGTGGGGGGTTATGACACTATCACCTGCGTCTGTGTGATCTCAGGCAAGGCCCTTCTCTCTGTGCCTCAGCTTCCTCATTGCTAAAGTGGGGATTCTGAGAGGCACAGTCTGGCAGGACTAAATGAGATAGTGCATGTACCTTTACACGCAAGGCCTCTAGGGGTCCCTAATGACGAGCAGCTACCACTATGACCCATTATTCTTTAGCAACAAGGAAAGGCGCATGAGCACCTGTTAATTGCCAGGCCCTGTGCTCTGCCCTGAACAATTTTTTTTTTCTCATTTGATCCCTTCAACAGCTCTGTAAGGAAATCGCTATTATTAGTCTCACAGAGGAGAAGAGGAAGGTCAGATGTGATGATGCTAAGTGACTTACTCAGGGTGACGGAGCTAAGAGGAATCGGAACCCAAGTGTTGTCCCTGCAAAGCCTAATCACCCCGATCTTCTCCGCTGAAAGCAGATTTCACCATAGGAAGCGGGGCTCCTCTCAAGCTGGGGTGGGCAGGGGAAATGTGGGATACAGGGAGAAGGTGGTGGGGGGAGGAGGTCCCTGGGCAGAGGAAGGATTTGGCTTAAAAGGGATCAGGGCGTCTGGGTGGCTCAGTCGGTTGGGCATCCTACTCTTGATTTCAGCTCAGGTCATGACCTCAGGGTCACTGGATGGAGCCCCACATCGGGCTCCATGCTGGGTGTGGAGCCTGCTTAAGATTCTCTCTTCCTCTCCCTCTGCTGCTCGCACTCTCCTCTCTCTCTTAAGAAAAAAATGTTAAGGGGCACCTGGGTGGCTCATTCGGTTGGGCCTCTGCCTTTGGCTCAGCTCATGATCCTGGGGTCCTGGGATCGTGTCCCATGTGGGGCTCCCTTCTCAGTGGGGAGCCTGCTTCTCACTCTCCCTCTGCTGCTGCTCTCTCTCTGCCAAATAAATAAATAAAATCTTTAAAAAAAAAAGAAAAAAGTTAAAAAAATAAAGGGATGAAGTTGCCCTTTTTCAGCTTTTGATGAAATCCCTAGCAAAGTAGGCTGTGGTCTCATGACCTCCAAGAGGTGTTGCCAAGTTATTAGTGCATTAAGTTTATTTTTATTCTGAGCCAGGGTATATATTGTCCCAGTGCTTTTGTTTGAGTTGGGTTGTAGGAAAGGTACGGAAGGCATTCAGTCACAGGAACAGATGGGAGGCCCATTGTAGAGCTAATGCCAGAGAAAGATGGTGCTCTTAACAGGAGCTGTGAGAACGTGGCCAGGTGAGTGTATAAGAGAGGTTGGTCTGTGTGCAAGTGTTAGTTCTTCCAACACTTGGCTGAAGGGGACAAAGAGAGTCATGTGGTAATTGTTTTGTTTTCTTTTAAAGATATTCAAGGCATTGGTTTTCCTTGTACTGTGATTGTGTAGTTGTATTAGTTACTTATTGCTATGGAGCAAATAACCCTAAAGCGTAGTGGCTTAAAACAAATATTTATTATCTCGCAGTTCCTGTGGATCAGGAATTCGGGAGTTATTTAGCTGCATAGGGCTCTGGTGTGCAATCTCTCAGGAGGTACTAAGGTAGGTGCTACAAGTGGCATAAAGCAACCTTTCCAAAAACAAGGAACACCTATGTATGGACATGCCATAATTAGTTAACTGTTTCCCTTATCGTTGTACACTTACCTTCCAAGTTTTTCCTATTTACAATGAGGTTTCAGTGAGCATCCTTGAAACCCAGAGCTCATCGCACGCCAGGGGCTGTCCTTTTTTTCAATAAAGATTTTTATTTATTTGTTGAGAGAGAGAATGGTAGAGAGAGAGCATGAGAGGGAAGAAGGTCAGAGGGAGAGGCAGACTCCCTGCTGAGCAGGGAGCCCGATGCGGGACTCGATCCCGGGACTCCAGGATCATGACCTGAGCCGAAGGCAGTCGCTTAACCATCTGAGCCACCCAGGCACCCATGTGCTTGATGCTTATGTACCTCATTTAATCCTCCACCGGCCGAAGGAAACTCAGCTAGAAAATGACACTTTTAGGCTTTTGTCTAACACAGAGTGCCTTTTAAGGATGGATAATTCCTTGCTTCCTCGGTCCTAAAGTTCTTTATTCCATTAGGGCCCCTGAGGAGTACTTGTCTTGGCTCAGTGGCAGGTTCATGAGAGGCATTGGACTTGAAAGAGGCATCGATTTAAAAGAAGGACAGGTCTTGGTAGCTTATCACCAGGCTCCCGGCAGCCTGGGCCCAGCAGACGTGGCCCCGTAACAGACAGGATAGTCCAAGTTCTGTTGCCGTGACAAACAACCCCAAGACAGGGGCTTAAAACATTCATTGTGGGGTTGCAATGAGTTCTGTTGTGTGTTCAGCCACCAACCTGAGCACTGCCAGTTGTCATTCCAGGAGACAAGAGAGAATGTAGGCAATGGTGCACTGGCTTTTCAAGCTTCACCTGGAAGTGACTTGTTACTTCCTCTCACTATTTTTTTTTTTTTTTTTTTTTGACAAAGCAAATCACAAAGGCATGCTTAACTCTAAAGGGGAAAAGACATGTTTTCTTCCAGCTGCCCCAAGTGGGGAGAACTGGAATATTTGGTGAACAGCACTGATGTCCACCACAGGCCTTGTCGTCTACTGACCACTTAGAAATAGTCTGACAATCCTAACCACATTTTGGAACCATTAAGTCCAGGTCAGAAGTACCTGGGTGTCTCTCAGCATTCTGTCTCTGAGGAAAGACCCTTGTCTCTAAGCCCCGTCTTGCCCATACCATGAAGCCCGGTTGCCTTGAATCTCTGGGCCCCAGGATATAAGGAGAACAGAGGAGTGTGGATCCAGGGAGACAACTGGATCCCACCCGTGACCATGGGTGACCTTGGTGGAACTCTGAATTCTGAACTGTATCAGCCCCAGAGTGACTATGCGTCTGTGCCATTGGGCATTTGACTCCTGTGTGACTTGGGAAAAGTCATCTGGAAACAACCTCAATGTACCTCCAAGGGGAATGGATCTACCAGCCAGAATACTGAGCAGTAAGGGGAAATGATTCAGAGTTTATGTGCAGATATCCTAGAAAACATAATGTTGAGAGGGGAGAAAAAAAGCAAGTGGCAGAATGACATGTGTAGTTTGGTACCATTTATGTAATTTCAAAATACATACACTAAACAATACTACACTATTGTTCTTTGCATATGATAGTGGGTGGTGATGGTGGGGGCTGCACAGGGTGGGGGAGAAGTGGGGAGGGGGGATGGGACAGAGATGCAGGCCAATGGGGCTTTGATTCTATTTGTAATTAAAAAAGTGAAAACACAGGATAGAGCAAATATAACCACCTCTTACCAGTTGTCAATTCTGAATAGGGCTTGGATGTTGGTGATCTTACTGTTTGTATTGTTTGTGTTTTTAGAATGAAAGCTTGCTCAGTTTTTCTTAGACCTCAGTTTCTCCATCTCTAAAATAAGGTAGTTCATCTAGAATGGTGGGTGGTTATCAAATACCAGGACTTCACAGACCAGTGAAATTTCAGGAAAAAAAAAATTGGAAACAGGGATGTCTATTTTAAATTTTGCCCAGAGGGATGCCTGGGTGGCTCAGTCAGTGAAATGTCTGCCTTCAGCTCAGGTCATGATCCCAGGGTCCTGGGATCGAGCCCCACGTTGGGCTCCCTGCTCAGCAGGGAGTCTGCTTCTCCCTCTCCCTCTCTGGCTCCCCCTGCTTGTGCTCTCTCTCTGTCAAATAAATAAATAAAATCTTAAAAAAAAAAATAAAATAAAAATAAATTTTGCCCAAAATAGGTTTTTAAAAAATGAATTATTGGGGAAGGGGAGGGCACTAGAAAAATAAATAATAATAAATGAATTATCTATTCTGATCATGATTTCAGAAAAAGAAAGAACATTTTAACATGAAATTAGTGAGAAGGACAAGCATAGAATAGAGGGTTGAATAACATTTTATTCTTGTTTTCCAGCAACTTAGTGAAAGAAATACATACTCGTTGCAAAACATTTGGGAACTTTATCACGAACAGAATAAAAATTACCCACCCTTATTCTCAGCACCCAGAGGGGTAATTACCATTAACATTTCAGCCCTTTCTTCACAGCATTTATTAAACATATATAGTGTATTTCTAATTTATATATGACTTCTGTTCCTTTTTTCTTATTGTAAAAGTAGTACATTAATGGAAATGTAGGAAAAAAATAAACAGAGAAAAACGGAGACATTAATATTAATTAGGCTTTCTCCCCTATTAATTTTTCTCATTTTACCTTGAGTCAAAGAAAACTTCCACAGACTGGTATTTGGAAATAATAAGCAGAAGGAATAATAATAAATGGTATTTGTTGAGCCTTCCCACATGCCAAGCCCTGCGCTAAATGCTCTACAGGGCTTATCCCACTTAGTCCTCGCCACAAGTCTGTGAAATGCAAACTCTTATTGCCCCATCCACAGATGATGTGGAAGTTGAGGTTCAGAAAGGCGAAGTAGAATTTACATATTTGGACGCCAACCTCCAGAGAGGTTAAGTAAACTGTGTGAGCTCCCACTTTACGTCCAGGTTATTTGCTCTCTGCCCACCCTGTGCCCTGAGAACCAGTGGGTAGCCTGCCCTGAGTTTGAAGTTCAGTCCAAGGTCAGGGGACAAAGGGGCAGATCCCAGTGACGTGCAGTCAGGGGTTTGGTGGCCTGACCGGAGAGGTCTTCTCTGTGAGGGGCTCCTGTGGCTTGGCAATGGGTGTAGAACTTGTTGTCATCAGCTAAGGCCTCGTGCAGTCCTCCCTCTGAATCAGCACCCCCGGCCCCCAGCCCTGGGCCATTGGTCCAGGGTCAGCCCCGCCACCCCCCCACCCCATGGAGCCCCTGGGAAAGCTCAGGCCAGCCTGCTCCCGCACTGTCCTGCCTTCAGGTTTGGTCTCCAATGCCTGCCTCCTGAAAACCAGGCCATAGCACCCATCATTCCCTCATGTTCATCCATTCACCTCCTCTGGACTGCAGGCCCACCCCGTGCCAGGTGCTGTGTGAGGGTTGGGGGTCTGGTAGGGGTCAAGAAGGAGAGATCCTGGGGCACCTGGGCAGATCAGTTAGTTGGGCGACTGCCTTCGGTTCAGGTCATGATCCTGGAGTCCCGGGATGGAGTCCCACATCGGGCTCCCTGCTCAGCCGGGAGTCTACTTCTCCCTCTGACCCTCCCCTCTCTCATGCTCTCTCTCTCAAATAAATAAATAAAATCTTAAAAAAAAAAAAAAAAGAAGAAGAAGAAGAAGGAGAGATCCCCGCCCTCAGAGAGTTCAGTCCTGGGCTGAAGGCACTTGCTGCAGATCAGGTGAGGCCGCTAGCAATGTGCCCTTCCGTCCATCAGGGAGCAGATGAGGACAGCGCATGGCCCTGGGCCCATGGGTGCCGGTGTGGGGACGCCTGAAGCTCACGCAATCTTCGGAGCCTTCCTTAGGAAAAGGAGTGCGAAATGCAAAATGCAAAATTCTAAATAGCGTGTGAAAAGAAACACAGCAAATAACACCTTTTTATTTTTTTAAGATTTTATTTATTTATTTGAGAGACAGAGTGAGGGAGAGACAGTACAGGAGCAGGGGCAGAGAGAGAGGGAGAAGCAGACTCCCCTGCTGGGCAGGGAGCCTGACGCAGGGCTCAATCCCAGGACCCTGGGGTCACGGCCTGAGCTGAAGGCAGACGCCTAACCGACTGAGCCAGCCAGGCACCCCAAATAACACATTTTTAAAAAATGACCAATTCCATAAAAATGACAAAATCCAGATAAAGAAAATAACACTTTTATTAATTTATTTTATTTTAATTTTATTAATTTAATTAACTGCCTGACACACTCCTATTGTATTTCAGCTTAGGTTTTTGGCCCCTCACCCTCCAGATCACTCTGTGGTTGCATTTTGAGGGCCCCTCTCAGGGGAAGCGTTAGGGCAAGTGAGGGGCTCTGAAAGGTTTAAGCTTCTCGCTAAATCCACCCCTAGATTTAATTCTCTACCTCATTGAATCCTCACAACTATTCTGTCTTGTAGGCACTGTTACTTCCCCATTTCATAGATGGAGCAACTGAGGCTTAGAAAGTAAATGGGTTTTCCAAGGTCATCTGTTCTCCACTGTGACCTTCACACTACCCTACCCTACACATCCATGACTCGTGGGTTTGGTAAATAAACTCAGACACATCCCCAGCCCAAAGTGCTCCTAAGCTAGAAGGAGAAGGCAAGATCTGAAACCTGGGGAAAAAAATGAAATGCTATTATAAGGCCAAATGTGTTATGTACCCCCCAAGTCCTGCCCTTTCTCTATCCAGATCTTATCAACTTCTCCTCCTCCAGGAAGCCCCTCAGGACTCCATGGGCCCACTCTGGCCTCTTCCTATTTGTATCATTAGATATTTATGTCCCTCCTCTGCTCTTCTTTCATTGTGGGGTGGGCAAGTAGAATTCCCTCTCTGGGATGCAGTTTCCCCGATCTCTAAGTCTCTTTGAACTGTAGAATTACAGGATGCTGGGGTTTTTGAGAGAGCCTTGAATCCTATGGCCCAGCACAAAGGGTCCAGCAGGTCCACCCCATCCAATCTGTCACTAACCCCTGTGCCCTCCCTGACCACTGCGCCCAGCCCCCAGCTTGGCCTGGCCAAGCTGCCATTCGCCCTCCCCTGGATTACGGCAGCAGCCTCAGTCTCCGAATGGCTGCCTGAGCAATCTTCTAAAGATAGAACAGGAGCATCCGGCTGGCTCAGTTGGAAGAGCATATGACCCTTGAGCTCAGGGTTGTGAGTTCAAGCCTCATGCTGGGTGTAGAGATTACTAAAAAAAATCCAAAACAACAACAACAACAAAAAACAAAGACCCAAACCAAAAACTTAAAAAAGAATAAAAATCAAGACAAAGAGCCCACCATGGCTTCCGGGCTTTTGGACTCCAGTTCATCTTTCTCTACCGCCCTCCACCCTCACCAGTTCCACTGGACACATGGCCAGCTCTTTGTCACCTCAGGCCTTCACACATGCTGTTCCCTCTGTCTGGGACATGCTTCCCCACTCCTCCCCAGGCTAACTCCCATACATTGTTTCCAACTCAGGGGCAGCATCTCTTCTTCAGAGACCCCTCAGTTTAAATGAAGTCCCAGGGAATAGAAACTGATGTTCCCTACTGTAGAAGGCTGACAAATGGCCCCCAAAGCTATCAGGCCCTAGGGGTGCCTGGGTGGCACAGTTGGTTAAGCACCCAACTCTTGGTGTTGGCTCAGGTCGTGATCTCAAGCCCCGTGTTGGACCCTGCACTCAGCGTGGAGCCTGCTTGAGGTTCTCTCACCCTCTCCCTCGGCTCCTCCCTCAGCTCTGTCTCTCCCTGAAATAAATAAGTAAATCTTTAAAAAAACCCAACACTATTAGGCCCTAATCCCTGGGACTTGTGTTACCTTGTTTAGAAAAAGGGTAACATTTGTAGATGTGATTAAAATAAGGGCTGGAGGTGGGGAGATTACCCTGGACTACCTGGCGGCAGGGGGAGCGGGGGTAAATTCAATCACATGTATCCTTGTAAGAGAGACGCAGGGGCAGAATGGACACATGTATGGAGGAGAAGGCAGCATAAAGATGAAGCAGCAAAAGATGTGAAGATGTTGGCCTTGGACACTGGAGTCATGTGGCCACAAGCCAAGGAACGCGAGCAGCCACTGGAAGCTGCAAGAGGCAAGGAATAGATTCTCCTGTAGAACCTCCAGAGGGAGTGGGGTGCTGCGAACCCCTTCATTTCAGCCCAGTGATACTGATTTTGGACTTCTGGCCTCCCAGACCATGAGAGAATAAATGTCCATTGTTTTAGGCCACCCAGACTATAGTCATTTGTTATGGTGGCAATAGGGAACAAATACACCTACTCAATATTCCTTCTCCCTTTCACTCTTCCTACAGAATTCTTATTTCATTAGGATGCCCAGCTCATTTCTTCATTTACCAGCCCCTTTCCAGCCACGTGTGGCTATGTGACTAGGCTCTGGCCAATGAGATATAAGCAGAGGTTGTGTGGATTTTTGTGAAGGTTCCTTAAAAGGGGGATAGAGAACCAAGGTGTACCTTTTTGATCTCCCATCCTTCCAGCTTTCTGTCTGGAATACAAACGTGAAGGCTGACACTCCAGCAACTATATTGGGAACATGAGGTACAACAGAGACTTCTGTTCCTGAATTGCTGAACTAATACCAGCAGCCGCTACCTCCAGATTCTTATGCACTTGTGTTACTGTCCTTTTAAGGCGTTACTAATAGCTGTTCACAATCCCCACTAAAAAATCTTCCCTATTATTCCATCTCATGCCGCTCAGGTAAGTCATCAGAATGCATGATAATACCTGTACTTGTGTGTTTATTTATTTAATGTCTGCTTCCTCTACTAAACTATAATTTCCATGAGCGCAGGACCCGTGTCTGTTTTGTTCATAGCACAGGACTTGGCACAGAGTAGGTGCTCTGTATGTTTTTGTTGAATGAATGAATGAATGAGTGAATGCCTCTTTTAGTGAGGTCCCAGGCTCATTATAAGACAAAGACCAGAGTTCATTCCTGTCTTATCTCTAGCACAGCCCTGGGCCCCAAGTGAATGTTTCTGGAGTACTGATTAAGTAGACTGGAACACAAGGAATTGAAAATATCTGGGCTCCAACCTGCCCTGTGGCTTGGTGACAATAAGTGCTGAATAAAGTTGTGTTGAGTGACTCAGGAAGAGACTGGCCCTCTGGAGAAAGCCAAGGATGTTTGGGGATGGCATCTCAGTCTGGGATGTGAGGCCCTGAGAAAGGAGTGTCTGCTGAACCCCCAACCAGCCATCCGATTTGCAGGGCAGGCAGAAGCCAACTCAGTTCCACCAGGCTGTGCCCATGTTAAATTCCTGGGAGCTGAGGCTCAGATGAGGACACGGACTTGCCTGAGGTCATCCGGGAGACTGGCAGAGCTGGATAAAGCTGCGCAGCTTCCAATCCAGCCCCTCCCTCTGTTCAGTGTTCTCTCCTCTACACGCTGCCACCTTCTAGGTGACAAGACAAAGGAGCTGTGCACAACTGGGGCTTCCCAAGCTCCAGCTAGAACATCGGCAAGCTGGTGTTCAATCTTCCCATTCACAGGTGCCATTGCTGAGGTGCTGTGAGGCTGCGGGTCCTGCACTGCAAAGAGTTTGCAAAGGCTGGAAACGTGGACCAGGAGACCCCACTGTGGAGCTTTTCCCACACTGGCATCCTGTCTCTTGACCCGGCCGTGGCAAATGTCACCTCTGAGGCTGGGCGCAAATGGCTGCATTCCTACTGGTGTTCTCAAGCTCCAACCTCGAGGCTGGCAGATTTAGGATTTATTGTTCACACTTTCTCCACATGTTAGCAGTTCAAGGTACCCAAGGAATCTGCTTGGCTGACCATGCCTGTCCTTCAGGTGAGGAAAGGGAAAACCAAGAGCATCCCAGGGTCACATACATAGCAATCAACCACGGGGGAACCAGGGCCAAGGTCTGACATGTGTCTCTTGGCCAGTGTTCAGTCACCTGCGGTTTAGCAATGACCTCCAGCAGGGCAGGCAGAGGAGGGGAGACACAGTCCTGGTGAAAAAGAATGATGAGTTTTAGCAAGCTCAAGGTCAAGGGTGTCTCCCTCCACAGATGTAGCCAGCGCCTTGCACTCCCAGAGCCGTTCTAAAAACTTTTTGGTCTCAGAACCCCTTTATACTCTTAAAAATTACTGATGACCCCAAAGATCTTCTTTTTGTGGTCATTATACCTACCAACATTCACTGTATTAAAAATTAAAACTATGATATTTAATAAGTATTCATTAATTAGTGTAAAAATAAACATTCTAATATAAAGAGTCTATTTTATGAAAAATCATATTTTTGAAAACAAAAAAAATTGTGAAGAGTAGCATTGTTTTACATTTTTTGAAATCTCTTTAATGCCTGGCTTAAAAGAAGACAGCTGGGTTCTCATACCTGCTTCTGTATTTAGTCTGTTGTGAGATATGACACATAGCCTCTGGAAAACCCCATTGTACACTCATGAAAGAATGAGAGTAAAAAGGCAAATAACACCCTAGTCTTATAGTGCAAACAATTTTGACCTCATGGATCCCCTGAAAGGATCTCAGGGAACTTAGAGGATTTCCCAGGGACCATACTTTGGAACCACTGGTCTACACTACTGATTTAATTTTCACCACACCGTGGGAGGTGCATCCTGTTGTTATTTCCATTTTGTAGATGAGCAAAATGAGGCTCAGAGACGTTATGAGGCTTGCTCAAAGACACACAGCCAGTGAGCAGTGGTATCAAGATTGGAACCCAAGATAATCGACTCTGGGGAAGTGAGTTCCTAACAGCAACATTGTACTTCAGCCCCTAGCTGATGGACAGATGTTGTAGGAGGGAGCCAGAGGTCCTGGGGTACCTAAGCGGGGAGACGTAGTGTGGTGGTTAAGATAATGGGCTTGGGAACAGCTCCTGGACGCACATCCTGGCTGTGCCCTGTACATGCTGTGTGACCAGGGGCAAAGTGCTCAACTCCTCTGATCCGCAGATACTCCCTCTATAAACTGTGATAATATTATATTTACATCACAAGGTCATGGGGAGGATTCAATGTTAATTCATGTAAATTATAACAGTGCTCAATAAATGTGATATAGAATACACATCTTTTAGTTGGTATAGATTTGAGAACAGGGTCAAGGACGTGGTTTCACTGAAGCTGGAGAGAGGCAGGGGGCCGCTCTAGCATGGGTCCTGAAGGCAGGGCCAAGGCAGGCGAAGATGGGGGGCCTGGAGGGTGAAGGAGGGGCTGGCCAGCAGAGAAATGCAGTGTGAAGGGAGGGCCAGCCTCACCTACCCCGGGGCACAGAGGCCGGATCCGCTGCCCTCAGGGCCAGCTGGACACTGGGGACTGAGACCAGGCTTCCAATTTCGTGCCCAGAAGAGCCACCAGACCACCTCCTCTCTTGACCCCCTTCAAGGTGGGAAGCCTCCAGCCCCGTTTCTCTCAGCATCCCTGCTCTAGAACATAGTCTAAACCATACTGTCAGAGGATCCGAGAATCATCTGCCAAACTGCTCCCTTTCCCTGTTGGTAAGTGAAGAACCTGAGTCCCAGAAGGGGAACCAGACTGCCCACATCACACAGCAAGTTGGGGACAAAAGGCACAGGCCTTGTGGCATCCGACTCAGGCTAGGTCCACTGTGCCATGCCACCCTCCTTGCTCCCAGGGACTCGTGAGCTCTGGAGCTTGACTGCCTGGTGCCAGTCTCAGCCCTGCCACTTCCAGGCTGTGTGACTTCAGGCAAGAGGCTTAACCTCTCTGTGTCTCAGTTTCCTTAACTATAGACTGGAAATCACAATTTTCCTCCTTTACTGGGATATCGTGTGGATTAAAGTGAGTCAATCCCCACAAAGCACTCAGAACACTCCCTAGCATTCAATACTGGTTCTTAACCTGGGGAGCACATCACCAGCACCATCATCATCATCGTCATGAGTGAGATCTTGCATGTCACTAGGGGATACACTGGGAGTGTTCCTTATAAAGCAAATGCCCTGCTTTGTTCAAGGCCCTGGGGAGAGAGGGGTAAATGTAGAGTTGCATTCTGTCTCCTGCATGGAAACTGATTCACAGGATGCTTTTTGCACAGTTTGCCATGTCTGGGCCTCTGTGTCCCCAGCTGGAACGGGGGTGGGGGTGGGGTGTGTGGTGGAGGGTCCATTTTTTAAAAGAGTTCTATTGTACCTCTAGCATCATGACATTCCCCTGGCAATAATGACCATGAAAATGTGCATGGCTAGTTATTGCAGTATCATTTATAAGGTAACAGTAAACATTTAGAAGCCATCTCAGTGTCCCTCCTCATTGGGATTTTAAACACATGGGAATAATAGCGTCACACTGGAAATAATCCAGATGTTTGCCAGCAGGTGCACAGATACACAAGCTGGGTACATCCACACGGTGGAATGCTTCTCAGCTATGAAAAGCAATCACCTCTCGGTCCCACGACATGGGTCAAAAGCTCAATAACACTGTGCGAGGTAAAGAAGCCCCGGCGAGTGCCTCCTTATGAATCCATTGAAATGAAATTCTGGAAAAAGGAAATCTAAGCGATGGGGGCAGGAAACCGTCCAGAGGTTGCCTGGGGCAAAGGACTGACTACAAAGAGGGATTAAGGAACTTTCTGAGTGACAGAAATATTCTAGATTTTGATTATGGTTGGTTACATGACTGTATAATTTCTGAAGGTCATTGAAAAGTACTCTTAAAATGGGTGTATTTTACTGTACGCAAATTATACCATAATAAAATTGATTTAAAAAACAAATTTTGGGGGGGGCGCCTGGGTGGCTCAGTCGTTAAGCGTCTGCCTTTGGCTCAGGTCATGGTCCCAGGGTTCTGGGATCGAGCCCCACATCGGGCTCCCTGCTCCGCGGGAAGCCTGCTTCTCCCTCTCCCACTCCCCCTGCTTGTGTTCCCTCTCTCGCTGTGTCTCTCTCTGTCAAATAAATAAATAAATAAATAAAATCTTAAAAACAAACAAACAACAAATGTTGGGGCGCCTGGGTGGCTCAGTCAGCGAATCTTCTGCCTTCGGCTCAGGTCATGATCCCGGGGTCCTGGGATCGAGCCCCGCATTGGGCTCCCTGCTCATTGGGAAGCCTGCTTCTCCCTCTGCCCCTCCCTCCCTCTGTCTTTCATGAATAAAATCTTAAAAAATACCCCAAGAAGCCAAAAACAAATGATGATTCACACACACAAGGAAAGCTCTGGATTTGTCAAAAAGAGAGGGCTACAACTTTGGCATCAATATGGAGAGATGTGCACATTGTGTTCTTAAGTGGAAAAAAAAAAGGCAAATTATGGGACCACCCTGGGGACATTGACAGTTGTCCAGAGCTCAGTGTGGGCCAGGGTCAGCCTAAGTGCTTCACGTGTCTTACTCTGTTTAACCTTGACAATGTCCACGTGAGTTTTTATAGAAGAGAACACTGAGGTTCAAAGAGATGAAGTCACACGCCCGGGACCTGGACACACTCGGAGCCACCACACTGAGCTCTATTGAATGATTCCAATCTAGCAAATAATTGGCAATATTAGTCTATGTGCAGACAAACTCTGGAGAGATGACCCCAATCTGGGCCCAGGGATTATGTCTGGGAGGTGGATTTATAGGCACTTTCACTTTCAAAACCATCTACTTCTGTTATGTTGAACTTACTGTCACTTGCCTAAATTACTTTCCTAATCAGAGAAAGCAGTATAGATTTAAAAAAAAAATTTACTGAAAAACATCCCTGTCCTGTATCTCATCTGCTCGGGATCAGGGCACCCTCTCCCCACTGCTCCCTCTTTTAGATGGGGCCACATGCCTGCTCAGAGCACAGGTTCCACTGATAAAGGCCAGGGCCCACTGAGCCCCGTATCAGGCCTGAGCAGCCCTGATGGTCCCAACCATCTGGTCCCCCCAGGGAGGGAGGGCCCTGTTCCAGAAATCAGCAGGCTCCAGGGCCCTGGAGATAACAGGAGCTTCGGGCTTATTGGTGAGGACCAGCAGCATGAGGGTCTATAGCAGGGAGGTGGGGTGGGAAGTCAGAGGGGTTGGCAGATGTCTCCCCACTGGGCAGACAAGGCTGCTGAGACCCAGAGAAGGTGTGACCTGCTTTGGCTCTGTGTGCTGTACGGCCCTGGGCACATTTCATGCCCTCTCTGATCCTCAGGTTCCCTTGGAGTCTTTGGTTCCAGCTTGGTCCTCTTCTAGGCAGAAACCCGGACCCTGAAGCCACTCCTTGACGGTCCCCAGTGTATGGATAGACAGCAGGATAGACATGATGTCCTCGGCCCCCGGCTTCAACTCTGAGTGGATGTGTGGAGGCTCCAAGGCACCCTCGGGATGACTGAGCGCATGTGCACCTGCGTGTCAGCATACCCACGTCTGCAGGCCCCAAGGACGCCGAGCTGGGCCACCCTGGGTCAGGCCAAGGCTTGTTTACATGTCCAAAGGTTGGACGCGGCCTGCCAGGGAGGGCCTCAGCTGGTGAGAGTCTGCAGCTGTGTGCCCAGGACACAGATAACACCGGCCCCGGGGAGGGGTGGGCAGCCTGGGGAGAGGGCAGGACAAGAATGGCCCCCAGACTGCCCTCCCTGGTCGAGCCCCTGCCGGCTCTGTTCCTGCAGGCCCTGCCTGGGGAAGCTCCCCTCGCCCGCCTGCGGGCTTAGGAGCACCTTCAAGACCACTTAGCTCCGTTTCCTGAGCCTCTCTGCCTGCTTGGTACCACCTACGACTTCTCGGATGCTGCTCGGTGCCTTCGCCTCCTGGAGCCTCAGCTTCTTCACCTGTGCAGTGGGGACAATCACAGCTCTTTCCTGATAGGGTGCAGAGTGGAGTGCGGGGGCTGAGGCCCGGGGGTGCCACATGAGTGGGAGGGGCTTTGCCCAGGGGTCTCTAATTTTAGCCATAGCTCCATATTCTGGAAGCCCCTGCTGCACTGTAAGGAGGCTTAGGGGTCTCCCGTCTGAGCCTGAAGTCACAGGGTGGGGCCCAGAAGTCCTTGTCTGTCCCTTTCTACGTTCTCCCCAACTGCCTGCAAATCCTACCTCCTCCCCAGCGCCCATTCACCCCACCCATCGCCCCGGCCACTATACGCAGTCACTCAGCCTGTCACTGAGAGCACAAACGCAACCCACAGGGCTTCCGGGCCGGCTGTGGTGCTGGGCTTTGTACACTGCAACTTAAAAGACCAGCACCCCATGCACACGCAGGGTGTATGCACTCAGCTGCAGTCTCTGCCCGGGAGGGGACATCTTCTCCCCTCTCTCCCCTGGGACAGTCTTGCTTCCACAGACTCTCACTACTCACCTGCAAGGAAGTAGGAGGCTCAAGTATTGGCCAACAATTCCTTGTATTAAACTGGCAAAAAGTGTGAACACAGGCCACTTTCAGGGTGGGCGGGGCCATAGGAGACAGGCTCCCCCGCTCACCGTGGGTGAGAATGACAAGGAGCACAGCCCCCAGGCGGGTGACTGGCATCTCTACCAACACACAACCACACACACACCCCACAACCCAGGGGCCACATTCCTGGGAATCCATGGGGCAGAAATGCACCCGGAAGAGTCATCTGTTCGTGCACGTTTGTGAAAGCTTTTGTGTGCGGGGGGGGGGGGGGGCGCGTGCATAACGATATTGGAAGTATTTCACATGACCGTCCAGAGACGGTTATTACCCACACATTGTGTGACCCGACTACGCTATGTAATACCAAGGTGTGGATTCCCTTGGAAATGTTTCTAAAATTCACTGCCCGTGAAAGAAGCAAGTTGAATATGTAGGGACAGAACTCTGAAAACCATACATAACACAAAACTACTCTCCCTTTCTTAACAAACGTATATGGCAACTCAAGTATATTGCCATGGAAAGTTCTGGAAGGAGTCACAACAAATGACTGATTCATGCCATTTCTAGCTGTGTAACAATTCAGCCTCAGTTTCCCCTCTTTTAAAGTTGGTAACAACAAACCTCATAGGGTTATAATGAGCATTAGTATAACTAATTATTGTAAATCATTTGGCACATAACAAGCCGTCCATAAATATTTAGGGAAGTAAAGCAAGAATCACTTTTCAGCCAAACAATCGTTATTTTCAGCTCAGCTTTCAGTGCTGGAGGCTCATCTGCCTGTCTTTGCTGCCACCTAGTGGTCACAGTAGGAAAGCACACATTGAAATGCTTTCTTCTCCCTTCCTGCCTTTATTCATTCAAGTCCCCGTTTTTCAAGGGCCTAGAAGGCCTCAGGCACACACAGGCCTTGGAGTTGGAGATGGTCAGGTTCTAGAACGGTTCCAGGCCTCCGTGAGTCTCAGTTTTCTTATCTCAAGAAGGGGAGTAATAACAACGTACATCATACCTTTGTGAGGATAAAATGCAATAATGCATGTAAAGCATTTAACACTGGCCCCGACACAAAAGAATGTCCTAGAAATGGTAATTATTGGTATTTACACACATCCCTCCTTGCTGCTTAGGAAAGCAGTATTATACCCATTTCACAGATGATGAATTCAAGATTCAGAAAAGTCAGGGTAACCTGCCCAAAGCTACTTGGCTAAGACAGTTAAGAGCTAAGACGAGAATCCTGGTCTGCCCAAGAGGAGCTGTCTCCCCGCCCTTAGGATACCATTTCACATGCTCATCTGAAAAGGAGTTGTGGGGAAAAGTTTTTATTTTTTCTTTTACCACTACTGGTGCCTGAATTTTGGATTCCACATACCAGGAACATTAAAAAAATACCCAAATGTATACTGACTCTTGCTGCAAAACAAATTGCTTTAAAACCTGTTTTGTGTCCCAGATGCCCCAGCTGTCCCTAGTCCGGCCCGCAGCTGAGCTCTAGTAATCTCAAGGGAACTAACTGGGAAACTATCGGCTTCCAAGTTCATGTGGCTGCTGGCAAGATTCATTCTCAAGGCTGTTGGACTGATGTCTTCCCAGCTGATGACCAGAGGCCACGCTCAGCTCCTGGCCACACCACCAATCTCTCCTATGTGGGAGTTTGCTTCCTCAAAGTGTAAAGCAGGGCATGAAGGCAAGAAGGAAGTCACAGTCCCTTGTAGCCTAATCACGAAGTGATTCTTGCTGTATTCTGTTTGTTAGAAGCGAGTCACTGGGGCCAGCCCATCCTTCAAAGGAGGAGAGAACACAGGGGCTTGAATACCAGGAAGAGGGGATCACAGGGGGCCATTCTAGAGCCTCTCTGCCACACCAGTCACCCACTTAGAAAATCACCCCCCACCTCTGGCTACCATAATTTCATAAACAAAACAGACCTTTTTACAATTTGTCTAGGTATCGAGAGAATTTCAGAATAAACAGTAGTTCTCGTGGGTGAATCCACATAGCCCCGTGTGAAATGCCCACATGGTCCTGAGTTTCCTCACTCTGCTGAGCTCTGGCGCCTGGCCCAGCACTGGGAACCTCCTGCCCGGAGCGGGATAGCACACCAGCTCAGGGGCAGTGAAGAGAGGAGGGGATGGGGTTGGCCTGAGCATGGCTGGGGCCCACACAGTGCCCAGCACCCCAAAAAATTGGCTGGCTAAATGAGTGAAAACATCAGTGCAAAACCTCATATGGAAGTGTCACATTTGCCTTCAAATCCCAGACAAGGAAACCCAGCCCTGCAAGGCTAAGTGACAGCTGGGTCTAAGGTTTCAGCCTAGAAAGGACATTGTATTTGCAGGGTGTTTTATTCGCCACAAATCCCTTCCTCATCCGTTTGCTAAACGGATAGTCTCAACAGCCCCTTGCTGTAGGACGAAGATTGCCATTTCCCATGTTAGCACTGAGCAAACAGGTTCAGAGAGGTTAAGCACCCTGCATGGGGTGACTCAGTGTGGCTATGGGAAATGGACCCAGAGGAGGCCCAGGGATGTTAAAAAAAAAAAAAGCAGCAAGGGGTTATTGAGCAGGGCGGTCTGGCCTGGGGTCATTTGGCCAGTCTCCCCGATTGGGGGGGCGTCAATCCCAGGGGGGCTACTCCGGTGCTGGTGCTCTTTGCCACTCAGCCAAGGCCACCAGGCATTCTCACCTGCAGCAGGGGACAGGCCGGGGTCACTTGAGTCAGATGGCCCCAGTGCAAAGGCAAGAATCCCTTGAACAAGCAGCCAAGTCAGCCCCAGAAACACAGAGCTTTTTCCACTGCCCCTTTGCTTGGGCCAAACCTCCCCCATCCCGGCCCCTCCTCAGCCCGGTCCCGCGTGTGCCTCTCTACACAGGGCGCCGCTTTGCCACTTGGCCCTTTTATTTTTTAAAAAAGTTTATTTATTTATTTGACAGAGAGAGAGCACAGGCAGGGGGAGCGGCAGGCCGAGGGAGAAGGAGAAGTAGGCGAGCCCGATGTGGGGCTCCGGGGCTCGATCCCAGGACCCTGGGCTCATGACCCGAGCCAAAGGCAGCCGCTTACCCAACTAAGCCACCCAGGCGTCCCCCCACTTGACCCTTTTAACTGCATATTACCTGGTTTAGTTATGCCCTCCCTTCTTGAGGAGCACCCCCCTGGGGCTTCTCTCTGCATCCCCCAGCCCCCAGCTGAGCTCTTGACCAGTGACATCCCTGGAGGAAAATGGCCACCGCTGTCTGGTATTTACTGTACCAGGGGTATCCACTCTCAACCCACATACAAAATCCTGAGGTGAGATGCTATAGTCAGCCCTTTCTACAAAAGAGAAAACCCCCAGGAACCAAAAAGTTGATGAACGTGGTGGAATCACACAGCTAGCAATGTCACAGCTGAAAGGGGGAAAGGCCACGTTTTAAAATCCTGATTACTGCATGCGAGGCACTGGGCTAACACATTTATAGGCATCATCTCTCTGAATTGCCAGCACGTGGTGGCCCCTATCATTAAATACATTTTACCTGCAAAGAAACTAAAACTTAGCTGGGCCAAGAGACCTGCCTGGGGCGTGTTGGGGTGGAGAGGGAATGGAGCCCACAGCTGGCCCTCTTCAGCACAACTTTCCACTGCCTGCAAACCTGCGGGCAGGTGCATGTGGTTAGTACACTATTAGGAGCCGGCTCCTGCTTTTCAGCTCTCCTTTGGTGGCTGTTCTCATTGCTCCCCTGGCTGTGTGCTGTTGCTGAGGATGTGAACCCCAGAGTCACCTTTATAAAGGCAATTAGAAAACTTTAATGAAGGATGCAAAACAAAACAAAAAATTCTGATATACGGCAAGACACGTCACCATCATCAATGAAAGATGTCAACTCTTTCCAGTTTAGAAGTGCAAAGCAATACAATCAAAACACCACTGAGGTCTTCTGCAGGAAGAATTTAATACACTTATTCTAGAATGACATGGAAGAGTGAACAACCATCAAGAATTTCATGAAACTGGAAGATCTGAAAGGGATACTTATCAAATAGCAATGCTGAGTATAATGGCTTGTTATCTATAATTAAGAGAGTACTGCTCCGGGAATACAGATGAAGAAAAGCAAAAGCATCAGGAAAACCAGTCTTCTTATTTCACCACTTTGGTCATGAAAAGAAACAAATTAAAACAAGATCACCTTTCATACCTATCAGACTGGCAAAGATGAAGAATGACAGTTTCCAGTGGTGGGGGGGTGAGTGGGGAGACAGACTCTCTACACTGCTGTGTGCATTGTGTATGTGGCGGAGGGTGGGGGCGGGGAGGATACTGGGAATGAGTCAAACCTTCCTGGGCAGAGGTTTGATAATATCAAAATGTAAGGTGCCATGCTCTCCGACCCAGAGGCTGCTTCTCCCGAGTTTATCCTTATGCAATGAAAGATGTCTCTCACAGCACTGTTTATAACAGGAAAATGTTGGAAGCTGCTTACATGTCCATCAATAAAGGGAATTTGGTGAAATAAATTATGGTATGCTCATATACCACCAGATCATAAACGATTAAAAATAAAAAATATAGACCTATAGCACTGACATAAGATTATTGAGTAAATAACAAAGATGACCTTAACCCTACCACTCAGAAATAACGACTGGTAAATATCTTGTTTATATTTTCCCTGCCTTTTTTCTGTGCATGCACACACATGTTATTTAAAGATATGGAATCAGACCATATGTATTACTTCAAAACTAGCATTTTACTTAACTATATATTGAATACTGTAATTTTTTTCAAAAAGCATTACCGTATGCTAAAAAAGCTACTTTCATTAACTTTTAATTTCACAAAGTGCATGTAACACACTTTGTTCCCAACACACTCATGTAACAATGCACACACTACAGGTAAAGCAAAATCTCCGTCCCTTCCTCCCCAGAAATCACCGCGTTGAGTGTTCATTTTTGCAGATATTCTCCCAAACTTTTCGGGCTATTTATATTCATATACATGTACATGCACACATGGAGTTATGTGTTTATATTATTCCATAACTTGGTTTTGTAGATTAACAATGACTTGGAACTCTGCGAGGAACCAGATAAATTTTACTCTTTCATTTGTTGTCTTATACATTTTCTTACTGATGGCCATTTAATAGTTAAAAAAAGAAACAACAAACAAAGGCATAAAGCTATGGTAAGGAAGGAAGGGGGAAGGGAGGGAGAGAAAAGGAAAACAAAAAAGGAATCTTCCGGATGAAAAAGATTTTAAAGCTCCCTTGATTTCCACTAGAGGGAGACAAAGAAACACAGATGAGAAGTGTCCGCCTGTGCCTTAATCGCAGCCTTCCCCGATATTCCAGCATTTTCTAGCCCCCTCCTCCCACCGTGCCAGTTTTTCACACGCGCGCCACCTCTTCCTTAGGATACGGGGCTACGAGTCTTCGCGGGGCGTTCCCCCTGTTCCCCCACATTCACCCAAACTGTGGGGAGCGCGCCCGGAAGAGCCGCGGTCGGTCAGCGGAGGTGCGGTCCAAGTCCGCCGGGGGCGGGTCAAGTGCGCAAAGATGCACACAGTCTCGAGGACCCTGACCTCCCCGGTCCCCAGCTTCAGGTTTTGGGGGTTTATCGCCCCCTCGTGGCGGGATCTGTTAGCGCGCTCCGCTCTCCCCCGCGCGCGCCCGGAACTGGCACCTTCCGCACAGCTGAGGTCACGGTGATCGTAGCGCTCCCAACACACTGGCCCCGAGAAATCCCCCCACCTCCAGGGTTCCCCAAAGTGGGTGTGCGGGGAGAGGGGAGATACCGAGCTCCACCTGCCAAGCATGGTATATCTTCCAGTCTTAGCCAGAGAACAAGTTTGTCAGCACGCATTTAATTTCCTCTTGTTGTACGTGCCCAGCTCCGTGCTGAGTCTGCGGGTGTGTCTGTGGGGGAGGGGGAGTATAAAATAAGCTCAGACCCCACGTCTGTGCTCCACCTGCCGAGCGTGTCGGCCCTCTGATCCCCGGCCTGTTCGGCTAATCGCGCCCCCCCACGCCCTCCCCCCTCCCCCGCGGGGACAGAGAGCAGCAGAAGTCCTTGTGAGGTGTCCTAGGAGAGCGGAAATGCCCTGGGCAGGGATCCCCGCAGGCTGGTTCTCACGCCAGCCTGACAGTTCCTTGCTGTAGGGCCTTGCTTGGGTCTGGCCTCCATCTGGATCTGTGTCTCTGGCCCCTTGGGAGATTCCCTTCAAACTTTCACACGCCCATGTTGCTGCTCACCTGGATGAAGATCTCCGAAAGCAACTCTGGTCCTTCCTTGGACTCAGTATTCCTCCTGGTGAGGGGTCTGAGCTGGCTCGTCATCCCAGGGGGCATCTGTTCCAGGAGGGAAGGAGGAGGAGGGCCAGAACCTTCGGCCTTGCTGTTCTGAGCGAAACCCAGGGGCCTGAGTCAGGCCCCACCTCTGGGGAGGACACCCCCACCCCTCCCTAGGCCGATAGGCTTCCCCCTGAGGAATTCTCACTCAGCGCTTCAGTTCTCAGCTTAAACTAATTTTCTGAATTAGAGGCCAACATTTAAGAATAAGGAGAGTTACATCCACATTCCCGGCTTCCTGTAAATCTCCAAGCTCCGCCTCCCTTGACCTGACTTCCTGGGGGTGGGGCTGAGGACTGGCTGCCCCGGCAGATGGGGGCTCCGGCTGCTGGTTTGCTGCCGCGCCCACTCCCCAGCCCTGGACACCACCCATGTGAGCTGCCTGGCCCTGTGGGCGCTGGGGCCCCTGGTCTGGCCAGGGGACTTCTCGGGGCAGGGACAGTGTCTGTATCCCCAGTGCCAGCACCCGGCTTCTAGCAAGGTCGCAACACAGCGACCCTTCGCTGAACAAACGAATGAGTAATTAAATCTCAACGTACATCCCTCATCCTGGCATTCAAAGTCTCCTTGATCCTGTCCCAAGCCACCGATGACCAGGACAGCGACAGAGATGGGATAGGATCGCAGTGGCCTGTATGTGACTTTGTAGCCCTTTATAAAATCCCACTTAACTCCTGTCAGCAGCCCTTTGGGGTCTGTTCTATTTTCTCCCATTTCACAAATGAGGACGGCAAGGCTGAGACAGGTGAAGAGATCTGCCGGGGGTCGTGGGAACCTTGTGAGGTGCTTGCTAAAATACAGCTTCCCAGCACTCCTTCAGGCTTTCCGCTGAGGAGCCTGGGGACCTGCCTTGCCACATGTGCCCGGGGAGACCTGATGTGCCAGCGCTTTTGGGATCCTTGCCTGTTAGAAGCCCCAACAGGGGCCCTAGAAAAGCCTCTGTCCCACCAGGCACCTGGGAACCTTCAGGCAGAGATGGGACATTCATCCCCTTGTGAATTGATCCACCCACAGACCCCGTGCTGGGCACGCAACATGAGCAAAGCAGACCCTGCCGCTGCCCTGGAACCTTTGAGGCCCATGGGGGAGATGAAAAGTCATCAGTACACAGTGCAAAATGTGCTATGAAAGAAAGATCTGGAGAGGCATGAGAAGGGAAGCCGAATTCCGAGGGGGGAGGAAGTAGGAGATGGGGGATCCCCTCCACAGGCTAGGGTGTGTGGGTCGGAGAAGGAGGGCACCAAGGATGGCGTGTTCCCTGTCATTTATACTGGCTTTTGGACCCCTGGAGGAAGTCATGTCCACTCTCTGGGCCTCACTCTCTGTACCTGTGAAATGGGTGCCATGGGTGATGTGAGGAGACTGGACAAGACTTCATCATCTCTTATCGATGTAGAAAGGGAATCAAGCTGGGGAGGGGCTGCCTTTGTGCTTTTCCCCCTCTTTCCTGGCTGGGCAAGGCTTAACACACTGCAGGCCCAAAGCAGGCGGGTTCTCCAGTTACCGCCATAAATCTCTCCCTGATCTGGGGACGCCGATTAGCACTCCCAGCTGGGAGTTCCCTCTGGTTTTCTTTCAGCCCCAGCCAGGCTGTGCCAGAGAAGCTGCTCCTGGAGAAGCTGCTTAGGCCGGCTTGGCTCAGGGTGCTGCCCTCAGCCAGACCACAGAGAAACCCTGACCACTCCCAAGCCCCTCCTGACATTTACGAGGTGCTGCTGAAGGGGGGGGCGCCCCAAACCCCGAAGGAATGTTAATTGGCTAAAGCTGTTGTCTATGCACCGGCTGGGGCCCAAGTTATTACTGTTTTATTTTTTATTTGTTTTCCCCGCGGCGCCTGGGTTGGGCTGGGCGGCTGGCCGGCCGCCTCTCCACACTGGAGCCAGAGATGGGAAGGGGCTAGGGGTATAGGGGGGCGCAGAGGACCCTCAACGTGTCCCCAGCTCCCACCCAGCTTCTTCCTCCTGTTGGGGTCTCAACTCAGGGACACGGTGAAGAGGAAGTTCTGGAAAGGGAATGAAATGCAGAGCTGACAGCACAGTTTGGGTGTCATACCCACGAGGGTCTAAAAGCTGGCTCTACCCTCCTGGTTGTGTGGCCCCAGAAGGTATAACCTGTCTGATAAAATAATATTAAGCTTTCTTTAAGTGCTGGCCTGAGGAATAAAGGAGAAAAGGAGCCTACTCAGAACACAGTGGTATAATTATAAGAAAGGCCGTCTAGGGTGGGGACAAGACAGCTTACTGAGTGAGTCACAGCTGGAGAGACCCTTCCAGAGGGGCTGCCTTACCGTCCAGATGGAGACACAAGCCCAGGCAGGGAAGGAGATGCACGTGGAGTCCTTTGCGGCAGACGTGACTTGGGGGCCAGGCCTTTCCTCAATGTCCACTAGAGTCTGAGGGAGTCAGCCTCCACAACCTGGGGGGGGTCACACTGAAAAAATGGCACCACTGGCTTCTCCCCAGAGGGTGCTCTACAAGTATCTTCATGCTACAGAGAAGAAACTGAAGCTCAGGAATTATAAGAGCAATACTACTGCTAATAAAAAAGAATAGCTGTAATTTATTGAGCACTTACTATGTATCAGACCAGGGGCCAAGCCCTTTTCATGCAACCATCCAGTATATACTTACTCAGGGGTCCATCACTGGGCTGGGTGCTGGGCTGGGTGCTGGTGATGAGGTAGCAGATTAAACAGAGCACAACCACCCGGAGCTTACAATTGGGGAGTGGGCTTGGGAAGGGACAGAGGAAATAAGCAAGTGTGTGATTGCAAACTGGGGAAGCACAGGTGCAGGAACAGAGAGCAAGTGTGACCGCTTCCGGAAGTCAGGGAAGGGACTTAGGATCAGACCCAGAAAGATCTGCTTCCGCATCTGATAAACTAGGAAACTGAGGCTCCGACAGGTAAAGTAGGTGGTCAAAGGTCACCTAGCTAGTGAGCAGAGGTGCCCGGACATCAGTTTTGCTCCCAACAGTTGGCACCTGCTCTGTGACCAGTCGGTGGGATTCTGTAGGCTCCTCTATCCCTACACTGAGTACTTCATCTTCAAGGACATCACAAGAAGGCTGCAGAGTCAGGACTGGGGCTTGGGCTCTGACTGCCCACTCAGTGCCGTGTTTCTTCCTCAAGATCCAGCCAGGAGCTCTCCCTTGGCAGTCTGGGGACCCCAGTGACCCAGAAAGATCCTCTGGGTGACCGAGGTAAACTTCTCAGACATCAGCTGCTTCTGACATGACTGCAAATTCTAGATGCCATCCTAAACAACAGCTTCACAATGGGCCTCTAGCCTGAATAATGATTTACTTAGGACGTCTCATCAAAACCAGCCCTCATTTAATCAGGGGTATCATCAAAAGCAGCCCTGGTTCTCTCCCTCCTCCTCCAGCCAGTTTTGTGTGAGAGTGGGTGGGGTAGGGGGTCTGTGGGGTCTTCTATCAGCCAGCGCAGCTCGCAAATGGGAAATGTCCCACCAGGAACCCAGGCTCCCAGGAGGGGCATGGCTGAGCACCCCTGGTCCTTGGGGTTCCCCATTCTGGAGTTTACAACATTCAATTTGCCTGAAGCCTGTGTCTTAGTGCTCATGCTGTGAGACTTGAGTTCCTGGACAAGGGTATAGCCCACCTTGCTCTCGGAAGGCTTGCAGTCAAGTTAACTCATTTCTTTGTTTTTCATTGTGCAAATTTCCAAACAGGCGCAAAAGCAGAGAGAGCAGCTGGCATCTAGGTACCATCACCCAGCTCCAGCATCTCTCTGCCCTTCGTATACTTCCTCTCTCCATCCCTCTCCGCCTTTAATGTTTTTTGTGTGGAGTGTTACAAAGCAAATCTCAGGAGTCATGTCTTTGACTTCTAGACTCCTCAGTATGCATCTGAAAAAACAGAGGGACAGTTTCTTACATAATCACAAAGTGGTTATTGCACTCACCAAAATTAAGTTTCCCCATATTCAGTTGCTTTATACAAATGAAGGTCCAAACAAGATCTCACTGTATCTATGAATTTCTCTTAAATATTTTAAAAGTCTTTAAAAATATGCCAGTTTCCTTTCCTCCCTCCCCCAATCTTCATGACACTGATTTGAATTTAACTCATTCCAACAAATATTTATTGAGTGAAATATTTATTGAGTGCCTGACTGCTCTATACCAGGGGCTGTGCTAAATGTTTTGTTATTAAAAATGCCAGTGGCTACCCTTTCTGTAGTGTTACTCTGTGTCAGGCTTTGTGTTAGCATTTTGTATATTTGGTGTCAAAATCCCCTGAGATAGAGTTTATTGTCTCTATTTTCCTTTTTTTGTAGTTGACCTCATGGAGACCAGGGAAGCAATAACCTGCCCAAGGTCACACAACTAACAAGCGGCAGAATTGGGTTTTAAAGCAAGCACCAGTGGCTGCAGAGTTGCCTTTTCCCTGCTTCCCTGGGATGCACAGAGAGAGACCACATCCTCAGTTGGAAGGAATTGGGGAGGATGCTTGTGGAAAGGGCTCGTGAAGGGTTCCCCCAGGGTCAGGATGAAAGACTATGCCTTTACTGTGATTTGCTGGAATGAATGTTGCTTCCCCAGACCATGTGAAATGGGGCTTCAATAAGGGAAAACGAGAAGGGAATGGTGAGACACTGAACTCATTTTATCCTAGTGTGACCATCTATGTATATGGCTATTTGTTTTATTCAGGGTCACATGGTAACTGGGAGTTGGAGAATATGGAGCTTTACAACAAAGTTCACTCTGTGAATTAGTTAAACTCTTTGAGCTGTTTAGGACAGAAACCCAAATGTAATGGGCTTAAGCAAAAAATATTTAATTATTGGGGCACCTGGGTGGCTCAGTCGTTAAGCGTCTGCCTTCGGCTCAGGTCATGATCCCAGGTCCTGGGATCGAGCCCCGCATCGGGCTCCCTGCTCAGCAGGAAGCCTGCTTCTCCCTCTGCCACTCCCCCTGCTTGTGTTCCCTCTCTCGCTGTGTCTCGCTCTGTCAAATAAATAAATAAAATCTTTAAAAAATTTAATTATTTATTGGTTCAGTTAGCTGAAAAGTTGGGAGGGGCATAGCTTCAGGCACTGCTAGGTCCAGAGGACCAACAAAGTGAGCATCATCATATACCAAACACCAAGGCAAACTCTTTTTTTTTTTTTAAGATTTTATTTATTTATTTGACACAGAGAGAAACAGCGAGAGAGGGAACACAAGCAGGGGGAGTGAGAGAGGGAGAAGCAGGCTTCCCGCGGAGCAGGGATCCCGATATGGGGCTTGATCCCAGGACCCTGGGATCATGACCTGAGCCGAAGGCAGACACCTAACGACTGAGCCACCCAGGCACCCCCTCTTTTTTTTAAATTTTATTTATGTGGGCGCCTGGGTGGCTCAGTCAGTTAATCGTCTGCCTTTGGCTCAGGTTGTGGTCCCGGGGTCCTGGGATGGAGCCCCGTGTCTGGCTCCTTGCTCAGCAGGAAGCCTGCTTCTCCCTCTCCCTCTGCCGACCGTAGCCCCTGCTTGTGCTCTCTCTCTTTCTCTCCATTGCTGTGTCAAATTAATAAAATAAAATCTTAAAAAAAGATTTTATTCATGTATTTTGAGAGCGAGAGCACAAGCAGGGGGTACGGTCGGCAGAGGGAGAAGCAGACCCCCTGCTGAGCAAGGAGCCCAATGTGGGGCTCCATCCCAGCACCCTGGGATCACAACCTGATCCGAAGGCAAACGCTTAACGACTGAGCCACCCAGGCGTCCCAAGGCAAACTCTTTATAGTGATCCTCATAACATCTTCCCAAATAAGCATCGCCACTTTCCCATTCTACAGTTGAAGAAGCTGAGGTTCAGGGAGATTAAGAGACTTCCCCAAGGTCAATGCAACTAGCAAAGGGTAGAACCAGGACTCAAACCCAGTTCTGTCTGGAATTTGTCCGATTCCAAGGCTGGACCTTTTGCCACTAGGCAAACCCTGGCTCCCTGACTTAGGGAGTCCCTACGACTATTCTAGAGGTGTTACAAAAGCCCATGGCAGGTCCTGCTTAACAGATCTGCATGGTGACCCCAAGTAGCTGCCTCCTAATCCAGCTTTCCAAGCCCCCCAGCTGTGGAAAACAAGCATTCTAATGCCAGCCATTCCTAATCTCTGCTAACCATGGTATTTTTCTTTATTCTTTAGGGGCATGGTATTCTGGGGGATACAAAGGGGATTGCAGTTTGCTCACTTTCATCGCTGATACATCTAACAAATATTTATTGAGCACCTACTGTGTACCAGGTGCTGGTGCTAGGTACTTTCTACGTTGTAACTCACACCAGCTCCGTGAGGTGTCAATCCCCGTTGCCCCACCTTACAGATGAGACAGACAAGCTGGGAGCTTGCCCAAGGTTGCATGGCTGGTAAATAGCAGAACTGCAGTTTGAACCCAGGTGGTCTGACTCAGAGCCTGTGGATTCTGTTCAAAGAGCTGACAATCTAGCGAGAAATTGGAGACATGAAAAGACAGTTGTGAAGGGGAAACACTCGTCAGTAGCGGGGTGGTGAAATCAGCTGGGGTATGGCCACACTCTGCCATTCTGTGCAGGAGTTAAACAGAATGTGTGGGTGCTGATGTGCAGATGGATCTCCTAGGTGTGCTATTGGTGAAAAATCAAGTTGTGGAACAATATACACGGTATGATACCTATGCAAAACAAAATACTGTAGTCTTAATGCACTGAAGCACTTCTGGGGAAAAACACACACACCAAACAGTGGGACTGGTTGTCAAGAGGACCTAGTGTCTACCTGCAGTGTTCGCAGTTTTTACAAGGAAAATGTGTTCATAATTTAGAAAAAACAGTCAACATGATAATGTTATACATGCTAAGAGAGAGGGAGAAGCTCAGAGCATTATGGGTGCCCAATACACTTAAGAGGAGGTGGTAATCAGGGAAGTCTTCCTGGAGGAAGGGACTCTTGCTTCCTCGAGGAGGAGAGACTGAGTTGAGTTTTGAAGACTGAGTAGGTCTCATCACATAGAAACCTGGACAGAAAATGTCCTAAGCAGTGGGAACAGTATGTGCAAAGACCCAGACGGGAGATTGAACACGATGTCAGAAAGGACCAGGCTAGCCCTTCTTAAGGCATATCACTGGGGATAAAGATTAAAAATGCAGATTTCCAGACCTCACTACAGACTCTATAGAGGTGGGCCTGGGGATCAGACTCTTTAGACACACTGACTTTTTTTTTTTCAATATGCAAAAATCAATTGTATTTCTATACACTGGCTTGGGAAATTTGAAAAGGAAATTAAGAAAAACAATTCCACTTAACAATAGCATCATAAAGGATAAAATACCAGGAGCATAGTTAACAAAAGTGTAAAACATCACTGATGGAAATGGAAGGCCCAAATGGAAAGACATCTTATGTTCATGGGAAATACTTCCCCAAACTGTCTGCAAATTCAATGCAATGCCTACAAAATCAAAGCTGGCTTCTTTTCAGAAATTGACAAGCTGATCCCAAAATTCATATGTAAACACGAGGGACCCAGAATAGCCAAAACAGTCTTGAAAATTATGAAGTTGGAGGACTCACACCTGCTGATTTTAAGATTTACTACAAAGCTATAGTAAAAGCAGTGTAGTACTGGGAAAAAGACATTTCCCCAGAAAAAGTACGCAAATGGCCAATAAATCCATGAAATGATGCTCAGCATCATTTAGCCACCAGGAAACGCAAATCAAAACAACAATGAGGTATCACGTCCCACACAGTAGGATGACTATAATAAAAAACGAGGGTTGGAGAGGATGTGGAGGACCGGAGCGTTCCTCTCGTGCAGATGGGAATGGCAAATGGAGCAGCCTCTGTGGAAAACAGTTTGGCGGCTCCTCACAAAATCAAACATAGAATTACCATAGGAGAAAGCCATTCCATTTCTGGGTGGATACCCAAAAAACTTGAAAGCATGGACTCGAACAGATATTTGTACACCCGCGTTCACAGCAGCTCAGCGTGTGTCCCTGGGGGGTGGAAATAATAAAAAGCTGCCATTTAGCTATTGAGGCCATTTGATGAGACACTTTCCATGCTTTATCTCAGCTCTCTTGACCTACTTGTGAAGTAGGTTTTGGTATTTCTATCTCTCTTTCAGTTGGGGAAATTGAGGCTCTGAACGGTCATGCCTCCTATCCATGCTCACACAACTGTTAAGTGGCAGAGCTGGGCTTTTCATCCAGGCTTTCTTCCAGTGTGCTGGGTGTTTTCCTATGAAGGTTGCCTAAGTTAGAAAGAATGATTATACTCCATTATGTTATTTGCCATCTAAATGTGATTAATAAACCAAAATTCTGTTCCCAGAACCATAAATAACTAAAATGTGGGCGCCTGGGTGGCTCAGTTGGTTAGGCGACTGCCTTCGGCTCAGGTCATGATCCTGGAGTCCCGGGATCGAGTCCTGCATCGGGCTCCCTGCTCGGCAGGGAGTCTGCTTCTCCCTCCGACCCTCCCCACTCTCATGCTCTATCTCATTCTCTCTCTCAAATAAATAAATAAAATCTTAAAAAATAAAACAACAACAACTAGGGGCGCCTGGGTGGCTCAGTTGGTTAAGCGACTGCCTTCGGCTCAGGTCATGATCCTGGAGTCCCAGGATCGAGTCCCGCAGCGGGCTCCCTGCTCAGCAGGGAGTCTGCCTCTCCTTTTGATCTTCTTCCCTCTCGTGCTTTCTATCTCTCATTCTCTCTCTCTCAAATAAATAAATAAAATCTTAAAAAAACCCAACTAAAATGTGATGACACTCAAAAAGCTCAGGATGTAGGTCATCCTGGTTCTTCATCCAAGGCCTGTGTGACCTTGGGTGAATTCCTCAACTCCTCTGAATCTCAGCTTTCTTGGAGAAGACTTTCAAACCTAGATGAACTTAAGAATCGGCAGAGCTGATTTAAAAATGTTCCACTCAGGGGCGCCTGGCTGGTTCAGTTGTTAGAGCATGTGACTCTTGATCTCGGGGTCGTAAGTCTGAGCCCCACGTTGGATGTAAACATTACTGAAAAATAAAGTTAAAAAAATAAAAATAAAAATGTTCCATACGATGGCAAGGATAGATCTTTAAAACATGTTGCTCAACGAGAGAAGCAAACACAAGTAAGTTCATGCGTTATTTCATTCACATGAGGTCCCCATCCAGGCAAAACTAGTGTTAGAAGTCAGAGTGGATGGTGTGACCTCTGGAGGAAGAGGGAGGGTGGTGTGATCTGGAAGGGAGTGAAGGAGATTTTGGGGAGTATACAGTGTTCTATTTGTTGACCTGGGCTGGCCACATGGGTATTTTCACTTTATGGAAACTACTTGAGCTATATAAATTACTTTTTGTGCAATTTTCAGGATGTGTTATACACCACAATAAAAAAGGTTAAAACCCTCAAAGATTCCTGAGTACCATTTCAAAAGTCACCCTAAAATTTGTGCTTTTTCAAATTCTGCAGGTGGGACTCTCCTAGAACCATGAGGAATTATTTTGGAGATAAAACACGTATAATGTGGGGCTCCTGGGTGGCTCAGTCGTTAAGCTTCTGCCTTCGGCTCGGGTCATGATCTCAGGGTCCTGGGATCGAGCCCCGCATCGGGCTCCCTGCTCGGCGGGAAGCCTGCTTCTCCCTCTCCCACTCCCCCTGCTTGTGTTCCCTCTCTGGCTGTCTCTCTCTCTCTGTCAAATAAATAAAATCTTAAAAAAAACCCACATATAATATTATGACCTACACTGTGATTTTATTTAGAACAGTATTTTTCAAGTTCTGCACACTTTTTTTCCATCGGGGACCCTGGTCAAATCAAATGGTATCCCGTACTTAGAAACAGCATTTCCTGGGGGTCAGTTTGTGCTATAGTTGTACCTCTTCACCAGTGGGAAGACATTTGGATTGTTTCCAGTTTATGTGATTATAAATAAAGCTATGACAAACACTTATGTACAGATTTCTGTGTGCCCATGAATTCTCATCTCACTTGGTAAATAAATACTTAAGAAATGGGATGGCTGGGTTTTATTGTAAGTATGTGTTTAACTTTATAAGCAATCGTGAAACTATATTCTGAAGCGGCTGCACATTTTGCATTCCCACCAGCAATGTATGAGAATTCCAGTTCCTCCATACTCATCAGCACTAGGTATTATCAGCTTTATTTTTCAGTTTTAGCCATTCTAATAAGTGTGTAGTAGTATCTCATTACAGTTTTAATTTGCATTTCCCTAATGACTAATGATGAACATCTTTTCATGTGCTTATTTGCCATTCATAGATCTTTGGTGAAGAATCTTTGGCCCATTTTAACATTGGGTTGATTTCTTATTATTGAATTTTGCAAATTCTTTATATATGTTGGATAATCGTGATTTATCAGGTATATGATTTGTAAATATTACCTCCCTTTGTGTGGTTTGTTTTTTTCATTTTTCTTAATAATGTCTTTCAAGGGATGCCTGGGTGGCTCAGTCTGTTAAGTGTCTGACTTCAGCTCAGGTCATGATCCCAGGAGTCCTAGGATAGAGTCCCGTATTCAGCTCCTTGCTCAGCAGGGAGACTGCTTCTCCCTCTGCCTGCCACTCCCCCTCCTTGTGCTGTCTCTCTGACAAATAAATAAATAAATAAATAAAATCTTTGAAAATATAGTGTCTTTCAAAGTGCAGAAGTTCTTAATTTCAATAAAGTCTAATTTATCAATTTTTTTTTTTTTTTTTTTATAGATTGTGTTTCTGGTGTCATGTCTAAGAACTCTCTGAGAGACCAGAATTCTTGACATGGTTCTACCACTGACTGGCAGCCACTTCCCCTCTCTGGGCTTCTTTATCTCCAGCTTACAAGTAAATGATTGCAGTAGAGATTCTGTAAGCACCTGTCCAGTTCTGCTATTTTAAGTCTAAATAGCATCCTAAGACTAATCATATCAAGGACCCTATAAGAATAACTCTATTTCCATTTTCTGAGCATTTCACAGGCGCTAGGCATTGAGGCGGTGGCTTATGCATTATCTCTTTTCATTGCCACTTATTCCCATGGGAAGTAAGTACTGTTATTAGTCACATTTCGCAGAGGAAGTCCCTGAGGCCAAGAGAGGTCAAGTCACTTGTTCAAGTGCTCAAGTCCTCTTGACACGCACCTGGTCAGAGCAGAGTTGGGATTCAAGCATTATCAGTCTAAATGGCCATGGTGGTGTGGTGCCCCTGATCACTAGATGAATGGTCCCATGTGAATTGTGCTGATTAGTTGGAGGAGAACCTTAGGGGCGAGCAGAGGGTGGGGAAATAGTCTCCCTCAAGCGATAAGGGAATTGGGGCGGGGGTAGGGGATGGGATTCCTTGGGGGAAATATACCGCCAGCAAATTGCGAAAATCCTTGTGCCTGCCTGTGGGTCACTGGGGCGCTTCCGGACTCCCGCCTCTGATGGCCTCAAGAGGGCTGGGTGGAACCCTTCGCACCAAAAGCGGAGGAGGGAGACGCAGCGAGGCTGGAACGGAAGCCACATGAGTTTGCCCGCACCCAGGGTGCACACGCGTGCGCCGAAGGGCGCGCACGCGACAGTTTGTGGGCTCATTTACTTCTGTGATTGCGCGTGGACGTGGGCGATCCTCGCAGCAGTTATGTGTGCGGACCGAGAGTGTGATTGAAAGCACATGCCTGCACGTGCCGTGAGTGTAATTCTATTTGCTAACTCACCAAACAGCCGTGCAGAGTTAGCTGTGTGCCAGCCCCATGCTGCCGGGGGCCGGGGACCGGGACACAGGGTGACAAAATGGTTGAGGACCTTGTCCTCCCCTGCAGAAGCAGACTCTGAGGGAAGGGAAGTGTCGAAGGGACAAACCTTAAATCAAGCCAGAAAAAAACCAAAATTAACCTCGTGGGTGCGTGTGTCTGGGTCTGGGCGATTGTGCGCGTGTGATGGGTGAAGCGGGGTTCTGGAGCACCTGCTCTCTCCTGCTCGTGGGTGCCGTGGTGGCGAGGCAAGCGGCTGTGAATCCTGCCTTGCGCTGCGAGTGGGGGCGGGGGGCGAGCCTTGAACCTGTCGTAAACCCCAGCTGACTGCATCCCGAGGTCCGCGGCCATTCGCCCTGCAGCAGCTCATCCACGGCGGAAGCAGCGTGACCCGCCAGGGCAGCATCCCTACGTCCGCCTTGGGGACCTGTGGTCCGCACTCAGGCTGAGCCAGTCCCTCCAGGAAAGCATTCTTCTCCGTCACCTCGCCTCCAAAGTCGTCTGAAAGCCCCAAACCAAGCTGATGTGAGGGCCGAGGGACGCCACCGAGTAACTGACGAGGAAGGGGAGACCGATGGAGCGGAGGGGCCCGTCGCGTCCGGCACGAGTCCGGGCGGCTCTGAGACTTGCCCTCCCGGCTCCTGAGTCCTCCACTCTGCCATTGGGCCAGTAGGTGGCGCTAGAGGCCAGGACTAGGCAGGCGGCCCGCGGGCCCCGAGGCTTTGGACTCTGGGGAAAGGACCGGCAAACCATCTGCGGTGGTTATGGAGCACTTGCTGTGTGCTAGACGCTGGTCTGCGGGCCCTTCACGCATTAGCTTGTTTAACCCTCCCATTATCTTGTTGATTATCCCATTTTACAGATAAGGCAACCGAGGCTCAGAGATTCCTTTTAAGTAACTTTCCTCTGGCCACTCCACTTTGTGTGTGGCAGGACCGTGGCCGCGAGCGCAGTTCAGAGGGCCAAGCGGTGCTCTCACACGAAGCACCTCACTGTACCAGGCGGGGGAAGCAGGGGTGGAGAGTTGGCCCAGGTCTTGCTGGGAGTGGGTGGGAGGCAGGCCGGCTGGGAACTGGTCTCTGACGCCAGCTGATTGTGAGCGGAGGGGCAGGACTGCATCTGGGAGGGTGGGGGGTGGATGTCCTGGGAGGAGGGCGTGGCTGGAAGGAGCAGCAGAGGGTCTGAACCCTGCCCAGCGTCCTTTCTCCAGGGCCTCCCCAAGTCTTACCGTATTCCAGCTCGCGGGTCTTGTCGGTGGGGGCGAGGCTGTCGGAGGTGTCCAGGCTTCCCTATGACCCTCTCCTCCTCAACCCCAGATGTTCCTGCTCACCCTGTTCTCCGCACAGCCACTCTGGGAAGCTTTCTCCGACCACTGAGGCCCAAGAATCCCTCCCATCCTACCTGCTCCTGGAGGGGAAGTTCAGGTAGCCATCTTTGTAACAAGCTGCCCAAGTGTCCTACCTCATGGCGGGGTTCGAAACCATCTCCAAGCCAACCCCCAGGCTTGCACCTGAAACCAGCGGTTGTTGCCTGCCTTTTTAAATACACCCAGTCTGGGGCGCCTGGGTGGCTCACTCCTTAAGCGTCTGCCTTCGGCTCAGGTCATGATTTCGGGGTCCTGGGAACGAGCCCCGCATCGGGCTCCCTGCTCCGCAGGAAGCCTGCTTCTCCCTCTCCCACTCCTCCTGTTTGTGTTGCCTCTCTGTGTATCTCTCTCTGTCAAATAAATAAAATCTTTAAATAAATAAATAAATACACCCAGTCTGAGGGTCATTAAGCGAGGAGGGCACCTGATGTGATGAGCACTGGGTGTTATAAGCAACTGATAAATTATTGAGCACTACATCTGAGACTAATGATATGCTATGTGTTGGCTAATTGAATTTAAATAAAGAAGTAAAAAGGAAAATTAAAAAAATACACCCAGTTTGCTCTCCCACAATGGGAAGCCCGTGGGCTCCTCAGAGCAGGGCTCTTGGCATAGCCCCCCAACTCCCCATCCCCAATTCCTGCCCAGAGCCCAGGACGGTGGCTTGGCAGGTCTCTGGCCCTCATCCTGCAAATTGCTCTGAGCCCCCAGCAGGTGCCCCGCTGCACTGTCCTAAGCAGCAGGGAGAGTATCTCAGCTCACCTCCTCATGGCAGAGATAGACAAGAAGCAGAAAACAGATAAGAATTTTAGTCTCTGATTGAAAAGTGAAACAGAGAGGGATGCCTGGGTGGCTCAGTCAGTTAAGTGTCTGACTTTGGCTCAGGTCATGATCTCAGGGTCTTGGGATCGAGCCTCATGTTGGGCTTCACTCTCAGGGGGAGTCTGCTTGTCTCTCTCTCCCTCTGCCTCTCCCCTCCCCAATCATGCTCTCTGTCTCTCTCTCAAATAAATAAAATTAAAAAAAAAAAGAAAAAAGAAAAAATCCAGAGCGATGATAGTGTGACAGTGGGGTGGGAGGGGCCTCCCTCAGGGCAGCTGGGGAACGCCTCTTTGGGATGTGCCATTTGAGAAGACACCCAGAGGGGGAGTCTTTTGAAGATCTGGGAGGGGGCTTCCAGATACAGGAAGAGCAAGTTCAAGAGTCCTAGAGCAAGAACAACCTGGGGGGGGGAGTGGTCCAGGAGGGAAGGAAGGCAGGCATGGTGGGGGCACCCCAGAGCAAGGGCTGAGTTCAGAGAGGTCAGCAGGGCCTTGTGGGTGGAGCAGAGGTTTGGGGTTTATTCTTTGTAGAGAGGAAGCCCCTTGGAGGGTCCTAAGCAGGAGAGTGAGGTGCTCCATTTAGCTTTAATCTCCCTGGTTGCTGGGTGCAGAGGGTTCCTCCCTGAGGGTCCCATGACCGCCCCCTTGCCTCCTCCCTCCTCCCCACCACAAGCAGAGAACCCTTGGGGCACGGCTGGTAGCCAGGGCGCCTGACCCGGGCCTGCTCAGGTCTGCAGAGTTAATCCCCTGGCCCAGAGCAGCCTCTGATTAGCAGGCCCTGCCACTCCCCACTGATAAACTCCCAGGCAGGTCTCTGGCTGGGAGAGAGTGAAGAAATCCAAGCAGGCAGAGGAGGGGGTGCGCCCGCAGTGGCAGGCAACCGAGGAGGCCTTATCTCTCCCCTTCCTAAGGTGCTGAGTTTCCTGGGTGAGAGCTGCTGCCGGGTCTGTCCCTCATTTGGCACTTTCAGAGCCACTATCTCGGCCAGGGCCCAGGGTGGATTTTATGGGGCCCTCCTTAAAGAGGAGAAAACAAAGTTAGGTGCAGGGCTCGGAAGGGGCGCGTGCAAGGTGGGGCCCTGGTAAGCGTCCACCTCTGACCTCCTGTCAGGGGTGTCAGCCCCACATACGGATGCAGGAGTGGAGGCTCTGAGTGCCTGAAGGTGATGGGGCTAGTGGAGGAGTCTCTGCTGCTGTGTTTCTTGACTCCCAGTCCAGTGCTCTTTCCCCCACCCAACTCACCTAAAAAGACAGCTGCCCCTTCTCCCTGCCTCGAGCCACAAGGGGGGGGGTAGCACAGGGCATGGTGGAGATGGGTAGACAGGTAGCTTCCTGGGGAGGAAAGGATTCACGTTGGAGGGGGGTAGTATCAGGACTGGGTATAGGGTCTGGTGTGAGCCAGGACCTTCATCTCCCTATCAGACGTTCTAGACCTTTATGTTCTGAACCAAATGGAGTTCAGAGCAGGGTCTCAAGGATCTGGCTGAGGATCAGAATCCCCAGGAACATGTTAAAATGCAGTTTCTGGGGCCCCAATCCAGACCCACCCCAGGGGTGGGGCCAGGAATTTCCCTATTGAACACACTTGCTAGGTTCTCCTTCAGCACAGACAAGGTTGAGAAACACTGATTTGACCACTGGCCCTGAGTCCTGGGGCTCTGCCTACCTGTGTCAGGTGGGGCTTCAACAGCGGTTATCAAGGACAAAGAAGGTGCATGCGCGTGCATGCATGTGGCACGTGTGTGTTGTGCACACTCGCATCTAGGGCAGGAGGCCTATGGGCTGTGCCTGGGCTTCATTCCTGCCTCTAGAACAGAGTGGAACCACCTCAGGTTTTCCCTCTGCTCACCTTTTGAAGGGAGTTACTGAGACCAAGCACAGGAATTATTAAGACAATTGTTATTCTCTGCTGATCCTTTAGAGAGCCTGGGCTGTGTGCACAGTCCTGTGAGGGTGCTGAGACAGTTGTTCCCTGGGTCAGATGGAGAAGGTGAGCCCAGAGAGGGGAGGGATCCTGTCTGAGATCACCCCGCTGCTAACTGGCCAGGCTGAGATTGGAACCCAGGGCTGTCTGATTCCAGAATCCCCATTTTTAGGCCATTCTTTCCTTCTCCGCTCTCTTTTCACGTCCTGTCTCCCTCAGTGGCGTTCACTGAACACCTCTGTGCCAGTCAGAGAGCCTGGCGCTTCTCCTCGGCGCTTTTGCGGAGCCGGCTGCACGAGGTACGGCGGTGCGTGGGGTTGCACTCCTGACACTGTAAAGCGCTCTCTGGCCACAGATGGTCTCGTTCACTCCGCAACGCTCACCATGTTTCACTCACAGCCCATTCCCCTGCTTCACTCTCCAAGTTCCAGGGGCATCAGGGACACCTGAGAACTGGTTACAGCGCACATTGCCCAGCCCGGCCTCCAGAGGTTCTGGCTCAGTTGGTCAGGGCTGCTCCTGGGACTCTGCATTTTTTACAGCTTCCCAGGCTGTGTGCGGCAGGTGCTTTGAACACAGCACTTGAAGATATGCTGTAATAGGAGGACTGATGTCAGGAGAAAGGCACGGACATCATCTGATGGGCCTGAGTCTTCAATGATGAAAGTTATTAAGTTCTTCCCAGAAAAATGTACAAACCCACCCACACACAAGATCTGGCATGGTTTCAGGCAATTCCTGGATCCTTGAAAGCCAACCGTGGATCCTTGCCCCCAGTGTCAGAACCATCCCCTGATGGAAACACCAGACCTCAGCTCACCTCTGCCACATAGGCTCCCCAGACCTCTCGGCAAAATTGCTCTTCTGCGTTCCCACGATGCTTGGTGAGGACATAACTCCATCGGGGTAGCTGTGTACATATTTGCCTCCCCTCCTGGACTGTGGGACTTGAAAGTGGTCGTTTTCCCCCCTTCCTAACACGTGAGAAGATTAGACTTCCCTTTGAGGTTCGGCCTAACCATGTGATTTACAGTAGCCGGTAAAATGTTGGTGATACAAACTTTACAAGCCAGTGTGGGTTTCACCACACTCTCTTCACCTTTCCCGTGACCTTGGAAACGCGCATCTAGGTGGAGGATCCACCAGCTGCTGTCCCTGAGTACGTGGGTGAACAGAAACCCTGCCCACCTGTGTTGGACACACAGCACGAGCATGAACTCAGCCTGTGTTGCACTAAGTACTGGGTTGTTTGTCACTGCAGCATAACCTGGCTGGTCCTGATGGATCAGGTGCTTTGAAGCCATGAGCTTTGGGTCTCCAGCTCCTTCACAGGCTGGTGCAGAGGAGGCCCTCAATCACACCAGCTACCATCTATTAAGACCTTGCTAGGTGCCAGGCACTGTTCACTGTTATCTCACCGAAAAGTCCCACCAACCCCAGAATTCAGATGTCATCATTCCCAGTTTACAGATGAGGGATGTTTCTGGCTAGCGAGTGGCCTAGGAACCCACGTCTCTGTCCTCCTGCACCCTATCTGCAGTGCCACTTAGGACCCAAGAGACAAGTGGGCTGGTGGCTTTTCTTGCCAGCCCCTAAGCCAGTGGCTTCTCACTGAGCCTCGGTGTCCACAGTCATAGTAATGCTCTTCTCCCAGGTGGGCTGTGACATGCAAAGTGCTCTGCACAGCACCTGGCAGGTGGTAAGTGCTCACTAATGGTAGCTATTACTTTTAGTTATGATGCTTCTCTGCCTTGGAGACAAGTTGTTTGAAAGAACAAATGAATGGAGAAGGGTGGCCTGAACTGGAAGTTGGGATGAGAAGTCTGGGGACTAACTGGGAGCCAAAAAGCAAAAAAATGTGGCTCTTTTTTTTAAATGCCTCCCTCAACAAACCTGGAAGTCAGCTTCCCTCTGCTGAGCCGGCACTACGTGGCTGGTTCGGGGCAAGACGCTTCACACGCACCACCGTGACCCGATGAGAGAGGGGCTGCTATTCACCCCCATTTTACAGATGCAGAAACTGAGCCTGGGGTGGTGAAGGATCTTGCCCAAGGACTCGCTGCAAGAAGAGGCAGCGCCAAGGGGACCCAGCCGGCTGCCTCTGAAGTCTGGGATAGAAGTCTCTTCATGGGGGAACCCAGGGCAGGCCAGGCAGCAGTGAGCCCAGGTCCCTGGGCTTCCACTTCAGCTCTTTCTCGTCTACAGCCTTCTTTCTGCTTACTGGAAAGGTGTGAAAAGAGCACACGCGCACCCCCCTTCCCCCGCCCGCCCAAAAAAGCGAGCGAGCCAGCCCAGCCGAGGAACCGCCCCCGGGCTGCCCGCGGCCCCACCCCGCCCGCACAGACTCCTTGTCACCACCGTGATTGGTAGACTAAACAGCTGGAGCGGAGCCGGCCTCCTTGCCTGCTCTGGCCGGGGCGGCCGGCTTTCAAAGACGGGCCTCGGCGGCTATCTCCCCCATCAGCCCCAGCAGCATTTAGCCACTTTCTTCAAACACCCAGCCAGGGCATGATGGTTAACGTCAAATCTGGCAGCAAGTCATAACCTATAGGGCTGGGACATTTATCACGGGGCCGGGGAGGCCCCTGGGGACTTCAAAGAGGCCTGAGGGGCAGGGGGTGGGGGTGGCGGGGACGGGGCTCCTGGCCCGGCCTTTTCCTTCACCCAGATCCTCAGATCCCTCAGAGCCGGAGGGATCAAGGGGCTACCTCTGTTGGCCCGCCCAAATCATAATAATGATAATAAGAAATGCTGTTGACCTGTAATAGCTGTTGTGTATCGAGGGTCACTCTGCATGTTTTATTTTGATTTTAAATTATTTATTTATTTATTGAAGTAATCTCTACACTCAACGTGGGGCTCGAACTCCCCACCCGGAGATCAGGAGTCACATGTTCTCCAGACTGAGCCAGCCAGGCGCCCCCACTCTACATGTTTTATCTCATTTAGTGCCCAGAGCCACTCTGTGAAGCATTTATTGTTATTTTTAGAGATCAGGAAATGGGGCGGAGAGAGGTTATGCCATTTGCCTAAAGCTGCCTGGTTAATAATAAAAAGAGCATCAACAACAGTAATTGTATCTGTCATGTTTGGAGTGATTACTCTGTGCAGGTGCTTTTTGTTACCTCATTTAATCATCCAGGTACTCTCTGAGATGAGCATTATTATTCTCCTCCTGAAGAGGAGAAAGTCCGACAGATATTAGTGGCTTTCCCAAGGTGACAATGACTGGTAAGTGGCAGAGCTGGGATTCAAAAGCAACAGACCTGCTTCAAACCGGGTTCCCAACCAACCAGGGTAGTACAGCCTCTGGGGGCTGGGGTCTGGGGTCCCCAGGGGCAGCCCCATCCTCCTCATCCTTGTCATTGCATCCATGGGGCACCGGGAAGCCAGAGAGCAGTCCTGGGTGTCCTGCTGTCAGATCCCAGGCCTGACAGAAATCCTTGGCCTACCCTAGAAGCTTCCAGCTGGGGAACTCAAAGCCTCCTGGGGCAAGGTGGAGAAATGGAGGAGCCAAGAACGTTGCCTCCATCCAGCTGCCTGCCCAGGACTCTTTCATGCAGGTGGCCCCCCTACAAGTGGCTAGTGTCCCATGTGAGAATGCTCCAGAAGGCTTCCTGGAGGAGGTGATATCTGGGCTGATGAGAAGATGGGAATAAGGCTTATGTAGAGCGAGCAGGCCAATGTACCAGCCAAGATTCTCCGGAGAAACAGAACCAATAGGATGTATATACACATACATACATATATATGATACATACATATGAGAATGAGAAAGAGAAAGATCGAAATGGAGATTTTAAGGAATTGGCTCACGTGATTATTGGGTCTGGCAAGCCTGAAATCTGTAAGGGAGGCCAGCAGCCTGGATACTCAGGGAAGGGTCGATGTTGCAGTCTTGAGTATGAAAGCTAGAAATGTAAGCAGAATTTCTCTGTTGCAGTCTGGAGGCAGAATTCCTTTTTATCCGGGGAAACTCAATGACCTCCTAAGGTCTTCAAATGATGGACGAGGCCCACCCACATTATGGAGAGTGATCTGCTTTACTCAAAGTCTACTGACTTAAATGTTAATCACATCTAAAAAATACCTTCACGGCAACATCTAGGCTGGTGTTTGACCAAGCAAGTGGGCACCACAGACTAGCCAAGTTGACACATAAAATTACCCACCATGGAGGGCAACTATCTGTATGGCTCCATTTATAGGAGGGACCTAGAAGAGTCAAATTCACAGAGATAGGAGGCAGAATGATGGTTACCGCGGGCTGAGGGAGAGGGGAATGAGGGGCTAGCATTTGAGGGGCACAGAGTTTCAGTTTGGGATGATGAAAAAGTTCTGGAGACGCATGGTGGTTTGCACTGAAATGTGAATGTAAGTAATGTTACTTCACTGTACACTTAAAAATGGTGAAAATGATAAATTTTATGGTATGTATATTTTACCACAATAAAAAAATAACCATCCCAGGCACTGAAGGCCCAGGTTGGAAAGGGTGATGGGGAGGAAAGGCCCCACGTGAAGGATGTGAACTCATTCAATTGCTCACCCACCAGATATTGTATGTTAAGTCTACACATGCCAGAACCATGCAAGGGCTGGGCAGACAGCGGGCAATGACAGGGTAACTTAGATTCTTTATCTCATCTCATGGTTGCAAAGAGCCCAGGATGGAAGAGTGGCAGTATCCCCAATTTACGGGTGAGGAGGCTGAGAGGCCTATGATTTGATCAAGGTCAAACCATAACCCAGTGGCAGAGTGAGGACTGAGATCCAAATCTGTCCATTGACCAAGTCATCTGTGGGGAGTACTGTCTGGAAAGAACACAGAAAATAATTTTTGCCCCCAAAAGTTTGGGGGTGAAATAAAGGAGAAAGAGGGAGCGGGGGCCTGAAGGAGAAAAAGAACTGGGGCAGGTCTCCTTTTGGAAAATAGGGAAGACTTGAGAATGTTTGTGGCTGTGGGGGGAGAACCCCAGAGGGAGTGGGAGAAAGGTCGGGGTGGGTGGTTGAGGGACACAGCCGAAAGCAAGATGGTGGCACATGGAAGAAGCAGAGACTCTTGAAGAGAGGGGCAGGGCAGCAGCGGGGGCAGAGTTGAGGAGAGGGGGCCCAGGGATGGGGTGCAGGAGGAGCAAGGTAGGGGCATGGGCTCCTGAATCAGAGGGATATGGGCTCAGAGTTCAAGTCACAGCTCTTGCCTGTTAGCCTTGTAGCCTTGAGCAAGCCACTTAAGCACCCCAGACCTCAGTTCCATCCCTCATTCAGTGGGGGTGGTAATAGGTCATGGGTTATTTTGAGTGTTAGTTAAGATATGATTGGGACGTTTCTATCCATAGTGGGTACCTGGGTCAATAGGAGAGAAGAAACAGGTTGTGTGGGCCTCCGAGAGGGCCCAGCTGACAGGCTGAGAACATTCCAGTCAGCTCAGAGCGCATCCTTCCCCCTCTTGGCTGCCCAGAAGCCATGTGGGGCTGAGCAGGCTTCACCAGGATGGAGGTAGGTCAGAAAAGTGTTTCTGCTTGTTGTGTTTGTGATTCAGTCCCCCTGAGACCACACCACTTAGCTCTCCCCACGGTGGGCCTGGGGTAAAGGGGAACTGCAGCCCCATGGGCCACACAATTGGTACATAATAGATACCTAAGGGGGAATGGATACAACATTTGGTTCCGCTGCTTCGTAGCTGTATGACCCTAGACAAGTCTCTTAGCTTTTCTGAGCCTCAGTTCTTCATCCATCAAAGTGGGTTTTACAACCCTAGCCCCAAACTCTCAACAGTCGATATCTCAGAGTAGAGAGGAGAGTGAGACACTCATGGGGAGAACTTCACTCTCATGGTGGAACCAATGAGAGAAAATGTCAGCATTATCATTTGCGGAGCACTTTTTCAACTTTTGCAAAGACGTTCAGATATTTCCAAGATTGGACCTCACCCTTCCTTCCTAGCTGCTTATTAGATCCTTCAACTCATTCAACACCTGTTTATGAGAGGCTGACTGTGTGCCAGGCCATGTAGTAGGGGCTGTTGACAGAGGAGTGAGCAAAGCAGAGAGAACATCTACCACCATTGAGCTTACACTTGATGGGAGAGAACAAACACGCAGGCAAATGTCTACTATGTTAGGGAGTGATAAACACTATTAAAAAATAAGAGAGGGGTGCCTGGGTGACTCAGTCAGTTAAGTGTCTGACTATTGATTTTGACTCAGGTCTTGATCTCAGGGTCAAGGTTATGAGTTTGGGCCTAGAGTTGGGCTCCATGTTGGGCATGGATCCTACTTCAAAAAAAATATATATATATATTTTATGAGGGCAACAGTATATGTGTGTATATATATATATATATATATATATATGGGCAAGAGTCAATGAGGGTTTTATTTTAGATTGGGTTATCAGGGAAGGCTTCCCTGAGAAAGTGGCATTTGACCAGAGCCTTAAGTGAAATGAGAGCTAAGTCAAGGGAATATCTTGGAAAATAATACAGGCAGAGAGAAACCCAAGGACAAAGGCCCTGAGGTGGGAACTCATGAGGCAGCTGCCATTCTTGCACCTGACCTTCAACCATGCTCTCTCTCATCCATGCATTCATCCATCCATCCGCCCTCCTATTCCCTGTCCATTTTATTTATCTGTCCCTCTCTCCCTCCATCTCTCCAGCCATCTCTCCATCCATCCATCCATCCATCCATCCACCCATCCATCCATCCATTCATCCATCCATTTACCCATCCAACCATCATGTAGTGGGAATCTGTTGTGATTTGTCATTGGGAGGCGTGGAGAGACTTGATGAGGAATGAGACACTATCTCAACTGATATGGAGATCACAGCCAAAGGGGAGACAAGGGCAAACAGTTAGTGCATGGGATGGCAGTTGATGGCATGTTCTCCATCACTCACTGTGTAGTTTTGCTAAGGAAGTTCTCTGTTTCCTCACCTTCATAGTTTAGGAAGTCTTGCTCAGGTTTCACAGCTCAGGTTCTAGCCACCTTTTCTCCATGAAGTTTCTGGTTCTTCTTAAAATTCACTACCCCTTCTGGTTGGGAGCTTCATCCTGCACTATTATGCTCCAACCTCTTTGGACTTGCTTGTGTAAATTTGAGTCTCCACCACTGGCTCATGAACTCCTTAAGATCAGGGTGAACAACCAGTCAGAATGGCTAAAATGAACAAGTCAGGAAATGACAGATGTTGGCAGGGATGCAGAGAAAGGGGAACCCTCCTACACTGTTGGTGGGAATGCAAGCTGGTGCAACCACTCTAGAAAACAGTATGGAGGTTCCTCAAACAGTTGAAAATAGAGCTACCATACGATCCAGCAATTGCACTACTGGGTATTTACCACAAAGATACAAATGTAGCGATCCGAAGGGGTATGTGCACCCCAATGTTTATAGCAGCAATGTCCACAACAACCAAACTGTGGAAAGAGCCAAGATGTCCACCGACAGATGAATGGATAAAGAAGATGTGGTATATATACACAATGGAATATTATGCAGCCATCAAAAGGAATGAGATCTTGCCATTTGCAACGACGTGGATGGAACTGGAGGGTGTTATGCTGAGTGAAATAAGTCAATCAGAGAAAGACATGTATCATATGACCTCACTGATATGAGGAATTCTTAATCTCAGGAAACAAACCGAGGGTTGCTGGAGTGGTGGGGGTGTGGGAGGGATGGGGTGGCTGGGTGATAGACATTGGGGAGGGTATGTGCTATGGTGAGCACTGTGAATTGTGCAAGACTGTTGAATCACAGATCTGTACCTCTGAAACAAATAATGCAATATATGTTAAGAAAAAGAAAAAAGAAGAAGAAGATAGCACAGGGGAAGAATGAAGGGGAGTAAGTCGGAGGGGGAGACGAACCATGAGAGATGATGGACTCCGAAAAACAAACTGAGGTTTCTAGAGGGGAGGGGGTTGGGGGGATGGGTTAGCCTGGTGATGGGTATTAAAGAGGGCACGTTCTGCGTGGAGCACTGGGTGTTATGCACAAACAATGAACCATGGAACACTACATCAAAAACTAATGATGTATGGTGATTAACATAACAATAAAAACTTTAAAAAAACCTAATGATGTCATGTATGGTGATTAACATAACAATAAAAATTATTTAAAAAAGGAAGGCATGTGTTGTACTGGGTGTTATACGCAAATAATGAATCATTAAACACTACATCAATAACTAATAATGTACTGTATGGTGACTAACATAACACAATAAAAAGAATTAGTAAAAAAAAGTTTGGTAGAAAAAAAAAGATCAGGGTGAACATCGACAGCAACGGTACCACCTACCCTTTATTGAATGCTTAACTATATGCTTAGCACAATGCTAAGCATATTTTAAATACATTGCCTTATTACTCAAAATACACTTGAAGGGGACCTGCCCTTGTATGAGGGAAGTGCTGTCATTACCCCCTTTTTATAGATAAAGAAACTGAGGCACAGAGAGTTAGGTGATTTGTCCATGTCACAAGCTAGTAAGTGGCAGAGCCAAGACCTAAATCCTGGCCTCTCCAACTGCAAAGACCATCTCTTGAATGCTTGCCCCCCTTACTGCTTAGTTGGACCCTAGCCTATACGCCCATCCCAGCAGGTGCGCTGAATGAACAGAGCGGGGGAACGGTGAAGTGGGGTTCATGGCTCTGGCGCAGACTGCCTAGTTTGAATCACACCTTCATTACTGGCATTCAAGTTTTGTGACCTTGGCCCTGGTCAAGTCAATTAACCTGTCTGTGTTTTAGTGGCCTCATCTGCAACGTGGACGACTCATAAGTTTATTGTGGGGTAAAATGAGTAAAAGAAGGTGAATCGGTGCCCAGCACAGGGTACACAATCCATGAAAGTTAGCTACTTGTCTTATGTAAAAAACAAATGGTGACCTCGGTTCCTTCACAGTTTGGCTCTTGGTTCTTTCACAATATGCCTATTGTACTTCCTCATTCTTACTTTATACTTCTGATTGAGACCGTCCCTAAAAGTACCAGTATTTTTGCCTTTGGAACCTTTAAACTCTGCCAGGGGCCTGCAAGAGGAGGGGCAGACTGAAGCATGGACGTAGAGGGCCTCACCCTGGTGCAGGCAGTAGAGCAATGGGTCCGAGTCATCAGCCCTCACCGGGACTGGCAGACAGGTCCGTGGGCTCAGGCGGCACTTATCTGCCCCTCCCCAGGGGCCCGCGTCAGTTGGGCCCTCGGACCTTCCAGGGCCTCCCTGTAAATCACCCTGGATGATTTATACAGAGACGCCCGGTCCGCTAATTCAGTAAACAGGATAAGCAGGGCCCAGCTGGATTTATGGGCTGCCAGAAGGGCCTTCATTGTGGGAGATGTGCACACCACTGACCCTTCTCCTGACCACTGGTCTGGAGTACCCTAATGGGCAGGGGTCAAGTCACCAAGTTCCAGGCCTCACTCTGCTCGCCCAGCTGCTGATGGTGATGTTGGGTTGGTCCCTTTTCCCTCGTTGGGTTCCAGGTCCCACAGGCCCAGGTATTGACTGGGCAGCGGGCATGCACTCAGTGCCTGGAGAAGCTAAATGAATTATAAGTTGTGCCCTGAGGTTCTGTGATGGGGACAAAGGCCCTAGAGTGTGGTGATGGGGCCTACAGGTGCCAGAGCCAGGCTGCCCCACACTCAAAACCTGGCTCCGTCTAATATTTCCTAACTGCATGATTCTCTGAGCCATAGTTCCCCCTCTCCATGTAAAATGACAATATTAGTATATTTTTCATGGGGTTGTTATTATAATGATAGTATAAGAGAATGCATAGGCTCACACAGCACCAGGCACCTAGTGAGGGGCCCGCAAGTATTGGCAGATCACAAGTATTTCACAGATAATGGCACTGGGGATATATCACAGAGATTCTTGCCCAGAGAGGGCTTGCTCAAGGTGTGTTGCAGCTTTGTCGTGGTTGTGCAGACTGGAAGGAAACTGAGTCTCCATGGGCCGTGGATGGGTAATCACGAGTTTGGCAGAAGGTAGATATGACAGACTAAACGTTCACATAGAAACATGGATGGATCTTGGAAATGAAGCGGAAAGAGATAAAGCAAAGAAATATTAACAATCACATAACTTAAAAATACACACACACAGGGTGCCTGGGTGGCTCAGTCGTTAAGCGTCTGCCTTCGACTCAGGCCATGGTGCCAGGGTCTTGGGATCGAGTCCCGCATCAGGCTCCATGCGCATCGGGAAGCCTGCTTCTCCCTCTCCCACTCCCCCTGCTTGTGTTCCTGCTCTCACTATCTCTCTCTCTGTCAAGTGAATAAATAAATAAATAAATAAATAAATAAATAAATAAATAAAATCTTAAACATACACACACACATACAGATGCAGTGCAATCTCCAACAAAAGCTCAACAGTATTTTTTGTAGAAATAGAAAAGCTCATCCAAAAATCCATATCTAATTTCAAAGGACCCCAAATGGCCAAGAACAATCTTGAAAAAGAAGAACAAAGTTGGAGGTCTCATATTTCCTTATTTTGAACATACTACAAAGCCACAGTAATCAAAACAGTTGTGGCATAAAGATAGACATAAGCCAATGGAATAGAATACAGATTCCAGAAATAAATCCTCACATATATGGTTAACTGATATTTTTTTAAAGATTTTATTTATTTATTTGACAGAGAGAGACACAGCGAGAGCAGGAACACAAGCAGGGGGAGTGGGAGAGGGAGAAGCAGGCTCCCCGTCAAGCAGAGATTTGGGGCTTGATCCCAGGATCCCAGGACCATGACCTGAGCCGAAGGCAGACGCTTAACGACTGAGCCACCCAGGCGCCCCTGGTTAACTGATTTTTGACAAGGGTGCCATCGAATGGGAAAAGGGCAGTCTTTTCAACAAATGGTGCTGGGAAAACTGGATAGCCACATGCAAAAGAATGAAGTTGGGGGGGCACCTGGCTGGCTCAGTCGTTAAGCGTCTGCCTTTGGCTCAGGTCATGATCCTGGGGTCCTGGGATCGAGCCCCGCATCAGGCTCCCTGCTCAGTGGGAAGCCTGCTTCTCCCTCTCCCACTCCCCCTGCTTGTGTTCCTTCTCTCGCTATCACTCTCTCTGTCAAAAAAAAAAAAAAAAATCTTAAAAAAAATAAAAAGAATGAAGTTGGACACTGACGTTATACCACGTATAAAAATTAACTCAAAATGGATCAAAAACCTAAACCTAACAGCTAAACCTACAAAACTCTTAGAAGAAAATATAAGGGAAAATCTTTATGACCTTGGATATGGCAATGATTTCTTAAATACCACACAAAAGTACAGGCCACACACAAAAATGATAGATTGGACTTCAGAAAATTAAAACCTTTTGTGCATCAAAGGACACTATCAAGAGAATGGAAAGAAAACCCACAGGATGGGAGAAAATATTTGTAAACCATATATCTGATATGGAAATAATATCCAGAATATATAAGGATGCCTACAAATTAAGAACACACACACACACACACACACACACACACACACACACACACACACACAAAACTCAATTAAGAAATGGGCAAAGGACCTATTCAGGCATTTCTCCAAAGATGATGCATGAATGGCCAACAAGCACATGAAAAGATGCTTCCCCTTAGATAAAAGGGAATAGAAAAAATACATATGAAAACTCTGGGCAGCAAGGACCAATGGTGGTTGTAAGTCATGAACACAGAACGAGAGTGGTTAAGTTGATGCTTCGAACTTGAGGTCTAAGAAACAAACATGCCAACTCAGCCCAGAGGACAGAACAATGGGTCATGAAGGGGTAAGACACTAGGCCACCAAGTAGGCATAGAGATGCCTGTTGTACTATCCATCTTGGTTTGAAATTTTCATCATAAACATGAAAACAGTAAACCTCAGGGGCTGGTGTTCATAGAGCACAGGAAGTCAGAGGGGATGACCTGGGTTGGAAGGTGACGTGGACCTACTGACTTGCTCAGTGTGTTTGGACAGAGTATTGAAGACTTTGATCCAGTTACCTGTTAAGGAGGATGGGTCTAACACCACTGTATATTGGGTGCAGTGGATTTGTTTTTACACATGCCTTCTCTGCTTCCTCCAGAGGCTGTGGTGAGGAAGACTTCTAGAAAAGTCTGTGGTTAATGGCAGGGCACCAGGTCAATAAGAGGTTTATATGTCTGATAGGGCAGACACCTGTGAGCTATGCATATCTTGGTGGGCCTCACCTAGCAGGGCTCACCTTGGCCGTGAGGCTGCATGTGAGGTGGACAGGTGGAGAGGAGGGGAAGGAAGAACAAGAATAAGCACTTGGCAGCTGGAATAAAAATGACGGATGTGGGCAAAGGAAGGGCCGGTGCAGGAGGAAGGAAGGAAGGGGAGAAGGGAGGCAAAGGAAGAGGGACGAGGAGGAGGTGGCTCACGGCAGGGGCACGGTCCACAGGGCCGTTTACTCATTCCTTGACTTGCTCACCTGTTCGTTGCTTCAGCATGCACTGGCTCCCTCCTACGTGCCAGACCCTGTGCTGGGGGCCAGGGATGCAGCAGTAAACACCACAGACAGGGCTCCCGTTCTCATGGAGCCCACATGACCAGGAGACCGACGTTACAGACAAATACAATGGAATAACATCTCTGATCGTGACCAGTGCTGGGAAGAGAGAAAGAGGGTGCAGGGGAGACCAGCTTGTTTGGCGGTGACCGGGAAAGGCCTTCAGGGAAGGTGATGTTCAAGAAAAGGTCTGAAGGATGAGAGCCGTCAGCCTTGTGAAAAGCAGGGGGAAGACCCTGCCAGGTAGAAGGCTCAGCTGCAGGTCCCCTCCACTGGAGAAGAGCCTGGCACATGGAGCTCCAAGATGGCAGCAGCAGGTGCCTCCACCCAGAGACAGCACTGCGCTTTTCTTTGTCCAAACTTTGCTTCCAGAAAGGCCTTCAGGGATCCCTTAGTCTGTTACACAAATGGGGAAACTGAGTCCAAGAGAGGGGCTTTCGTAAGGTTACAATTTGTCTGTGTGGGCCCCCAGTTCTCCTGATCCCTTTTAGATTCTTTCCTTCTTCCTTCTTTGAAATGGGCATTTTCTCATCTGGACGTGGCCTTTACGGAATGGGTCGAGAGGGAGGTGGCACAAGCCTGGTGACTCTGGCTTCCCACATACATTGGGGGATGTGCCACCGGAGCCCAGGCATGCCACTGGAGCTCATTGGCTCAGGATTTGGGGACAGCTTGGGCTCTATCTGCCAGATAAAAACACAAGATGCACACACATCCTGGGAGTTCATATGAACCACGACATGGAATTTTCTTGTCTTGTCCCGAAATTTCCACTTTGGCCCTGAAGAGACTTGTGTTTTGGCAGTGGGGTAGGGATGGCCAAGAGAGCTATTTTCACTTGACTCAAAGGCCTGCGGGGGGAGATGAGCAGCAGACTTCACAAGTCCTGAAGGACAGAAATGGGTCACCAATGGATGAATGTTTCAGGAAGGCAGATTTCAGCCCAACACCAGAATGTGCTTTCTGACTCCTCACCGTGTCAGCCATGGGTGGGGGTGGGGGCATCGCCAGACGTATTCAAGAGGCCAAACGGCCATCCATTAAGGAGATGCTTGGGAAGGGAAGATGAATTTCTGAGATATTTTCCAACTTGGGTTCAATGACTATAGAGGTTTAGGATTTAGGATCCAACCATAAGATAAATAACATACTAAATATTAGTTGAATTCATAACTGAATAAATGATCCCTTCATTCCCATTCTCTATGGTCCCATTTTCTATGGAGTTGCTTGGTTGGCCCCCAAAAGGCATGTCATTGGGCATCCAGGTATGAGAACCCTCAATATGTTACAGTCTCAGATTTGTTCTGGGGCAGGGGCATTGGCTGGAGTGACAGCCACAAGCACTTCATTTCCCGCCACCATGGGTCTCATCGAATATTGACTGAGTGCTCACTATGTGCTGGGCCAACTGATAGGTGCTTCCCTCTCACAACTGCCCGGAAGGAGGTGCTATTGGTGTCTCTCACTCTAAGAAACTTGATTCTGTTACTCTTTGTTGTCAGCGTGAGGGGAGACTTTGAAAGCTCTCTTGACAATTGGAAGAGATTTTCATTTGCACAAGCAAATCTGGTTTGAGGCTGAGCATAGGAAGTTCTGGAAGAGAGAGACCTGCCAAGTTCTCTGCAAGTCCTGGGGAAACAGGAGAGTCTGGGTAGAGAGCCAAAGAGAAGGCTGGTGAGGAGGGTGTCATTTTAGCAGAGCTGAGTGTGCATGTGTGTGTGTGTGTGTGTGTGGGTGGGTGCGCTCATGCTGTGTATGTGTGCGTATGTGTGTATGCGCGTGTATGCTGGCCATACGAGGGGTACCATGTAATTCAATGACATAGTCTCTATTTCCAAAAAATGGATTCCAGATCACTCCAAACACATCCAGAAATCATCTCTGTACTTCTAGATGAAGTAGACTTGACAAATAACAACCAGAAGAATTGAATAAAGATGAAGTGGGATTCATTTTTTTTTTTCTCCTTCCAAACATTGGCAACAGCTTGCAACACTTTGTTTGGAATGCTGGGCAGACAGCGGACAAGGTTCTAGGAAGCTCTCTCTGCCATCCCTGTACTGCTTCCCTTGCATCTACTGGGAGCCGAGACTAAGCCCACAGCCGCTGGAGTTGCAAGGAGTGTCATCTGCCACATTTTCTGGTCCCGAGGTTTGTACAGAGCTTTAGCACATTTCTGCTTGATTCTTTTGATCAAATTTTTGGAGAGGCGGGTTTGTTTTCCTTTCTCTCTTTCTTTCTTTTTAACCTGGAAACAAATTATAGCTGAGGGAAAAAAGGTGTTGCTTAATTTCAAGGTCAGTTGTGTTTTTCTAAGATTTAGTTCTCTAAAAAGTAGGATAAAACAAATATCTATTTACCACAACTAGGCTTTCTAATTAGCTCCCCTGTGTCCTCCCCTAAATTCAAACCACTTGTCTCCACATAAAATCTCCCGTAGGTACCACCATTAACACCCTTCAGAAGGAAGGGCCAGCCCACAGCTGGCCCACAAGCCCCTAGCTTGTGGGCTGCAAGCCACGGAAACTGTGGGGCTCAGACAAAGGCGCTTGCAGAGAGTGTGTGATCCCAGCACTTGAGAAACCTTCTTTGTTGAGGTTGCAAGAGGTCTCATCTCACAGTGAGAGAACATCTGGGGCCACAGAGATGGGGACTTAAAGGGCCTCAGGCCCAGGTCTGAGAGGTCACTGTAACTTCGACACAGTCTGGCAGAAGACGTCCAGTGCTCAGAGGGAAAAGAACCCATTTCCACATTCTTCTGCCCCGGACACCCACTGGATGTTTATACATCCCTGGGAGAGGTTATCTGCGTTTGACTTGAGGCAGGCCCAACGCCAGACCCAGCACTCCGATGGGTGAACCTGGGGGATGTTGCACAAGACAGCTGGGAGTGTGTGAGCATGTGTGTGCGTGCTGGGGGGTTGGGGATTCAGAAGAGGGGATCCGTGGAGTCCAGAGACCCAGAATCAGCTCCATTGCTGGCCCTACTCCAGCCGCCCCTTGCCAATGAACGAAGAGGTCTTCTCCTGGAGATGTCAAGGTTTGGAGGGGCCTACCTCTGCCCTTGACTAGTTGTGTGACCTTGAACAAGTCGTATCCTTGCCTCAATGTCCCCGACTGTGAAAAGCTTGTTGGATCATGGGCTTGAGCCAGTGGTTCTTCACATTTTAGAGACCCTGGTCTTTTGGCAGTCTGATGTCAGAAGTTCTCTCTGGGAAGGACATTTTACATGTGCAATTACTTACACATTCAGATGTTCTTAGACCCCTGGAATCCCTGAGGACCCTCTGTAAGACCCCTTGGTGGTCCAAGGCTCTGTGCACAGTGCTTGTACATCATGGGTGCTTAAGAAATGTTTGTGGAATGAATCAGTTCTCCCTTTAAACTCCGGCTTCCTATGAATCTGTGATTCTAAGCATCCAGGTTTGATTCTGCTTAAGTGCCTTCTGCAGACAGAAACAAAGGTATGTAGTAAAGACCCTTCCTTGAATGTTAGCGGCATGTGCGCGCGCGCGCGCACACACACACACACACACACACACACACACACACACACACACACACCCCTTTTGATTGCCATCCGTCTGCTGTACATATTTCATCAAGCACCTACCATGTGCTAGGCACCAAGAACATGGTAGTGAGCAGCCCTGACCCCGCCCCCGCCCTCACGGAACTCACAGGCTAGCCGTTCTGGGCAGAGAACTGCACTGGACCTGGGTGCACAACGAGGCCCAGACAGCCTTGCAGCCAGGGCTGAATTAGGGCTTTCGTGGGCCTTGGGCACTTTTGCCTCCATGCACCTTCCGTGGTAGAAGCTCCGTCAAAAAATGTTTTAAAATACCACCACGTAGGTATCAAGATGAATATAACTCAGTTCGGATTCATTGTTATATATTCATTTGTTTGTTTTTTAATCTTGATTTTAAAAGAAAGAGTGAAAACATTTTTGCGGGCCCCTAAATGTATCATGGGCGCTAGGTACAGTGCCTCATGGGTAGTCGGCCCTCCCTGCAGCTCTACCTCACCCATCAGATAATGACAAATAGAAGGCTGCCAAGCACAGGCTTTACAAAGAGAAGCTGGAAGGTGTCAGAGGAAGACGAGGCCATGGAAGATTCTGGAAGGAGACAGTGCTTGAGCAGAGCCCTGGACGGTGAGCAGGACTGAATGGGAGCAGAAAAGGCGTTCTGGACCAGAGAGGGAGCAGGGAAGCCAAAGGCCTGTAAAGAGGAATATGCAGGACATGCATAAGTATAGGGGCGACCAAAGTCCCAGTGTCCCTCAACACTGGACCCAGGGGTCATTCAGCATCTTACCAACAGCCCTATCCCCTTCTGGCACCCCATTTCTCCCACACCCACTAGTAGAATCTCAGGATATGAGCCCTAGGGGACCACCACAATAACCACCGTTAATTTATTTTTTTATTTTTTAAAAGATTGTATTTATTTATTTGGCACAGAGAGACACAGCGAGAGCGGGAACACAAGCAGGGGGAGCGGGAGAGGGAGAAGCAGGCTTCCTGCTGAGCAGGGAGCCCAGTGCAGGGCTCGATCCCAGGACCCTGGGATCATGACCTGAGCCGAAGGCAGATGCTTAATGGCTGAGCCACCCAGGCGTCCCATAACCACCGTTTATTGAGCACTGAGTAGGGCCAGGCACATGGAGCCCTTTGTCATTATCCCATTTTATAGATGAGAAAACCAAGGGGCAGGAGTGAAGTAACTTGCCTGTAGTGAACCAGCTAGAAAAGGCAGAGCTGGATTCACACGGAGAGCTCTCCTCTCCCACTACTAGGCCACACTGACTCTTGGAGAGGCTGAAAGAGCCCCATGCAGTCATCTGCACATGGGAAACCAAGGCCCAGAGAGGAGTCTGGGTCCAACTGGGTATGATGGGTCCAACATCACAGGAGTTTTTCAACAGGGTTGGGAATAGAAGCCAGGTGTTTTCGCTGCAGCCTGGTGGCCCTGTCCGGCAGCCAGGAGGATGGGGGTCTTCTGAATGATCACACTGGCACCGTGAGGACTTCCTCATCCTCTCAGCCTCACAAGTTTCCACTATGGTCTTGCCCCCTTCTGAGCCAGTCCTTCCGGCCCCGGCTGTTCGTGCAGGTTCCTGAAGACCCAGTTTCTTTAATAGTCAGACTGAAACACCCCTTTCTCAAAAGTCGTTCCTGGAAAGGGGGATCTTTCTTCTCCTACCCCTACACCCCGCCCCAGGGGAAGGCTCAGCAAGGACAGAGGAGGCCCCTCTGTATCCCAAACCCATCCCTCCAGTGCACGAAGCACCTGCCTCCCAGGCTGGCTATGTAGATGTTATCATGGGAATGAGCTGACTCACCTTCGTGACATCTCAGCCCGCTGGGCAGGAACGCTCTTCTGGGCGCCGCAGTCTTCCAAGGGTATAGACATAAGGAGCAGTCCCAGGGTGGGGCAGCAGGAGGACCAGGGGCCTCCATGCTGTGCCCCCTGGACTGTAGGAACAGGGCCGGGAAGGAAGGGGATGTACAAGCTGTCATCGAGGCTTGGCTGAACATCCAGGAGAGAAAGGATGATAAAGGCTTGGGGTTCCTCAACAAGAGCATCCGGACTCTTGGCAGAAGTGACGGGGTGGACGTTCATGCAATCCAAGACCTCACCACAGTCAGTGCTGACCAAGGAGGAAATGGGTTGTTCGGGGCGGGACTGGCTCCCCTCTTCTGGTGGTGTGGAAGCAGAGGCCGGGCGGGAACACTGGGAGGAGATTGGGGCACCAGGTGGGTGACACAGGGGTTCAGAGTTGTGTGAGTTGGAATGCTTTATGAAGCCCTCTTCTCGTTTTCTGAGGAGGCAATGGGTGGCGCGGAAAGAAATATCATGGCCTTAAATATCTGGTTTCTACCACTTACTGCCTTTTATTCTCTGTGACTCAGTTTCCTCTTCTGTAAAATGAGGACAGGACAGTAACAATGACAAGGGTTGTTCTGAGAGTGAGGTAAGGCGATGTAGATAAAAGTCCTGGTGATCAATGAGTTTCTTTTCCCATTTTACAGGGGAGGAAACAGAGTTTTGGAGCTGTTGTGACAGCCAGAGCCTGAAGTGAAATGGCTGGTAGGGGCGGTTGGTTTAGAGAATGGGAAGGCAGGCATCTTCCGGCACAGCGGGCTGTGTCCTACCTGGTTAGGCCCCACTTACTGAGCACCCACAACGTGCCTGAAGTGGTGTTCCCCTGAGCAGATAGTCTATGACCAAGTGCAACTATTCGCCTCATGCTACAAATGAGGCTCAAATAATTATGCTAGTTGTTCAAGCTCTCACAGATGAAGACGCGGCAGAGTTAGGATTCCAATTCAAGTTCAACTCCCAAGCCCATGCTCTTAACCAGGGGTCGGCAAAATGCAGCCCGTGGGCCGAATGCCCCCACCCTGCCTGTTTTTATAAATAGTTTTATTAGAACACGGTCGCCCTCATTTATGTACGTGTTGCCTGGGGCTGCTTGTTGCAAACCCAAGATTTGTCTTACGAAGCCTGAGCCATTTACCATCTGGCTATTTACCACAAAAGTTTGCCCAGTTCTCTTCTTAACCACCCTTTTATAGACTTTACTTGAGAATTTAAAAAGAGAATCTACTTAACACCAGGGCTCATTTTTAGGCTGGTAAGTACTTAACATGAATTCTGGATAGAGATTGAATTACCACCTGGGGTTGCTTCTACCCCTCTTCCTTCTTTCCGTGAGCAGATCTTTAGTCAAGGGGGTGATGAGTAAAACGAATTCAAGGGCATTGTGCCAAGCACATTAACAACTCCCTGTGCTTTGCATTTGTATATGGTGGTATAATTAGGGGATTTTTATTGTTTTATTTAACAATTTTTATTCTTAAGAATGATTTTTATTTCACTAGTTGTTGATATTTAGAGTTTATTATTAATGCTATTTATTACAGCTGTATTAGAACCATATTTTTTCTCCTTTTAAATATATAATCTACATTTGAATGTATAATATCTTCTGCAGGTGAACCAGTGGGATTTTTAGCCATAGCCAGGGAGATAATAGATTTTAATATATAGAGATCAAAGAACAGATCCAGTCCACAAAAAAAGATACAGCAACGGTGAAGCTGAGTCCAGGAGTCAAGAGACCTTGGTTGTAGACACAGCTCTATCTAATCAGTGGGGTGATTTGAATTTCTCATAAGCCCTCCCGTGCCTCCATTTCCCCTTATATAAAATGGGGCCATTGCACCAGACGACTGCTAATGGCTTTTCCTAGTATGGCATTGTATTCCCACAAAAGCCCACCCAAATCAAGCCTTTGGTGTAGAGCTGCTTGGAGGCGGAGGTTTAACAGAGATGACCTTTGATCCCACAATGGGCATTCTCTTCTGAGCCTAGCAATTCCTTAGGGAGTAAGGAACAGTCTGCGTGCACCAGGCATCTTTCCAATCTTTTCTGGTTTTGTCACAGGATCCAGGACTCTTTATCAGAAGAAGGGGGATTTAGGTCTGATGAGGATAGAGTGTCCCCGGTGGGCAGCAGTGGGCCAGTGGACGCCACAGCGGGTCTCCATGACGGGGAGGAGGTGGAAGCCAAGGGAAGCACGGACTCTGTCCTGTCATCTCTGCTTGTCCTCGAGATGACTCTATCAGAGCACTGGGGAGCAGGACAGGACGGACTTGTCATCACCATTAGGGGTGCGGGTGTCCTCCCCCCTCGCCTGCTAATCCTCACCATGATTACCCTCTCTCTAGGGCAAGCACGCAAACATTTTGGTCTTCATTTCTTATCACTTTTTACAATTTGATAAGCACACACACAAAAAGGAATTTCATTGTTGTTTTAATTTGTATCTATTTGATCACTCTAAGATCCAATCTTTTTTTCTTGTGTAGCTATTTGTATTTTTTCTTAGTAAATGAATTTTCTTTTTTCTTTGTAAATGAGTTATTCACGGCCTTTGCTTTGATTTTTTTCCTACGGTAATATTTATCTTTTCACTTCTGATTTTTTTGAGGTTACATATTTAATATGTAGATACATCTTTTGTTTTGTTAAGCTCTTACAAAATCAAACAAAACTGGGTATAGCGAGAAAATGTTAATAGCTTCCCCTTTCTCCTCTGCAATTCTGAACTCCCAGGAAAGCACTGATTTGCTGGGTAACTGCTGTCCCTTCTGGTGTTAATACAAATTTATTCTCTCTCTCTCTCTATATATATATATTCTATATGCAATATATATATATATAATATATATGCAATTCTTTTGTTTCTTTTTCATTTTTATAAAAGTGGAAACATTCTATATCTTTTAACCTAAGATCTGTTTTTATTTTTTAAAGATTTTATTTATTTATTTGTCAGAGAGACAGAGAGCACAAGCAGGGGGAGTAGCAGGCAGAGGGAGAGGGAGAAGCAAGCACGCCGCTGAGCAGGGAGCCTGACGTGGGGCTCGATCCCAGGACCCCGGGATCATGACCTGAGCCGAAGGCAGTCACTTAACCGACTGAGCCACCCAGGCGCTCCCCTAAGATCTGTTTTTAAAAAATTCTACGTTTTAAACTGATTCTCAGACTCCTATGTGAATTCTCTGTTTTGCAAACTCTCTTGTTATCGTCACTTCAAGAGTTAAGCAAGAATATCTGGCCACTTTACAGATTAGAGAAACTGAGTCTCAGGGAGGACATGTGATTTGCCCAGATCCTTCAAGGGCTCAATAGGAGGACGAAAGCCCCAGGACAAGAACCTCCTGATTCTGGAGGGTGTTCCTTTTCTATGCTGAGTGAATCAGACCTTCTGCCCTTAAAGTCACCCTCCCGAGGTACACAAGCAGGAGTTGGGGGTCCCAGAAGCTGTAAGTACTAAGAGAGTCAAGGAAAGAAGAGAAATTAAAATCAATCCCTAATATGCTAGGTGACCTTGGGGTGACTTGTTTGCCCTCTTTGGGTTCCCTGTTCTCATCTATGAAGTGTTTGGCCTAACAGAGGATTTCAAACTGAGCTCTTTGGGGCTTTAGGGAGCCCCTACAAGTTACTGCTCCTCAATGGGGCACGTGGGTGGCTCAGTCGGTTAAGCATCTGCCTTCAGCTCAGGTCATGATCTCAGGATCCTGGGATTGAGTCCCACGTCGAGCTCCCTGCTCAGCTGGGAGTCGGCTTCTCCCTCTCCTCCCTGCTCGTGCTATCTCTCCCTCCCTCTCTCTTGCTCTCTCAAATAAATAAATAAAATCTTAAAAAAAAGTGAACACAGGGAGCACGTTCAGGGATGCTCACTGCAGTAGTTTGTGTTGGTGAAAAGTTGGAAGCGATTGGAACTTCGGTATGGGGTGGGTTATATGCATAGGATCATTCATTTATCATCTCTTCACTCATTCATGGAATAGTTATTGATGACTGCCAGGCACTGTTCTAGACATGGGGAATCATCTGTGAATGAAACAGACCAAGTCTCCATCTTCTTGGAGCTTACCTGGAAGGCAGGTCCACCCGTCATGAGCTGCATCCCATTTAGGGGACATGAGATGGATCCATGCATCCCCACATGGATGGGTCTCCCCAGGCCATAGGGCTGAGTGGGGGAAGAAGGAATCAAGACCAGAGTGGGCTGATTCCTTTCTTATAAACCCCCCACCCCCTATACATCGGTCTGTCTGTAAATCTGTCTGCGGATGAGCAGATAGATGAAAAGGTGCTGAGGAGGGTTTGGGGGGAGTACACCCCCAAATGATGGTGTTGCTTCTGGAAAGAGAAATGAGGGTACCCTGGATTGAGGGTACCCTGTCTGGGGCACTTTAACTTTATCTGTTCTTTTTTTTTTTTTTTTTAACAATGAAGGTATATTCAAGTATTATTTGTGGTTAAAAAATATATTTTTTTAAAGTTTAAAATAAACTTAAGTCCAAAGAGAAGGAAAAGACAAAAAGAAATTTACAAGTTTCAGTTTCTCAGAGGCCTTCAAAATCTAACATGCTCAGACTCTAGAGTCTACCTAAAGCGATGAAGCATCTAGGTTTGGGGATCAGAGATTTTAAATTACACAAACCAATGAATGTTACCGTCTGGACCCAAGGACAAGCTGGCTTCATCATTGAGCCAGAATCCAGTGTGTTCAACCCCAGCTGGTTCCTTCTTAGTTACGTAGAATCCCTATCTCAGCATTGGTGGAAGGGAACACCCCCCACCCCCAGACTTCTTTTACAAACGAGGGAACATAGGTCCAGCCATTGCAATTTTTCTTTTAAATTTACTTAATATACTTGACATATAACACTGTGTAAGTTTCAGGTATACAAAATTTAAGTGATTTCTTGTTTTGCCAAGGACTCAATTAACGGTAGAGCCCAGATTATGAAGTGGGAAGCAAGCCTGCCTTGCCTCCAGATCCTGGGCTCAATGTCCCAGGGGAGGGGACAGAATGGGAGAGCCGGGGATGCCATCCCCCAGCCTCCCCGCCGGAAGCTCCAATGACGAGTCCCTGAGTCCCGGTGCCCAGCACTTGCTGAAAGAGAGCCTTGTCGACATGGAAGGAGATCAAGGCAGCCGGGGGGTGCCGAAACCTCCTGTCGGGTCCACATCTCCCGAAGAGATAGGGACACTTTGGACACTGCCCCCACCCCCTCCTCGAGCTCTCTCCACTCAAATTCCACGGGGCTTTGGAATCACTAGACTGTCTCCCGCTCCCAGGAAACCCCAGGCTTCAGTGGAGCCAGGCGACTGGCCATCCATCACCCTTATCTCCTGGCTCTGGCGGCCCCAGGTCCCTGGCCTGGATGGGCCCGGGGGGCCAGAAGGGGTAGGGTAGGGGTGGGGCCTGGGGGGGCCTCGATAACAAGAAAAGCAGCTGTCCCCTGGGGGAGCTTCAAAGTGCCTGGAGCTGAAATTTATGTGCAGACTTGCTCCCATTCGGGGTCAGAGGGCCATTCATCCCACAAATAGTCATTGAGCACCTACTACGTGCCAGGCACTGGGCTTGGGCCCAGAGATTTTGTTGTTTATTGGGTTGTGATGTCTACCTCATTCATTAATTCATTAAGTATTTATTAAGCACTCCCTAGAAGGTGAGAGTTTCTGGGGACCCGGGGCTGTTGGACTGGTTAGATGAATATGGGGAGGCTTTCAGTCCCCTCATGCCGTGCTTCCAACTGTGGAGTCAGGCAGACTTGGGCACGTTACCAAACCTCTCTGGGTCTTGGCTTTCTTTCCTGTAAACCCGACATAATAATCACACCCATCTCGTCGGCCTTGGGAGAGGACAAAATGAAACAAGAAACTGTCGGTCCAAAGCTTAGCCCAAGCCTGGCAGATGGTCACGGGGCAACAAAAGTGGCTGGTTTTATGAACTGCAGTTGATGGATACAATCACTCGTTTATGATGCATGTGGTGAGCCGCTGGGCGCTGGGCCCTTGCTGGCAGGGCATGTGGCACGCAGGCCTGGGGCGGTTTGCAAGAGCCCCCTCACTGCCCCAGACCTCTCCTCGGCTGAGGCCTCAAGGTATTCAAGAGGGGGTTTCTGCACGGGGCCCAGGAGAGCCACTGGACTCGACGACTTCTCAAATCCCTTTCTCCCCCAGACTCTAGGGGCCCCCATCTGTGGAGCTAAGATCTGCCTTTCTGAGATGTTCCCCGGTAGGGTCCTAGCTCTGTCATCTGGGCCGCACTCAAACTCTTAGAACCTGTGTATTCGTGAACAAAATGGGGTTAGCAACAGTTCCTATCCTGCTGGGTTATCATGAGGATAAAATGAGATAAAGATTGTAAAGCACTTGGCACATGTCTGCACAATTAAGTCTTCAATAAGTGGTAGCCAATAATGAACAAAATAATGATAGTCTCGGGAATCAGTAAGACAGGTGGCAGCAGCAGGAGGAGGAGGACGGAGGAAGAAACACACTAAGAACTGTACTTTCTGGGATGCAAGCAGTTCTCGGTTCTTGGGGGACCTCAGTTTGGCCAGGCAGGGCACACAAGGTTTCCGAAGATGCTTTGTTGCTGTGAAATTCACATCAACAGAAAAGGAAAGGCACCTCAAGTTGATGTACTTCTGCTCCACCCGGCGGGGGCAGTGGGACTGCAGATGAGCTACCGGAGGTGGCCCGGAAGGCTAATAGGTTTCCCAGTGTCGTGGAGCTAGGGTGAGCTGGGCTTCAGCAGAGCTTGGTCCCCCTCCCATCCCTGCCAGGGCTGCAGGGTGAGCTCCCCGTGGACAGGGCTGTGGGAGGAACTGTGTGCCCCCTCCCAAATTCATACATCGAAATCCTGACCTCCGGTATCTCAGAAGGTGACCGCATTTTGGAGACAGTGTCTTTACAAAGGTAATCAAGTGAAAATGAGAGCATGAGAGTGGGCCCCCAGCCCGTATGACTGGCGTCCTTCTTACAGGGGAAATTTGGACAGAGACACGCATGGAGGGAAAGCTATGTGAAGAGACTGGGAAAAGACGGTCATCTACAAGAGATGCCTGGACCACATCCGTCCCTCACAGCCCTCAGAAGGAACCAACCCTGCCAATACCATGTGGACTTCCCAGCCTCCAGAACTGTGAGGGAATAAATTTCTTTTTCAGGCCCGCAATCTGCGGGACATTGTCAGGGCAGCCCTGTGGGCAGACCGCCTGTCTGGGCTAAGTGCTGGGGGATTCCCTAACGATGTCCTGGGCAGCCTGGGGGAATGGTGTGAGCAATCACCCTGCTCCTCTCCAGAACCTGGGATGGTGGACAGAACCGTGAGGCCAGCAAGGCCGAGTCTGTTGACCAGGCCAAGGCCTTAGGATTGATCTTTCTGTTTCTTGTGGCTCTCTGAGCACTGAAAATCCATTTTCCCAGTGCCTTCCTAGGGAAACTGATCAACTTCACCTGAAGCTGTGCTCCAGGAAGACGTGGCAGACGCACCCTGGCCTCCCTGGGACTGGGAGTTTGCCAGAGTCTGGGAATTACTGAGCTGGCTGCGCCTCTTTCCTCCTCTCTCTGTGATCCTTTCTCTCATTCTTCCCTCCCTTGTTCTCCGGCTTCCCTCCTCCTGGACTATGCTCTGCAGTGTCCTCTCCACATCCCAACCCCAGACGGCTTCCTCCAACTCCCACTCTTCCCAGGCCACCCTCACTTGGTGGCACTCAGCAGGACAAGGGAGAGTCCAGAGCCCTAGGTTGCCTTGGAGACGGAGGCAGGAAAAGTCTAAACTCGCTACTTTGGAGCTGAGAAGAAATTATCCAGAGCTGGTTTCTCCTCCTACCTTCCAGGGAGCCTTGTTCTTGTCCCTGGCTTGGATACATTATTATATTTTGCTTTAATTGCATTAAAGCAAATGACTATGCCCCCTGTGGTTTGGATCAGGTCAGGGATCTGATAATCGACCCTGGCACAGTCTAGACAGGAGTCACTTTGAAGCTGTTTTTAGCAGGATGAGAACAAACAATTTTTCCAAAGTGGTCACATTAGACAAACAGGCTGGTGGGTCATCTTTTTGGGAGGGAGCAGGCTCTGGCTCCAGGCTGCCTGCGGGCAGACTCCCAGGCCCCGAGGAGGACTGTAGACCGGACTCCCTGGGATACAAAAAACTGAAGTAGAGATGTCATAGGCTTAGGACCCCCATGATGTCAAACCTGGAAGTGCCTCTTCCTGGAAGCCCAACCTGACTGACACCAGATACCTCTTCCTGGAAGCCCATCCTGACTGACGCCACCTGGCTCAGAGCTGAAAGGTAGGTGAGTGCAGGAGGAGGACATAGTTGACCTCAGAGATGGAAGAGAGATGGAATTCACCCAGGGCACTACAAAAGGTGGACTCATGTGATGCAAAAGTATTCTCTCTTCAGCTTTCAATCCTTTGGATTTCATCCAGAGGAAAGCCTCGGTGTGGTGCTGCTCGGTCTCTAACACTTCTCTACCATTTGCTCATCTCCCCTTTTAACAAAGAGAGCAGGCCTAACGCTCTGTAGGGTGCTAAGATCTACCTATATGTGAATAACACTGTTTTCTTTTCACTGTATTTATTTCCTATAGTTTCTTACAAACAATACCGGTTTTCACTTTGAACAGTAAGGCAGAGACCCTGAAGGTAGGAGCTGAGAGGGGACTTTGGAAGGCAGTGCTGGGGGGTCTCGCTCTCTCTCTCTCTCTCACACACACACACACACACACACACACTTAACTGATGCCCGCTCCACACTCACCTGCTGTGTGACTTCTGGCAGACCCAGACCGCTGGTTCTCTGAACCTCAGTTTCCCTGTATAAAATGGGGTGGACAGTACTACTGTGCAGGGCCGTATGGGGGTTTTCTGAGAGCGTATGCATGTAAAGCATCCACATGGTGCCTGGTATGGGGTCTGCGCTCTGCCTGGTGGCCTTTTTCCTTACAGGGGCCACAGCTCCCCTCAGCCATTCTCAGAGACTTCACTGTTCCCATAGTCAAAACTGACTAAGCTCTGGTTTCCGTGGAAACCAAAAGGAACCTGGAGCCCTCAGCCATGCTCTGGCTCAAGCTCCCTGGCCATGAGCTTGTCTCATTCCCTCAGTGGGCCTCAGTTTTCCCATCTGTCTGCAGAAGCTCTGACCAAATGGTTTCTAAGTTCCCTTGCAGCTCTGACATTAGAACATTTTGAGCAGTAACCAGAGAGTGGCAGCTCCTCGATAGAAGACCCTCTGCTTTACCAAATATATCTTGTGTTTCATCCCGCTTGCAGCTTTGGCCATGGACCAGCAGCATGGACCTCACTGGGGAGCAGGATTTCTAGAAATGCAGATTCTCGGGCCCCACCCAGAGCTCCTGAATCAGAATCTGCATTTTTTTTTAAAAAGATTTTATTTATTTGACAGAGAGAGACACAGCGAGAGAGGGAACACAAGCAGGGGGAGTGGGAGAAGGAGAAGCAGGCTTCCTGAGGAGCAGGGAGCCTGATGTGAGGCTCGATCCCAGCACCCTGGGATCATGACCTGAGCGGAAGGCAGATGCTTAACGACTGAGCCACCCAGGCGCCCCAGAATCTGCATTTTAACAAGATGCCTGGCACTTGAAAAGGTGTTTTATATACCACTGGTCTGAAATGAGAATTTGAAAATGCCTTTATATCTTCAAATTTATTTGTATATTTTTGAGGAATTGTTAAAAACAATAAACATGTCATTTTTTCCAAAACCAATAAAGCTGTTGCAAAAATGTTCAACTAACCCAGCTCAGTTCAGACAAGAAATGATTTATGTAAATCTGGCAAACAGCTTTTTCTCCAGGGAATTTTCTTTCTGTGTAAGTTAGGGTTGCCACTTGCCATAGGATCTTTGGCCTCTTCCCAACAAGTGTCTCCCTCATGCCTGATTCCTGGAGGGCTGTGTGTGTGTGTGTGTGTGTGTGTGTGTGTGTGTGTGTGTGTGTGTGTGACTGTGTCTTGCAGCTGATTCACTGGGCAGGGATTTCAGCAAAGTCAGCAAAACCAGGATGGAAATAAACTGAATTCCTGAGGGCTCTAGGGTAAGCCAGAGGGGCAGGGGAAACCAGTGCTCAGATAAACTCAAGCAGTGTGCATAGTCTGTGGATTAGTCAGGCATCCCTGCTTTCCAGCTGGGCCCATCTCCTAGAGGGCTTCCTGCCTCTCCCGCAAGCCCAGCCTCCAGCGGGGCTGAGTCCTGTTTCTCCTAGCTCCATAATGAAGCCCCAAACACTGGGCCATCCACTTCAAGGAATTGATCCCCCCAAAGTGAGCACAACGTAGACAAAGATCTTTGTACAAGAATATTCATCACATACTACTGGTAGGAGTGAAAAGCCAGGAAGCAAATCCAAGTGTCCATGAGTAGGGGCCTGATGTCACTTTGTAATGGATTTTGATACCGCAGGCAATGCCTAGGAGCAGGTCAGCTCTTACTTACGCTCTGGAGTCAGCAGGTCCGGACTTGAGTGATACTTTTGGCAAGTTATTTAGCCTCTCCAAGCCTCAGCTTCTCGGCTGTAGAACGCAGGGATCCTAATACCAAATCATTTTCTTGTTTTCAGGATTAAATGAGGACATGCGTGGAAATTATCTAACACAGAAGCTGGTACATGGGAAGTGCTTGCTACGTGTTGGTTTACTGAGCTCCTATTTACATCCAGAAAAATGTCCTACATGGATATTCATGACATAGAAATGGAGATGTGGTATTGTGAAAGTTAACAAAGCAGATTGTAGGGGCGCCGGGGGGTTCAGTCAGTTCAGTGTCTGCCTTCAGCTCAGTTCATTATCTCAGGGTCCTGGGATTGAGCCTCACATTGGGCTCCCTGCTCAGCGGGAGTCTGCTTCTCCCTTTCCCTCTGCTCCTCCCTCCTGCTCATGCTCTCTCTCTAAATAAATAAAGAAAATCTTCCCAAAAAAGTGCAGATTGTAACTCAGCATGATCCATTTTATAAGAGTATGTGTATGTATTCACATTTAAAATAACACGAATTAGGGGCGCCTGGGTGGCTCAGTCATTTAAGCGTCTGACTCTTGATTTCAGCTCATATCTCATGGGACCCCACATGGGGCTCCACCCTGAGCATGGAGCCTGCTTAGGATTCTCTTTCTCCCTCTCCCTCTGCCCCGCTCCCTCTCTCTTAAGAAAATGATATGAATTAATAGCCACATAACGGAAATGTCGTTGCTGAAAGAATGGGAAGTGGTTGGACACCATGTAACCCTGTGTCATTTCTCAGACTCACTTTCATCATCTCTGCCTGGGAGTGCCAGGGAAAATCAGAGTTGGACCCATCTTTGCTAAGGACCATAAAGACAAAACAAAAGTGGTACCAACCGAGTGCTTACTAGGAGCCAGGCACCCTCTGGGTGCAGTACTAGCCAATTTATTTCTCACAACCACCTATGAGATGGCTACTATTCCCATTTTACAGATGAGGAAGCTGAGGCACAAAAAGGCTGAGTAGCAATTTGCCCAAGGTCTCACAGCCAGAAAGCAGTTAAAGGATGGTTTCAAACCCAGGGTCTTAATTACTATGCTATGCCACCTCTTAGACATTTCATTTTACAAATAAGGAAACTAACACCCAGAGGAGCAGGACATCTGGCCCAAGCAGGGGCAGAGTAAGAAATAGGACTAGGGCATCCCAGGGCCCTGGGTGGTTAGCGTTTGCCCTCCTCTGCAGCCAGAGCCTCTGGATAAATCCAGGTCCTTGGCAAGCAAGGGAGACAACCCATGAAAGGCCTGCACCTTTGCCCTGGAGCACTGAGCCCCACTCTAAGTCCTGTGTAATTTAAGGCAAATGGAATCCATATGGCTCCAATTCATTTACACTTAAATCTTCAAAATATTGTGTTTTAAGAGCTGTTACTTACAAAGCCTTCAAAACCTGTTAAATAAGATTCAGCTCCCCATTCCTCCTTTCCACCCCACCCCCAGGCCAGCCTCCCTCCCCAGTCACCCTTCTCAACTGGGCTCACACCGGCACCTGGCAGGCCTGAAAAGCCACTCCCTCAGACGTGGAAACCTGGCCGTGGGCACAAGGAGGATGTTATCAGGATGTTCAGCGCAACATTTTCTGTGGCCCCCCGCAAGGTGGAAAACACTGGAAATGTCCATCCATGAGAGAAGGGATGAATAAATCATGGCAAATTCATACAATGTAATACCATACAGCAGTGAAAATTAAAAAACAAGATCTACACATGTCGAAATGGATGAATCTCACAAACATATTGTTGGGGGGAAAAACCAAAACAAGTTGCAGATAAAGTCATAACATGGTACCAATTATATAAAATTTTAAAACCCTGAAAATTGGGGTGCCTGGGTAGCTCAGTCAGTTGAGCATCTGACTCTTGATCTTGGCTCAGGTCATGATCTCAGGGTTGTGGGATCGAGCCCTGTATCTGGCTCCGCACTCAGCAGGGAGTCTGCTGCAGACGCTCCCTCTCTCTCTCTCTCTCTGCACCCCTCCCCAACGCTCTCAATAAATAAATAAATAAATAAATAAATAAAATCTTTAAAACCCCCCAAATCATTTTTTTAATATATAAACTACTCTGATGAGGTTTATTTTTTAAGCTGGTAGTGGCTACATGAAAGTTTATTACATCACGTATACATTTTTGTATAATCTTGAAAAACTACCTAATCAAATTAAGACTTAGCATCATTAAAAGAAAGTTAGCTTGTGTATGAGGAAGTTTGAGCCCCTCATTTCACAGAAGGGGAGAAGGGAATAACAGTACTCATTAGCTGCGGAACGCTTACTGAACACCTTCAGGCATAACAGCCTCTCAGTCCCACGCTCTTGCACTGGAGTAGATGTTAACATGACTTCCATTTCATAGGTGAGGCAGCTCAGGCTCAGAAGCTTCCTCCAGGTCATGCGGCTTGTGAACCACGAGGTCGGAATACAAATTTTGGTCTTCTGCCTCTCAGCTCACACAGCAGATCACATGCTCTGGAGCCAGGCATTGTTATTTGATCCTTACCCACAATTCTTTGAGTTTGGTTTTATTATTGCCAATTTTATAGATGAGGAACCTGAAGCTCTGAGGAGTCAAGTGACCTGCTAACGGTTGCTCAGGGAGGTAAATCCATAGAAAGCAGACCAGGGAGCCTCTTGACTCATTGTCTAGTGCTCTTTCCATACCAGCCCTTGTCTGGAGATCTGGGGGTGGGAGGATGGGACCATGTTTCCTGTTACTTTCCACTTAAAAAAAAAAAAAGATTTTACTTATTTCAGAGAGAACACGAGAGATCACAAGAGAGCATGGGGTGGGGGGCGGCAGAGGGAGAAGCAGGTTCCTGTTCTATGCAATTTTGTTACTTCCAAGGGGAATGAAGGCCCCAAAGCCACCTTGGCGGGGTTGGGGCACAGAGTTGTATGGAAAGGGAGAACCTGTGAACCTTGGGTCTTGCAGCCAACTCTACTTTCATTCATGACCTGTGTCCAACCTACCAGTGAGCATCCCTGAAGAAAAGAGGTGGCACACTCAAATTGGGTGATTTGAGGAGAATGTAAGGAAAGGACTATCCACACATTTATGGGTGGGGTGTTGGAAAAGCAACCAGTCCCAGTGCAGTACTCCAGGGCTGGCAAGAGCAGCGAGGTGTTACCGTCTAGGGGGGTAAAGGGAGGAAACATTCTCCAAGTCAGATGAGCAACTTTCTGGAGTGGGCGGTCTACTCAGAGCTGCGGCCCCTGGTAGAAGACGCAGCCAAACTAGCAAGGAGGGGTTGAGGAAATGTGTCCCAGGCTCACACTCCTCCTTCCCTCAGATGCCCTGCCAGTACTCCTTTCAGCCAAATCCAGTGGGAAACAGAAGGCAAGGAGACTCGATGCAGTTCATACAGGTCGGCCTCCCAGGGCACAGAGCATGATGGGGAGAGTCAGAGACTGAATCCAGAGAGGCCAACCGGAAGATAACCACACATTCCACAGTAAATATTGGCTTTCCTTCAGACATGCACAGACTGACCATTTCTTACCACCTCCACAGCCAGCCCCAGGTCTGAGCCACTATCATTCCTTGGCTGGATCACTGCTGGAGATTCCTAGGTGATCTCCCAGCTTCTACCATGTGTTCTTAACAATCAGAGTGATTCTTGCAAATTGAAAGTCAGGCCATGGCATTCCTGTGCTCAAAATCTTCAAACTAAGAGCAAAAGCCAAAGTCTTTACATAACCTCACAAGTTCCTGTATATGGTCATTCCTCCCAGGCCCCCTTGACCTCATCTCTGTATTTTTTCTCTAGTCCTAGCTCTGCTACAGCCACACTGATTTTGCTCTTTTTTGATATACAGGGAAAGTTCCTGCTTTAGGGCCTTTGTTGATCCCTCTGCCTGGAATGTTCTTCCCCCTCCCTCCTTATCTCCATGAAGTCTGATCAAGTGTCTCCTGCTCAGAGACCTACTCTGACCCTCCTTTGTAAAACTACAAACTGTCTCCCCATCGCTTGCCACTACTGCTCCCCATCGTCCACCTCTAGTTTTCTTTTCACCATATGACTTGGCATCTTCGACTATGCCATATAGCTTACCTATTTGTTATATTTATTATCTGTCTCTCCACACTAGAATGCAAGCTCCATGAACATAAGACTCTGTCTTGTTCATCAATGTATCTCCAGAACTTGGAAAACAGTAGGTTTTCAACACATAACTATTGGATGTTTTTGGATGACTAAAATGGGGTTGAGGAAAGATCAGACTTGGGATGTCCCAGTTAGGGAAGGATAGAGGATGGAGAGAGCCAGTGAGAAGATCAGCAGACCCTATATGAGGGGAAAGGAAAAAAAGTCAAAACAGAATTATTCATTATCTATTATATACCTGTTAAAAGTCGTGTCTTACCAGCAGCTATCAAGGGCCTGAACCTTCTGTATAACCTTTGACCTAGCAATTCCACTTTTAAGAATTTGTACTAAAGAAAATGGCATAGTTATTTGGGTAAAAATTTAGTCACAATGAAATTCTTCACAGTTGTTTATAAGTGTGAAAAACTGGAACCAAAGTAGGTGTCTAGCAATTGTGGAATGTTTAACTCAATGCTTAACTATGTTACAGCCATAAGATGGAATATTATGCAAATATTAAATGTACTCATTGACTTGAAAATATATTTATGATAATTGCTCAGTGGAAAACCACATTATAAAATAGCATTACTGTATAATCTTAAAATAAATATGCATTTTTAACAGTCGGGAAAGCTATAACCCAAAATATTAATAGCACTTAATCTTTGAATGACCACTATATGTATATTTGATTTCTTTTTGCCTCTATTTTCTAAATTTGCTTCAAGGAATTTAGATTATTTATTTTTAAAACTACATTTGTATTTCTTAAACAGTAGTTATTTATGAGCTCTTGGACAAATAACCTGACTTCTCTGGGCCTCAGTTTCCTCATTTTTAAAAACAGAAATAAAAACAGCTTTGGGGAGGTGGGTGAGGAATGGGCTAGATGGGTGATGGGAATTAAGGAGGGCACTTGTTATGATGAGCACCAGGTGTTGTATGTAAGTGATGAATCACTAAATTCTACTCCTGAAACTAATATTACACTATATGTTAACTGACTGGAATTTAAATAAAAACTTGAAACAAACAAACAAAAAAAGAAATAAAAACAGCTTCAAGTCCTTCCTATTTCACAAGAGTTGTTCTTAGATATGTACTGGAAGAATTGACCAAAACTATAAGAGAAGAAAAATAATTAAGAGATGTAAGGATTGAAAGGGAAAAGATAAAACTATCATCATTTGCAGTGACTATGTTTATTGACTTAGAAAAATCAATTCCACTTATAAAAATTAATAACATTTCTCTGTGCCAGCAATAACCAACTAGAAAATACAATTTAAAAATACGATACCATTCATAACAAAAACTACAACGTCTCTGGGAAGTAATTAGGAACAAAGCCAAGACATCCCCTATCACTATTTCTATTCAACATTAAAGTGATTATTTTAGGGGCGCCTGGGTGGCTCAGTTGGTTAAGCGACTTGCCTTTGGCTCAGGTCATGATCCCAGGATGCTGGGATCGAGCCCCGCATCAGGCTCCCTGCTCAGCAGAAAGCCTGCTTCTCCCTTTCCCTCTGCCTGCCCCTCTGCCTACCTGTGCTCTCTGTCTCTCTGTCAAATAAATAAATAAATAAAAATCTTAAAAAAAATAAAGTGATTATTTTAGCCATTGCAATGATAAAAGAAAAATTAATAAAAGGCATACAATTTGGAAAAGAATTAAAATTGGCTTTTTTCACAGATCACATGATTATGTGTGGAAAAATTAAGAAATTTATGATAGACACTACTAAACTCAGGACACAAGGTCAATATTTTTAAAAACATCAATTTTATCTCTATGGTAGCTCATACAATTCAAAAATTAAATAAAAAATAATACCATTACATTAGCTCCCAAACCCATTAAATTCCTATAAATAAATTTGTCAAAAGATGTATAATACTAAGCTGTAAAATACTGATAAAATAAACAGATCTCAAAGAATGGAGAGCTATACTATGTTCACAGATTGGAAGACTCAATATTGTTGAGATATTAGTACTCTCCAAATTATAATATAGAGTCAACATAATCTCATTCAAAAGTATTGCAAAACATTAAAGATCTAAACGTGAGAACTGAAACCATAAAACTCCTAAGAAAACATAAGCAGTGATCTCTTTGACATTGGCCTTAGCAACATTCTCCTACGTATGCCTCCACAGGCAAGGGAAACAAAAGTAAAAATAAACCACTGGGACTACAACAAAATAAAAGGCTTTGCACAATGAAGGAAACCATTAACAAAATGCAAAAGCAACCTACTGAAACAAAGAGGGCATTTGCAAATGATACATCTGATGAGGGGTTAATATTAAAAATATATAAAAAACTTACACAACTCAACACCAAAAAACTCAAAAAATCCTAATAAATATGGGCAGAAGACCTAAATAGGTATTTTTCTAAAGAAGACATACAGATGGCCAACAGACACATGAAAAGATGTTCAACATCATCAATCATCAGGGAAATGCAAATAAAAACCACAGTGAGATCTTACCTTACACCTGTCAGAATGGCTAGTATCAAAAAGACAAGAAATAACAAGTGTTGGCAAGGATATGGAGAAAAGGGAAGCCTTATCCACTGTTGGGAGTGTAAATTGGTGCAGCCACTGTGGAAAAACGGTATGGAGGTTCTTCAAAAAATTAAAAATAGAAATATCATACAATACAGTAATTCCACTACTGAGTACCCCCCAAAAATGTAAACACTAATTAAAAAAAATATGCACCCTTATGTTTATTGCAGCATTATTTACAATAGCCAAGATATAGAAGCAACTTAAATGTCCACTGATAGATGAATCAAGAAGCTGTGGTATGTGTGTGTGTGTGTGTGTGTGTGTGTGTGTATGGAACGGAATATTACTCAGCCATAAAAAAAGAATGAGATCTTGCCATCTATGACAACAGGGATGGACCCGGAGGCTGTAATGCTAAGTGAAATAAGTCAGACAAAGACAAATACCATATAATTTCACTCAAATGTGGAATCCAAACAAGCAAAGACAGACCCATATATACAGAGAACAAACTGGTGGTGGCCAAAAGGGCAGGAATGGGGGGATGGGCAAAATGGGTGAAGGGGAGTGGGAGGCACAGGCTTCCAGTTATGGAATGAATAAGTCACAGGGATGAAAGGCACAGCATAGGGAATATGGTCAGTGGTACTGTAATAGTGTTGTGTGGTGACAGACAGTAGCTACACTTGTGAGCACAGCATAATGTATAGAATTGTCAAATCACTGTGTTGCACACCTGAAACTAATGTAACATTGTCAACTATACTTCAATTTAAAAAATATTTAAAATATTACAGCAAGATTTCTTTGAAGCACAATTTAATTCTAAAATTTATATAGAAATGTAAACGACCTCAAATATTCAAACCAACCTTCAAAAAAGGGAACAAAGTTGAAGGACTTACCCTACCCGATTTCAGGACTCACTGTAAAGCCACAATAATCAGGCAACGTGGTAGTGGCCTAAGAATAGATACATAGATCAATAAAACAAAATAGTGTCTAGAAATAAACTCACACATATATATGGTCAACTGACTTTCACCAAAAGTACCATAGTAATTTAATGGGGAAAGAAAACACTTTTCAACAAATTGTGCTGGAACAACTAGATATATGTATGAAAAAAAGTGACCCTCAATCTCTACCTCATTCTATAACCCCAAACCAATTCCAGATGAATCAAAATCTAAATGCAAAAGTTAAAGCCTCTAGCATTGACTACAAAGCCTCTAGAAACAAAGAGGAGAAAATTTTCAACCTTGGGGTAGACAGATATTTCTTGGAGAGATGTCAATAGGATAAGCATGTGGGGGCTGGGCAGAAGATATATGGAAACTCTCTGTACTTTCCACTTTGCTATGAACCAAAAACTGCTTTTAAAAGAATAGTCTATTAAAAATTTGAGAAGTTAGACTTCATCAAAAACAAACTTCTGATCATCCAAAGACATACTTAAAAATGGAAAGATAAGCCATAGATGGGAGAAAATATTTGCTATATATATGCTTGATGTCATATATATATGACAAAGGAATTGCATTGGAATATATAAGAACTCTTAAAACTCAGCAATAAAAGACAACCCAATTTAAAACAAAAGGACAAAAGAGTTGCACAGATACCCTGCAAGGGATATAGAAATGGCCCATAGCACATGAAAAGGTGTGCAACACCATTAGACAGAGGGAAAAGCAAATTAAAGCCAATATGAGATACCCACTATATACCAGAATGGCTAAAATGAAAAATACAGACAATATGAAGTATTGGTGAGGATGTGGAGCATCTGGAACTCTCTTACGTTTCTGGCTGGACCTTAAAATGATAAAACCACTTTGGAAAACTCTTTGGCAGTTTCTTTTGAAGGTAAACTACATCTACCCTGTAACCTAGCAATTCTATTCCTAGGAATAAAACGAAAATATATATTATGTATGTACATGTGTATACATTTGTGTGAATATTTACAGCAGCTTTATATGGAATAGCCAAAAGATAGAAATAGCCCTCATGTCCATAATTAGGTGAATGGATAAACAGCTTCTTACAATGGTACGCGTTTCAACAATAAAAGAGTTACTGATACATGCACTGGCATAAATGAGTCTGAAAAACGCACAGAGTGAAGAAGCCAGCCATAAAAGTGTATGTGTGATCCCATTTTTTATGTGAAGTTCTAGAACAGGAGAAACTACCCTTTGATGATGAAAATTAGGATGGTATTTGCCTTTTGTGGGAAACTGACTTGAGTGATGGAAACGTTTTGTATTTTTATTGTGGTAGTGTTACATCAGTGAATACACCTGTCCAAACTCATCCAACTTAAACTCTAGGCATTTTTGTGCACACATTATAACTCACTAAAAATTCTGTAAAGCTACAAAACATTTAACATAAGGGAAAAAGGTACGGATATATAAAAATTAAGGATTTTTATTTTATTTTTAAAAAAGTTTTTATTTATTTGTCAGAGAGAGAGAGAGAGAGCGCACGCTGGGGGAGCAGCAGGCAGAGGGAGAAGCAGGCTCCCCGCTGAGCAAGGAGCCCGATGTGGGACTCGAACCCAGGACCCTGGGATCATGATCTGAGCCGAAGGCAGTTGCTTAACTGACTGAGCCACCCAGGCACCCCCCCAAATTAAGGATTTTTAAACTGGAGAATAACATAGACATAGTAAAGAGATGCGGATGAAGGGCACCTCGGTGGCTCAGTCGTTAAGCGTCTGCCTTCGGCTCAGGTCATGATCCCAGGGTCCTGGGATCGAGCCCCACATCGGGCTCCCTGCTCAGCAGGAAGCCTGCTTCTCCCTCTCTCTCTGCCCCTGCTTGTGTTCCCTCTCTCGATGTCCCTCTCTCTCTGTCAAATAAATAAATAAAATATTAAAAAAAAGATGCGGATGAAAGAAGATAATTTGCATTGTCAGAAACTAGTAAGAATGAAAAGGAACTCTTGACAATTAACCAGATAAACAGCTTTAGAGAAAATTAGCCAAGGTTATGTTAATAGTTTACAGTTCTCAAATTGTGTATCTGCATATATATTATCTGACCATCCTATTCCTAGCTATGGATTCCAATGAAATATCCACACAAGTCCACTAAGAACATGTTCTATTATGTTCGAGACTGTACCGTTTGTGAGGTTTAGTTGACATAGCAATCTGGAATCAGTTGGATGCTGAGGAGTTGTATAAACTCAACCCTCTGCACCTGAGGTCCCACACATGTACATGTTTATTGAGGATATCCTATGTTCCAGTTATGGTTGTGTGTTATATAAATTAACTCATTTAGCCTTCATAACAGGGAGGAATTATCATCCCTCCCCATTTTACAGATGGAGAAATCAAGGCACAGAGCCAACAGATAATATTCTGAATGTCACCAAGCTAGTCACCTGCAGAACCAAGATTCAACCCAGCAGGCCTGAAGCCCCCACCCTCATCTGCTTGCTGTGCGTCCTCTGTAGGAATGCAGGGGAAGAAACTCAGAACCTTAAGGCCCAAGGTTTAGCGTCGGTGGCCAAGTCACATGAACGGTCCTGTACAAATGGTTAACCCAAAGCAAGGAGGGTCTGTGCCTTCAGCCCAAATAAACGTCCTCCTATTCCTCCTATTCAACAGTGGAAGGGAGAGAGCCAGGTGGGAGCCCATGTGGTTTTGATAGAGCCATTCAAGCGGAGCTTTAAATATTATAGTGGCACTGTTTGCGCAGTTAAATTTAAGGATCTGTCAGTTTATGATGAATTTTTATTTTTAAGGGTTTCAAGTAAGCTGTAAACATTCACTCCAGACTGAAATTCCCCCCATTTAACACCTAAGAGGGCCAGGGCGAGAGAGCAGAGTCGGGGGAGCTGGGAGGTGAGCACAGAGGGGTGTGAAGAGGCCGGGCACCAGCGCGGGGGGTGGGGGAGAGCTTCCACCAGTATCTCCAGTAAGGGATTTGAGGGGCCGGTATACCCCATAATGAGGGAGGGAGGCCAACTGCTTCCCCAAAGGAAGCAAGGCCATTCTCTTCACAATCCGACTTAGTTTCTCTCCCGCCCCCCCCCGCCCCCCCATGGTAACTAAACTTCCACAAGGAATTTATTGGTACCTGGGAAGTGAAAAGAATCTAGCTTCAGGTACGGCTTAACTCAAATAATCTCGCTATCTCCTGGCCTGCCTGTGCTCCGTGGGCTGCTCCATTCTCAGACATGCTTTTCCTTCATTAGAGCAAAACGACAGGAGTGACTTCACAGCGCACACCCTCGCACCCTCACACCTGCTGAAAACGGCTGTCTCCCGCAGCCGGACACTCATTGGCTGGACGGGGCCACGCGCCCATCCCTGAACCAGTCACCGGAGGGAGGCGTAAGGGAAGTGCTCCGTTGCCGAGGCCCTGAGTCAAGGGCTGAATTAGCGCTTGGGCTGAGCATGGGAGAGGGGTGGCACCTGCAGGAAACCGGGGATGGGGAGGGGGGCTGCTGGGCAACAGAAAGCCCAGCTGTCTACTACGGTCATTACTACCATTTTACAGAGGAGAAAGCAGAGGCTGAGACATTTGTGCATTGAGCGAGGTGATCCATTGTTGGACGGGACTGTAATCCGCGTCTGCCTCACCCCAGAGCCTGCGTGATTTCCATAAGATCTAGCGGTCTCTCAATCCAGAGGCAGAAAAAGATTCCTGAAGCCAGGCTGCCAGCTAACTTCCCTCTCAAACTTTGGGTCACCTTCCTGCCCGGAACTCAGAAGGCAACAGCCAAGATGAGGAGGAGGCCAGAGACCACGTGGTGTGGGGAGTTGCTGAAGGCACTGGGGTGGTTTGGAGGTGACCTGCGGCTGAGGGTCGCCCCCAACATCAGAGCACCTTCCTAGGAGAAAACCATGCAGCTGCAGAGGCCAGAGCTGGGGCTGGTGGGTACAAACCATAAGGACATAGCTACAAGAGATCCCAGTGGATGGTGAGGGCCCTCTCAGGGTGCAGGGGGATAGGAGAAGGGGCCCAGGAGAAGGAAGAGGAAGGGGGGGGACGGGTGGGGTGGAGGAGCAAGCAGCGGCCCACTGGGTGCCCTGAGCCTGCCCAGATGATTCCCAGGGCATCTTGTGCATTGGTCATAAGGTCAACTCTGTGACGTGGGATTCTCAGACGGTGACTTAGCTAAGTCAGCAGCAAAATCCAGACAGAAATTGTCATCTCCTAATCCTCCCTCCCTGAGCCGGGAGACACCTCCTAAATTCCAGCCCAAATGGTTTCTATGGAGCCCCAGTGACAAGGAAGTACAGTGGTGAGACCTCAGCCTTTGCCTCTGTCAGGGTGGGTTTGAATCCTTCCCTGACACTCCCCAGCTGTGGAAGAGTGAACAAGACGCCTCACTTCTCTGGGCCTCTGGTTCGTCATCTGAAAATGAGAAGAATTCTAACCTCCCAGGGCTGTGTGGGAACCCAGTGAGCTCCCGTGCGCCAAGTGTCGGTATGGAGTGAGAGTCCAGCACACCTGGAGTAATTGTGCATCTGTAACCCCCTCAGGGTCCTCCCACCTCAGGCCCTGCACAGCGCCCCCCACTGACTCAGAAATAGGTTCCAGGTGCCACAGACAGGAAACCGCGCTCCTCCACCTCCCTCCCCAGGCCTCTCTGATCTTCCCTCGCCTCCTGGTGCCCACCGACACACAGGTCTCTTTCACCTCCAACTGCAAGAACCGGGCAGCTGATTTAGGAGTGTGCTCAGGGCCCAGAATGTAAACCGTTTCTCACCAGGAATGTGTAAACAACCCATAAAGCAAAGGATTTGGGGCTTGGTCACGTGGCCCGGCTGCCCATAAAACCAAAGCATTGATGTCTGCTCTCCAGCAAGCTTCTAAGCCACGGGAATGATGGAGGGGCTGCGTCCTGGGAACCTGTAATCTCCCACCATACATCTGAGGTGGCATGTTTGAAGTCCTAGGGTGAGTTATTTATATTATTTTTGCAATGTGTACTGAAAGGGCATTAGCCCAAATCGCTGGCAATGGGGCTTACAGGAACCTGGCCACTTAAAAATATAGGGGGGAAGGAGGGAGTCCCTCTGGCAAGTCACTCGCGAGCCAGAGTTTCTCTGGGCAGCCATATAATCAAAGCCAGATCGTCTAGCTTAGACTTCCCCAAGCCCAGCTGTTCAAGGACCACCGTCTCAATTTCTGCCATATCCTGGTACCACTTGATCTATTATTTATATAATGGCTTTTACTTTAAATCACTACTTTTTTATTTAGCTTCAATCCAGACAACATTCATGAAATCGTGTGTTTGGTATCTTAGTTTAATTTTTTTCTCTTATACATTAAAATATATTCATAACGTAAAATAACAAATGTTCACTTTGTATGATATAAGATCATCTAGCTTACCACCGGTGTGCCACAATTTGGGAAACACTGACCTAGTCAAACGTACTCATTGTACAAATTGGGGAGTTGAAGCCGATAGAGGAAGGGTCTTACTCAAGGTCACTCAGCTATTTAGGGACAGAACAGGGAGCAGCAGAAGGGATTAATCACAGCTACCTACTTAATGAGCATTTACTATGCACTCAGCACAAGGCTAAACCCTTTATGCAGATTTCCCGATTCACGTAACAATGAGATAGGGTCTGTCACTGTCCCAATTTTGTAGAGGAGGGAGCTGAAGCCCAGAGAGGTTAAGTGGCTTGTCCAAGGCCACGTAGCTAGTCAGTCGCTCAACCAGCATTTTAACTCAGGTCTGCCTGACTTCAAAGTCTGGCTCTTAATCATCCAAGGGAAAGAGGGAGGGGAGAGAGGAAGGAAGGAACGGAATATTTATTAAGTGCTAGCAACCTTTACATCTAGTGCTCTATCCTACTCTGCTTACCTACTCCTGTCCTCGTCCCCTAAAATCCTCACCGTGAGTTGCCAGAGTTGCCACAGAGAACAGTGTCTCATCCCCAAGCCTCCAAGGCCCCAGTATGAGTTTGCAAAAGCATGCTTTTACACTCATACCGTCAGCAGAGGCCCTAGCCAAGCTGTGGCTCAGTGCTGCACTTAGGCTTGGGAAGGCGGGGCTCTGGATTAGGCCGACCAGAGATCAAATCCCAGCTCCTCAGCTCCCTGATTAAGTAAGCCGGGCAAGCCACTCAACCCCCTTTGAGCCTCAGTGCCCTGTGTATTCACTGAGAATAATGTCAATGCCTATTTCATGGGATTTTAGTGAAGGGTAAAGCATGCTGTGTGTAGTGCTTAGCACAGTGCCTGGGATGTGGCACTTAGTAGATTTAAAAAAGAAAGAAGAGATCATACATGAGTATAATGAAGAATGGCCCACATTTCCTCCAGGACGCCAGAGCAGGTCTGCCTCTGGCGGTGCTGCTTGCAGGCACCTCATGGACCACACAGCGTGGCTGGACCAAAAGATGCTGAACAAAGCATTAGGAGAAAGAGCAAGGGCCAAGGAGCAGAAAAGGCAGGTCCTGCACCCAGCTCCAATACCAAGAACCCCGGGAGCTTGTGCCAGCCACAGGGCCTTTGCCACGCCTGTTTTCTCAATTCCTCAGGGTGATCACACCTGGGTGTCAAGTTTAAGTGACATCTTTGTGTTCATGGAATTGAGTCCTTGGCTTGTCAGGGCACGAGGTGCTGTCCTAGGTCACCAAGACCAGTCCCTAATTTTACAAATTGGGAAACTCTTCATGCATGTGCATGCACACAGAGTCCTGTATGTACGTGAGGGACAGCCCCCAAGTGTTTGGGCTTCTGGTCTTACCTCTGCCATTACCATAAAAATTGCTGGCCTTGCTAAACCTCAGTTTTCCTAGTTGAGAAATGAGTACAGGCAAAAGCTTCTTCTTAACCATTTTGGGGGTTAAATGGGCGAAATCTGTAAGCACTTTGTATGGTGTCTGACATATGGTAAAGGTTTAATACATTGGTTCTTATTATTGTTTCTGAGAAACATATTTTCATGGTTTGATTTAGGAAATAAAGATACTGGGAAATGCTTGCTGGGTTCTTGAATAGAGGAAGGTGTGGATTTCTCCAGAAACGTGGAGGGTCAAATGAATATTAGCGGCGAGACTGGTTACACTTGCCTCATTCGGTACACTGTTTTCAATACTAAGTGAAGGAGCACCACCTGGCTCTGGGGCAGTTAGACCGAAGACACTGTCCCCACCCACAAACTGCTCCAACCTCCCAGCTGGACAAGAAGACCACTGGCAAACAGCACTGTTTGCATTGTTGATAAAGCTCTGTTAATGGGGCTCCAGGAAAACATGAATAATTCCAACCAGCAGGATCCAGTAAGCAGGAAGGCAGCCTTTGAGTTGATCCTTTAAGAATGGGAAGAATTTCCTTTAAAAATAAAAGGGAAGGCACAAAAACATACATAGGTCAATGGAACAGAATAGAGAGCCCAGAAATGGACCCTCAACTTGATGGTCAACTAATCTTCAACAAAGCAAGAAAGAATGTCCAATGGAAAAAAGACAGTCTCTTCAACAAATGGTGTTGGGAAAATTGGACAGCCACATGCAGAAGAATGAAACTGGACCATTTCCTTATACCACACACAAAAATAGACTCAAAATGGATGAAAGACCTAAACGTGAGACAGGAATCCATCAAAATCCTTGAGGAGAACACAGGTTGCAACCTCTTCGACCTTAGCCACAGCAACTTCTTCCTAGAAACATGTCCAAAGGCAAGGGAAACAAGGGCAAAAATGAACTATTGGGACTTCATCAAGATAAAAAGCTTTTGCACAGCAAAAGAAACAGTCAACAAAACCAAAAGACAATCCACAGAATGGGAGAAGATATTTGCAAATGACATATCAGATAAAGGGCTAGTATCCAAAATCTATAAAGAACTTATCAAACTCAACACCCAAAGAACAAATGATCCAATGAAGAAATGGGCAGAAGACATGAACAGACATTTTTCCAAAGAAGACATCCAAATGGCCAACAGACACATGCAAAAGTGCTCAACATCGCTCAGCATCAGGGAAATCCAAATCAAAACCTCAATGAGATACCACCTCACACCAGTCAGAATGGCTAAAATTAATAAGTCAGAAGATGACAGATGTTGGCGAGGATGCAGAGAAAGGGGAACCTTCCTACACTGTTGGTGGGAATGCAAGCTGGTGCAGCCACTCTGGAAAACAGTATGGAGGTTCCTCAAAAAGTTGAAAATAGAGCTACCTTATGAACCAGCAATTGCACTACTGGGTATTTACTCCAAAGATACAAATGTAGTGATCTGAAGGGGTACGTGCACCCCGATGTTTATAGCAGCAATGTCCACAATAGCCAAACTATGGAAAGAGCCTAGAGGTCCATCAACAGATGAATGGATGAAGATGTCACACACACACACACACACACACACACACACACACACACACACACACACTGGAATATTATGCAGCCATCAAAAAGATGAAATCTTGGGCGCCTGGGTGGCTCAGTTGGTTAAGTGACTGCCTTCAGCTCAGGTCATGATCCTGGAGTTCCGGGATCGAGTCCCACATCGGGCTCCCTGCTCAGCGGGGAGTCTGCTTCTCCCTCTGACCCTCTTCCCTCTCGTGCTCTCTATCTCTCATTCTCTCTCTCTCAAATAAATAAATAAAATCTTTTAAAAAAAAGATGAAATCTTGCCATTTGCAACGACATGGATGGAACTAGAGGGTATTATGCTAAGCGAAATAAGTCAATCAGAGAAAGACATGTATCCTATGACCTCACTGATATGAGGAATTCTTAATCTTAGGAAACAAACTGAGGGTTGCTGGAGTGGTGGGGGGGTGGGAGGGATGGGGTGGCTGGGTGATAGACATTGGGGATACTATGTGCTATGGTGAGTGGTGTGAATTGTGTAAGACTGATGAATCACAGACCTGTACCTCTGAAACAAATAATACATTATATGTTTAAAAAAAAAGATAGGAGGAAGGGAAAAATGAAGGGGGGGAATCAGAGCGGGAGATGAACCATGAGAGACTATGGATGCTGAGAAACAAACTGAGGGTTCTAGAGGGAAGGGGAGTGGGGGGATGGGTTAGCCTGGTGATGGGTATTAAGGAGGGCACGTTTTGCGTGGAGCACTGGGTGTTATATGCAAACAATGAATCATGGAACACTACATCAAATAAACTAATTAATTAATTAAAAAATAAAAAAGATTAAAAAATTTCTGCCCTCTTCTGTGGGTCCAAATTCCACCTATTCTTCAAAAGCCACTTCCTCCCAAAAGCCTTCCAGGAGTACTCTTTACTAAAAGTGCCCCCTCCCTCCCCTCTTGAAATCCCATAACCCAATATCTGCCCAGTTGATTTGGCTTTATCCCCACTATTTGGTGTTTATGTCTCTCTGGGGGTGGCTTATCTGGGTTTTTTTTTTTCTCTTTTAAAGAAAACTCTCTGGGGGCCTCTCTTACACACTGTGAACACTAGGTGCCTGAACTGACAGGTGCAGCTCTAATGGCCTCATCAGGGCCCTGAGACAAAAGGCCATGCTGTGAATCTGTGGGATCTAAGTTCCCTGTGTCTGTCCTAGGCTCCTCTGGAGAGCTCCTTGGCTTCTACAGTAACAACGAAGATGCACGGGTCTCCTCCACCTTCTGCAACAGCCCCACCCCACCCTGATGATTAGGGCGTCCCAGCCCTCAGCCTCCCTGCCTCCCCTGGGTGAATGCACAGAGCACATGGTCTTTGGGGTTACGGTGAGACCCCAACAGGTGGGCTCTGCTGACTTACTGGGGAGTGAAGGCAGTGACGGGCATACCCTTGGCCCGGCATTTCGTATATGACTTCATTTCATTCTCATAACACTGAGAAATGTGGGGTATCATTTTACTGAGTTTACAGATGAGGCAACAGGAATTTAAGCTCACCTGGGACTCTTCTTTGAGACTTCGCTTTCTCTTGCCACCCCCCCAACCAACCCATTCCCTATTTAGTCCATTTGATCTGCTGGCTGCTTTTCCAACCCCTCCTTTTCCCTCCATGCCCACTGCCACTGCACTGCCCCGAGCTCCTGTCTCCTCTTGCCTGTCTCCCTACCACCACTGTGACCACTTCGGGAATGTCCTACTACTGACTTCTTGTTTTACAAGTCTCTTAACTTCTTTATGCATATACCTAAAATACCTACATATGTATATACACATAATTTACATAAGTGCCTAAAAATGATCAGAAATATACTTCATTTAGTTAGTAGCTTCATTTAGAAAGTAGCCTTTCTGTTTGGCTCCTCTTTGTCCATCTCCTTCTCTCCCCATGGCACCCCATGCCAACATCTCGTACGTGTCCTACCATGCTTTTATCTGTACTCATTCAATCCTAAGCAGACTCATTCAAACCTAGGCATTTGTATTCACATTACATATACAGAGCGAATTTATCTTTTTAAAAATGGGACCCTATTATAGTTTTCTGCTCTTTGCCTTCTTCATAGACACCCTCCCAAGTTAGCTAATATAGCTCTAGATGTTGCTTTTAATAGCTGCCCAATATTCTGCCATGTGGCTATATCAGTTTATGCAGTTATCACCTTGTTCATGGTCATTCTCTGCTCCCAGTTTTCACCACCAGGAATAATGCTGCAAAAAGTGTTTGGTAGGATTCTAAGAAGCAACAGATGCTGACCTGTTGGATTGAGCTGGAGTCTCAGTTTCTAGATCAAAGCCCCAAAAAACACCATGGACTAGTCTGATGAGCTCACAGATGCGGTCTCACCACACCTTACCCGCCCTACCCCTGCCTCTTCTGCACGCAAAATTCCACCCAGCAGTCTCTGGGAAACCACCCCGGTGCTGTGGCCATCAGCTCCCCACTTGCCCCTAGGCCAACACGTGGGAGAAATCCCGCAGGACGAATCCGATTGGTGGAGCCTGGTGGGATGGCCCCATCCTGGCGGCAAAGGAGGCTGGAATTTGAGTTGAGATTCCTAAATTGGAGAAGTGAGGTTCCAACACAGGGATTTCTCCAAATACAGAGAAAGGCTATTCAAAAGAAGATGGGCAACCATAGATATGACAGCCTCTACTGCAATTTTCTTGCACGTATGTCCTTCCTCATCCGGACTTTTTTCCTATGGGACAGGTTCCCAGGAGTTGAATTGCTGCTTTCCAATCATCTATCACACTTCACGTTCCCACTGGCAATATGTGAGAATCCCATTCTCTTTACTTGCCCCCCGGCAGTAGGGGTCAGAGCTCTGACAGGTGTCAAACTTCACCAGAGTGCCAGACTCGTTTGTTTTCCTGACTGTTGACATAAATTTGAGTATCTTTTTCGTAAGATTGTTGGCCATATCATTTGCCCAGTCATTAGCTGGCCAGTCTAGACTTCGCCCATTTTTCAATTGGGATGCCCTCTCCTTTCAAGCTATGCTCGGGCTGTCTTCCATCTGCCCCCCCAGATGCATGCTCTGCCTTTCTCCATCTGTTCTGTGCCTCGCACACCGTGGGGTCTGTACTGAATGCCCAGTTCTCAGCTTCTGGTTGGGTTTGGCCAATGGGAGGCACCAATGGGCAGGAGGAAAGAGAAGTTGGGGAACTTATCCAAGCCCTCCCACCTCCTCTCAGTGGGAGGACAGGTCCCAGGCAGACGTTATTCCCCTGTGATACTCCCTCCTGTACCTCCCTGGGAGTGTTTCCTCAACCCTGACTACATCTTTGAAAACAGCTCCTCTGCATTGTCCCCTTCATTCCATCTCCTTAACTACCCAATCTGTGTGTGCCACCTACCTCCTGCCAGGACCCTGACTGATACAAGATCACAACCTTTCTCTGTTGTCAGTGTTAGAGTGATTTTTTTCAACCTCTATTTTTTGCCTAAAGAATTTTAGTATCTTTTGTCATACTAAAGATTTTATACATATATATATTTAATATATATACATTTAAAATTTATATATATATATATTTGAGTACACATACATTTTAAAATAATCTCTCTTCATTTTCAGCCTTGAAATGTAAGGTCTTCTCTGCCTCTATATCAGGAATTGGCAACTTTTTCTGTAAAAGGCTAAAGATATATATTTCAGACTTCGCAGAGCATATGTTCTCTGTTGTGACTATTGAGCACTGCCACTGTAGCGAGAAAGCAGCCATAGACAATATGTTAACAAACGTGTTCCAATGAAACATTATTTACAAAAACGGGCAACAGCAATCCCACTGTTAGGCATCTACCCAAGAGAAATGAAAGCGTAAGTCCGCACACAAACTTGTACATGGAGTTCATAGCAGCACTAATCATAACAGCCAAAAGGTGGAAACAACCCAAACGTCCATCGACTGATGGCCATCACCGGAATTGATGAATAGATAAATAAAATGTGGCATAGCCATACATCTATAAAAAGGAATGAAGTACTGATGAATGCTACAACATGGATAAACTTTGGAAACATTATGAGTAAAAGAAGCCAGATACCAGAGCTCACATACTGTTTGATTCCATTTTTGTGAAATGTCCAGAAGAGGCAAGTCCATAGAAATAGAAACTAGATCAGTGGTTGCCAGGGACTGGGGAAGGATAGGAGATAGGGGGTTGATAGGTCATGGGTATGGGGTTTCTTTGTGAGGTTATGAAAATGTTCTAGAATTGACTTTGTTATGGTTGTACATATTTAAACCATGTAATTGTACACTTTGAATGGGTAGATTATACGGTATGTGAATTATATATCAATAAAGATGTTATGAAAAGCAAACAAAACAAAAAATGGGGCACCTGGGCAGCTCAGCCCATTAAGTGACTGACTCTTGATTTCAGCTCAGGTCATGATCTCAGGGTCCTGGGATTGAGCCCCACATCAGGCTCACGCTCAGTGGTGAGTCTGCTTGGGATTCTCGCTCTCCCTCTCCTGCCCCTCCCCCCCTACTTTCTCTCTCTCAAATAAATAAAATCTTTTAAAACAAAAAACAAAGAAAAACAAAAATAAAAGGCAGTCAGCTGGATTTGGCCCAGTGAGTAGTTTGCTCACTCTTGCTCTACTTCCTACCTGCAGTCTCCTGGAATCTCTTACAATATTTTGTATTATTTTAACTCTCACATTTAAATTTTTGATCCATTTGAAATATAGTATTTTGTGGTGTAAGATGGGGATTCATTTTTATTTATTCCAGAGGGTTATATTATCGAGCCTGCACCATTTGGGAAATAAAGTATCCTTTTTCCACTGAGATGAGGTACCTCTTTTGTCAAATATTAACGTCTGTATCCTGGAATCTAATTCTGGATTATTTGTCATGTTCCATGGATCAGTTTGTCTGTGCCTTTCCCAATACTACAGTGATCTTATTTTAGTGACTTTATTGTATGTTCTGGTTTCTGTAAAGGAAGTCTCCCCTTATGTTCTCTTCTTTCACACTTGACTTGCAGCCAGTGAGCTTATCGAAATGGCTATCACTCCCTGCTTAAAAGCCTTTAATGGATTCCCACTGCTGTTACAGTTATGGCCCAAATCCTAACTGGCCTTCAGTGCTGCATGGCTGCCCCTGCCAGCTTTCCAGCCTCACTTGGCTGAGGACACATCACCTGGGACTCCGGACTTCAGCCATGCTGACTTGACTCCAGTGATTCTGCCCCTTTGCCCCAGGGCCTTTGCACTGGTGGTTTCCCCTGCCTGGAATGCTTTTTCTTCCCCTTTGTCAGGTTAGGTCCTCTTCTTCTTCAGCCTCAGTTTGATCATCATTCCTGGGGAAGCTTACGCTGACCTACCTGACAAATACCTTTCCCACATTGTGGACCTTACTGCCCTTGTAATATTACATTTATTTGTATACTTTTTTGACTAATGTCTCTCAGCTCTCCGTTGCCTTCCTTGTATTTAGCATGTGTCCCACCCACAGTCAGTACTCAGAAGATTGTTGAAGAAGTGAATTAGTTTGTTAGAGACTGAACTTGGGCACCTATCTGCCTGGCTCCCACACCTCCCCTATTCCTTCACCATGCTGTGTGCTGCCCTGTGCAAGACCTAAATGGGACATTGGGAGACCTGAGTTCTAGACTTCCATGTTCAGTATCTCTGACTGATGCAATGCCCCAAACCTGTTTGCAAAGTGCTCTCTTACTCTTTGCCTCTCATGATCTCAAGATCCTCAAAGCCAACCCGGGGAGGCAAGCAGTGTGGGGGTAAATTTCCCTGACTTTACCATTGAGAAATCTGAGGCCTGGGGATGAACTGAACTGTCACACGGTCAATCAGAGGCAAAACCAAGGGCCCTGCTCTTTGGGTCTCCAAGTAAGTGTTATCTTGGGACAGACCCTTTCCTGAGCTGAGCCCCAGTTCAGCTTCCCCATTTATTTATTTTTTAAAAAAATTTAATTTATTTATTTGACAGAGAGAGAGCAAGAGCACAGAAGCAGGGGGAGCGGCAGGCAGAGGGAGAGGGAGAAGCAGGCTCCCCACCTCGCAAGGAACCTGATGCCGGACTGGAACCTAGGACCCCAGGATCATGACCTGAGCCGAAGGCAGACGTTTAACCAGCTGAGCCACCCAGGTGCCCCTCTGCTTCCCCGTTTATATATGAAACGGTGAAGAGAGGTTTGGATTGGACGGTGGCTGTAGCAACAGGGTCACAAGTCCCAGGCACCTAAGGTGAAGCCATATCTGAGTTCCATCTGTATTATTATTCACAAAATTTTTTATTTCAAGGATTTTTTTATCTTTGAATTTTTTAAAAAAGAAACTTCTAAAAATAAGGAAAAGTTTTATTACTTCTGTCATTGCACTGTAACTTGCATTTTAACTAAGACATGTTCAGGAAATCTGTACCTAGTAGAGTTAGAATGGGTTCATCCGGGAGCCATCTAAAATCCTCTGACCCTTCAGCGGTTAAGGTTCTGTACTTTGGGAAACCCTGGTCTGGGGCTGCTTGAGGACAGGCACCCCTCTAGGAAACTTTCATTTGTTTAGTCAATCAACAAGCATCTGTTTAGGGCCACTATATGCAAAGCACCAGGCCAGGTGCTGCCACATCAACGGGTATGTGTGAGGTGGGGCACTGGCCTGGGGCTGTCTCAGGGAGGTGTTGGGGGGCATAGCTGTGTGCTGTCTGACTGCATGCCTGTGTCAGAGCATGCTTGCCCATCCGTGTGTCGAAGTCAGTTGGGGTCTGTCTGTGTGAGAGCTTATGGGATTTTGTACCCGTGTGACAGCCTGGGTACGACCTGTTTTCTCACCGGCCTGGAGCTGTGGCGTGAGGGAGACACAGTGGCTACCAAGGCAAGAACCTCAGCTCTGCCAGGTCTCCTGGAGGCTCATAAGCAAACTGAGCCCCTCAGGAGTCCTCGCTGGGGACCTAGAATTCTGGAATGTTCTTAGTCTCACCCTCCCATCCTACCACTGGGGAAATAGGCCCTGAATGGGGAGAGGACTTGCCAGAGATACTAAATATGGAAGTGTCAGGGCCAGGCCTCAGGATTCTCTCTGACCCTCTGCAGCTTTTCCATGCACTTCTCAGGAATCTGCCGAGTACCATCTGCCACAAAAGCAACTTGAGGAGAAAACAAGGACTTCAAAATAATACAAATAAAACCTAATGTGTATTGAACTGGATGTCAGGCACTGTTTCAAACACTTTAAATACATTAACATGTTTAGTCCTCAAAACGCCTCTATGAGGTACATACCACTACTACCCCATTTTCCAGATGTGGAAAGTGAGGCACAGAGAGGTTCACTAACTTGACCAGGGTCACACAGATGTTAAGTTGGCTTCGAGGCCAACACTCTTTTACTCTACATTAAGCAGAAAAGGGGAGAAAGGAGAGAGGCCTTTGGATCAAAGATGCCTTTATTCATCTGACTCTGAGTTGAGAATAGCTGGTACCCTTCTGCCATTCCATGGCATGTTCTTGAAACCTCAGGTGCTGTTCTCAGCTTTGCCTGTGCTGTCTTGGTGTCACTTCTCAGATGAGGAGACCAAATTCAAAGGGAGTTACACATGTGCTCAAGATCACACAGCTGTCCCCATGTCCTTTCACCATTTGCCAGGCACTGTGCTAAATAACTGCTTTGTTTAATTTAATCCTTGTGACAACCCTATAAGTAGGAACTATTATTCTGCCCATTTAATGGATGGGAAACGAGGTTAAGTCACTTACCCAAGGGCACACAGCTAGTAAGTGGCTGAAGCAGCTCTTGAACCCAGGTCTGTCTGACCTGAAATCTGTTATTTTAACCAGCTGGCCCTCCTGCCTCACGTGTCCCGGTATCTCATAAGCACGTGCAAGGAGGGAAAGACACAGACATTGCCCGATCTTACAGAGGAGGAAACAGAAGTAGCTTGCCTGGAGCCTATATGAGAGCCGGGACTCAGAACTCAGGTCCATCTGACTCCCTGGCCAGTGCCCTTTTCTTTGTTCCTTCAGGAATATTCCAGAAAAGGCCCTAGTTCTACGGTCGTTTGTGATCAGCAGTCCCTGTCCAAAGCAATGTCTCACTTATTATTCTACTGGTACTTTCCCACAAGCCCATGAAGGTCAGAACATGCTCCATTTCACAGATGGACAATCTGAGGCCCAGAGAGGGGAAGAGCCTTGCCCAAGGCCTTGAACTAGGGTCCCTGACTCTGAGTACAGCGAGGGAGGCCCAGTGTATGTTGGGGGGAGGGAGGCCCTCTGGGGCAGGTTCCAGCTAGCTGGTCTCTCCGCTCCGGCCAGAGGCAGGAGGGTGAGGTCATTGCCTTATCAGGCTAATTGCCACCCTGTAGTATAATCCTGCCACTCAGCTGAAACCTGCAGGAATGGTTTCTGGAGACAGGAGCTGTTATTGTCCAGATGAAGGGCCCAGGGTGACGGGTGGGGAAGGGGGGCAAGCTTACCCTCGTAATTCCCCTAGAAGCAGTTTGCTTTCTCAAAGACCTCTGGGGACACAGATGTTTCTTGGTCCATCTCGGGCAGGACTGAAGGTTTCTGCTGCTTCTGTGTGCCGTTGGCCAAGATGCCAGCCATAGTAACAGAAATGCATACACGACAACAGAATTCCTACAAGTAGACAAACCAGGGCTAAAATAGATGCAGGTGGGGCCATTTCCCTCTGACACACAGCAGTTGGTCACTGACAGTGAAGATAAAAGTTGAGTAACCGAACTGGGGAAACCAGGTCACCCTGCCTAGCTGGGGAAGGTCCTAAGAAGCTGGCTTTGGTGGGTCGTGGGTGGGGGCGACCTAAAGCCAGATGTTAGAAGGAAGGATTGAGAATCAGAAGGCAACGATGACAGTCATGTAACAGCCACCTGCATTTAGTGCAGCCAGTGTTCCCGGGCACCATATGCTCTATAAACAGCCAATGGTTGCTGAGCCACTGTGCTGAAGAGGCCTGGAATGATGCAGGCCTGGGTTCCAATCCCAGGGTCACCACCTCCCAGCTGTGTGACCCTGGACAGCAGGGTTAGGGTGAAGTGAGGGAGAGCCTAGGATACGAAATTGAAGGAGGTATGACCCTGAGTCTGAGCACCCCTAAATCTACGCACCCTGGGTGCCTCTCTCCTCACCCTAGACCTGTGCCTGCTGGGCATGTTCCTTTCGTTTTCTGAACTGCAGTCCCATCACTGGTAGCAGGGGGATAAGAATAAGGGCCTCTGCCTCGGAGGGCTGGGGGGAATGAGAAGAGGCAGAGGAAGGGCTCAGCCTGGACAGGCACGTAGTCAGCACGTAAAACGCACCTCCCCCCCCCCGCCCCGCACCGTGCTCAGGGCGAGGTGTGGCGCTGTGTGCTGGGCTGACAGCAGCAGATGTCACGGACTGAATGGCTGTGTCCTCAAAAACCCACAGGCTGAGATCGTAACCCCCAAGGAGATGGTATCAGGAGGTGGGGCTTTGGGGAGGTGATTAGGTCATGAGGGTGGGGTCCTCCTGAAGGAGACCCCAGAGAGCCCTCTTCTGTGAGGAGACAAGAAGTTGGCAGTCTGCACCCTGGGGCTGGGAAGAGGGTCTTCACCAGACCCGGCCCTGCTGGCCCCTGATCATTTTGAGCTATCCCCATTGGATACATAAGGCAACTGTGGTTCAGATAGGTGAAGTGATTGCCTAAAGTCACACAGCCAGGACATGACAGAGCTGGGACTTAAACCCAGGACAGCCTGATTCTCTCCCCTACAGCTTGACTCTGCTGCTAGCTGGATGTCACACCTCCTTTCCCGAGCCTCAGTTTCCCCACCCATCGAGGGAGAAGATGAAAGTCTCACAGGCTTGTGAGACCTCACATGAGGTCTTGGATCTGGCAGTGCTTTGGATATTGCAGGGAGCTTGCTGTCTGTGCCTAAAGAATTATTAGCATAGGTGATGCAGAAAGCATCACAGGGCTCCTGATCTGTGATGAGCACCCTTTGGGTCCCCTCTCCCCACAGAATCTTCCTTTGAGTCAGGGTTCTGAGACTCCTCACACTTCGCTTACATCTGTCCTGCTCTTAGGAGCAGAAGCATATAGGAACATTTTAATCAACAGTGTGGTTACATCTCCCCAAGAGAAAGGTTTTGTTTGGCCCCCATTTAACAGATGAAGAAACTGAGGCACAGCAAGGCAAGTCATGTAGGGGATACAGTCTGTGGTTGAGGTGGAGCCTGAAAACAGTCTCTGTGTACCCCTTGCTGTAGTTTCCAAGTGGGCAAGACATTCCTGCTAAGCCAGCCATAGGACAGCACTTGAGTGAGGGCAGAGGCAGCATTCTGCTCTGGGGGTGGGGTGGGGGAAGACAGCCCCCCAGCCTTCCAGCTCCCTCTCCCTGCCTCCCCCTTCCTGGGGCTAGAGATTTTTCTTCTTGGTGCTAGCCCCTCCCTGACCATGCTAACACCCCTGGTCCTTTCAAACTATATTCTCACCTGCCTGTGAGAGACTTTAATCCCACACCTTGGTTGCTTTCTTATGGGAAAAAAGAGGAGTCTGGAGCAGAGAGTCCTTTGGATTTAGAAATAGGTTCAAGATGGAGGGGGATGGGCATGGGGTGATGAAACAGAACCCTAATCTAGCCAAGCTGACACCCGCAATTTTTTTAAACAGTTGGAAACCAGAAAGGTGCTCAAAGTCTCACAGCAAGTCAGGAGCAAAACCTGGGCCTGTGCCCAGGTCTCCTGAGCTCCAAGTCCAGTGACCTTGCCCTTGCCTTCTTTGTGCTGTGACCTTCAGAAGGCACGAGCCTTAGCTATCAGCAGCAGGGGGCACTGAGAAATACTTGCTGATACACGGATGAATGAATGCTGGTTCTTCCTTTCATGGGAGCAGGGGGTGCAATGTTGACCCCTTTGGGGGACCCTACTGGGACAGACAGGGCTTAATCCGTCTAAAACCATCCCTCCTTCCCTGGGAATGAATTCACCTGGGGTTCCCTCCTTTCCTCAGAGAGTTGTGTGCCACCTAGAGGAAGCTGGGAGCCCAGCACCCTCATCCCTTGGGGAGAACAGCGAGGGGACCAAGAAGTCCTGACAACTACACGCCACGCTTGAGTCTAGCCTAGTGCAGAATCTCTGATGGGGTCTGAGGATTCTTAATGTCCCAACAGTGACAGCTATATTATGGTTGGTAGGAGACTGTCCATGTTTGTTGCGAATATACACAAAAAGAAAAAAAAATCTACAAAAAAGTATTCAGGTGAGGTGGGACATCATAGCAGCAACTCCTTCTCAACTGGTTCAGGGAAAAAATTCCATGTATTGTACTTGTGACTTTTCTGTAAATCTGAGAGTGTTTCAACATTTAAAATATATGTAGTATTAAAAATAAATCAAATAAACATATTCCGGGAAAATGATGCAGACAGGGACACCTCCTTCTTCAGATGGGCATGGCGGTGAACTAAAAATCTGTAAGGTGATGCTTTCCACCTACTGAGCTCTGACTGGGGGCTTCCAGGCCTCATCCCACTTGCTCTTCACATGCTCCGTCTCTGAATAGGTATCATCACCCCCATTTTTCAGATGCAGGAACTGAGATTCAGAGGGTTGAAGTGACTTGGCCAAGGTGGCTGAATTGGCAGCCCCAGTCTCCCTGCCACTGTCCTGTGCTGCCGCCACCAGTCTTCCTACTCAGCAAGCCCTGGCTGTGCCGCCATCTCCCCAGAAGCCTCTCTGATCCCCCAACTGGTTACGATCATCCATTTTCAGAGATCAAGCCTTCCCATGGCCAAGCGTTCATCCACTGAAGAAATATTTGTGCGGAGCATCCTGCCAGGGGCAGGCGCATGCTGAGAATAAAACAGATGCTGCCCCCAGCCCCGTGGAAATTGGACACAACCGCGCCAGCAAATACACGTCGAATCCCAGATCTGATGGGGGCCAGCAGCGTGGTCGGGGAACTCTGGTGGGGAGGCACTGTCAGGGGCACAAGGGGCCGAGGGAGAAGCACCAGGACGAGAGGGTGGCAGGCCTCCTCGAGGAGCTGGAGGGAAAGCTGGACGTGGAGGATGAAGTGCCGGGAGCAGGGGTCCAAGTGGCAGGCAGGCGAGGTCCCACAGGGACCTTTGTACGGAACCTGATCTTTACTCAACAGCAAGGGAAGCCACCGGCGGCCTGCGAGCAACGGAGAGCTGAGGAGATTGACATTTGTAAGAGATCACCCTGGTGCTGCTGTGGGAGATCACAGGGGACCGGAGTAGAAGCAGATGGGTCCTTATCTCGCCCTCCCTGTTTTCGGGTTGAGTCCAGGTCTTATCTTGCTTTCTAGAGAGCTCCTGGAGGCCAGGCAGGGTGCCTGTCCAGGGTGCTCACCGAGCCCAAGCTGTCCCGTCCCCCAGGCTGGCTCCGTGTCTCAGCCTATGCTGTGTCCCTGGGTACAGCCTGGGACCCACTCTGCTCTTGGCTCCGGGGCTCGGCGGCCCCAGCGCGGGTGGAATGTTTGACAGAGGAGTGCGCACGTTCTCCAAACAGACCTTGATTCATGTCTCCAGGAGGAACTTGCAAACAGACTCTGCTGCTGCATCCATCAGAGGAGAGATGGGCTCTGTAAACAGAGGCCCACGGGCTGTCTCTGTCTTCCTGCAGACACCCCTCCCTGTGGGTCACCGGCAGTGCCCTGCCCCGCCCTGGCCACGGGGGCCACGCTCTGTGGCAAGCTCCTCTCCAGAGCCTCAACCACGCATGGCCCTCATGGCCTCCGTTTTACAGGTGAGGAAGCAGTCTCAGAGATGGCAAGTCAGTTGCCCAAGGTCATATCGTCAACCCAGCTACTACAAGCACTATACTGTGTGCTCCTACTATACATGACGGCTAATACAACTAACAGTAACACATTTACTTGTGAGCAGGCGTCATGTGCCCAGCTCTGTGCTAAGTGCTCTGTGTAGACTAACTCACTTGGTCCTCGTAACGATCCTGTGAGGTAAGGGCCCCCATTTTCCCATTTTTCATATGGGGAAGCCAAGGCAAAGAGGGCGATCAGGCGATTTTCCAAAGTCCTGCTGAGCATAAGTGGGGAAAGTGGGACTTGAACCCAGGCAGGGTGAGCACAGAGCCGTTGCTTCACTCTCCCTGAGGGAGGCTCACCTGCCTCCCGGGGAGCTGGGAGCGGCCCTCGCTTTTGTCTGTTTGCCAAGTGCAGAAACTGAGGCCCAAAGAAAGGAAATGACTGTGTCTCGGCCCCCTGGGCTTCCACGGCAACTTTGGGCCAGGAGAGTGGTGTCTGCGGGCTCTCCTTTTCAGAATCCACGATAGGAGGTAGAGGCCTTCACCCTACTCCCAGAGGTGCTTCTGCCTTGCTGTGTGACCTGTGACAAGTTCCATCTCTCTGAGCCTCAGTTTCCACAACTGTTCGATGGGCGTGACCATTCCAGCCCCTACCCCATTATAAGGCCTACTGTAAAACCAAGTGCGTGAAGGGGCAGGGGGACGGGCCTGGCCTGTCCTGGCCCTGATTCCTGTCTTGTGAATGGAATGTCCAAGCGGCCGTCGTTCTGGAGTTGAAAACCCCAGGGGTGGGGCTGGGCTGGGCTGGCCCTCCTCCATGGTGAGACCCCCCACCTTGGGCTCCAGCCCAAATTGCCAGACACAGGCCTGAGAGGAGGGCCCCCTCCAGGCGGGGGGTGACCAGGAGCCAGCCGGGCCGGCCATTTGTCCACAGATGGGTGTGCAGATAACGGGCGTCTGGAGATAAGGCAGGGCCTGCTCGAAGCCTAGTGGAGAGCCAGGCCAACTCAGGGCGGGGGGCGGGGGGGAGGTGGGGTGGAGAGACAGGGAACTCAGGGCAGCTGTGGCAGATATGGCTGGATCCCAGCCCCGAGGCCTGGACAGAACTCTTTCTGCTGCCCTGTTGCACAGGGCTAATGGCTTCCCCTGTTCTGGGCCCGCCCCCACCCCCACCCCCACCAAAACAAAACAGAATAAAGCAAGCAAACAAACAAGCAACATGCACTTTTATCAGAAGCGGGGCTTAAGCTGGAGAGCCCTGGGCTAGCCCTGGGTCCAGCCTAGCCCCGACTAACTGACAATCCAATTCTAACAGGCTTCTTAACCAAACGTCACTGCCAGTATTACTAAAGGAACAAAGCAAATTGCAGTTCGAACCCATTTTGATTGAAAAATATGCACATTTATGTTTGTATATTCATAGACATTTTGGGAAAAATATCCCTGCAAATGTCAACAGCATTAATACCCAGAGCAGAGTTTTTCAACCTCAGCACTTTGGACATTGGCTGCGTAAGTCCTTGCTGTGGGGACTGACTGTCCTGTGCGCCACACGATGCCAAGCAGCGTCCTGGCCTCCAGTCTGCAGATGCCAGGAACGGGGCCACCTCCCCCACCCGAGCTGTGACAACATTCCCACATGTCCCTCTCCCGTTGAAAACCACGGATCCGGAGGACACGTGAGGAGGGACTTGTGTTTGTTAAGCCCTACGCTGAACGTGTTGCCGTGTGCAAGCATGACTCCATGAGAGGAGAAGAAACCCCAATAAGATGAAAAACTAAAGAGAAAAACTAAAGAGAAAAACTAAAAACCATCGTTGCAGGTTGGACGGATAAATGAACACGGACTGAAGGAACCGGAGGAAAACCAGAGCCTGGGTGATCAGGGGCAGCACTGGAGACCATCCAGTTAAAGCTTGTGGTTTACAGAGACAAAAGGGAGGCCTACAGAAGCCAGGGGCTTGTCTACATTCACAGAATGGGCTAGCACTGTGTGAGAGGAAAAGCTGGGTGTGTTGGCCCCCAGTCCAGGGCCCTGAACCCCACAGTGGGGAAAAGCAAATGCGAGAACAGTGGGCTGAGAAAATGTTCCTGCTTTTGCAGTTGGAGGCAAGTGACCCCACCGGCGACCTGGCCCCAAGGGCCCTCGGCCTGCCCTGTGCATGCATCCACGAGGCAGTCTGTGTCAAGCGCCGGAGGAGGTGGGAAGGTCTGTTCCATGCCCCGTGTGGCGGCAGCACGCGTGGGAAGGCTGCTCGAGAGATTGAGGTAGCCCACGTGCCAGGCCCCGGAGATAGTGGGCGGCCCTAGGCCTGCTGAGGGTTGGATGACCCAAGAGGTGGGCTGCCGCCCTCCCACAGATGGCCACGGTTGGGGGGGGGAGGGGGCGGTTCTCCTTTACTGAACACTTACTAGGTGCCGAGGGTCCCACAGGGTGCCCCCAGGGGGGAGATGAGATTCAAACCTGGCGCCCCTGGCTCCAAAACCGGTGCCCCTCAGCTTGCCCCTCGACTCCCGGGGAGCCCTGTGCAGCAGACAGAAAGAGGCTGCAGCAGCACCCCCAAAGGGCCACGAGGAGCCAGCCCCCACGCATCCGCTGTGGACACCAGTGGCAAAGTGTGGGCTATGCCACAGCGGAGCATGACTCAGCCTCAAAAAGGAAGGAACTTCTGACACCAGCAACAACATGGATGAACTTTGAGGACATTACACTCTATGAAATAAGCCAGTCACAGAAGGACAGATGCCATATGATCCACTCATATGAGATCTCTAGAGAAGTCAAATTCATAGACACAGAAAGAATGGTGGTTGCCAGGGGCTGGGGGAGTTTCAGTTTTGCAAGATGAAAAGGGTTTGGGAGACTGGTTTCACAGCAACATAAAATGCATTTAATGCTACTGACCTGTACACTTAAAAATGGTTAAGATGCGGGGCGCCCAGCTGGCTCAGTCGGTTATGCGTCTGACTCTGGATCTCAGCTCAGGTCTCCATCTCAGGGTCATGTGTTCAAGCCCCATGTTGCGCTCTCCGTGCTGGGCGTGGAGGCTACTTTAAAAAAAAGGTTGAGGTGCACCCGGCTGGCACAGTTGGTTAAGCACCGGACTCTTGGTTTCAGCTCAGGTCATGATCCTGGAGTCCTGGGATCGAGCACCACAGTTGGGCTCCCTGCTCAGCAGGGAGTCTGCCTGTCTCCCTCTCTCTCTGCCACAACTCCCTGCTCACTCTCCAAAATAAATAAATACATCTTAAAAAAAAGATTAAGATGGTAAATTTTATGTCATTTGTATTTTACCACAATTAAAAAATAAAGATGAGGGGCGCCTGGGTGGCTCAGATGGTTGGGCGGCTGCCTTTAGCTCAGGTCATGATCCCAGGGTCCTGGGATCGAGCCCCGCATCGGGCTCCCTGCTCAGCGGGGAGCCTGCTTCTCCCTCTCCCTCTGCCTCTCCCCCTGCTCATGCTCTCTCTCTCTCTCTCTCTCTCTGTCTCGAATAAATAAATAAAAAACCTTAAAAACAAAAACAAAAAACAAAGATGAGGCAGAACATAGGTGAAATAGTGTTCCCTCAGGGAAACAAAACCACTGTGATTTCTGGAAAAAGGGCTTTGTTATGGGAATCACGCCCTTACATAACTGGGGGATGGGAATGCAGGAAGGGCACTGGTGGGGTCTGAGAAGCCAGCAAGGGGGTGTCGCTGGAAGGGCTTTGGGAAGGTGCTTCAGTGGCTGCGTCTCTCCAGAGCACCTCCGCAGTCCAGGGTGGTAGGTCCCAGCCGCTGCTGGTCTGTGGGGTCATCATTTGGCATTCAGCCTCGGGAGAGGAACGACTGCTGCTTCACTTCTGCCTTCAAATCTCCACAAATTCTTCTTTTGACCGACTCTAACCAGAAACCCTTACCGGGAAGGGTGTTTAGGGAAACAGCTCCCAGCTTAACCAAGATGGCCCAGAACAAATCACTTCATGGGGTGATGGCGGAATGATCTCCTAAATACATAGTTAATTGAAAAAGGTGGACGAAAATGTGGATAATACACACATCATTATTTTTTAAATTGTGGTAAAATACACAGAAAATCTACCATTTTACAATTTTTAAGTGTACAATTCAGTGGCATGAAGGACATTCACATTGCTGGGAAACCATCATTCTGTCCTGTAGAGCCTTTTCATCATCCCAAACCGAAACTCTCCGCCCATCCTTTTTTAAGGACACATGCACACACTTCTACTTCAGTATGCACAGAGTATCTCTGGAAAGATACTCAAGAAACCAAGAAACCAGCAGGGAGGAGCGGGAGGGAGGTTTACTAATGGAGACTTACTTTTCACTTTGTTGTGTTGTACTGTTTGAACATGTTCTTTTATTCTTTTGTCTGTGAAGCTGCCCTAATCCCTTGATTCTGAGTTCAGAAGGAAAGTATCTTCCTCCTTTCCCAAGAGCACAGTGGCTGATCCCTGCCTCCCCCTCCCCCCCGCCCCCAACCCTCAACTGCTGGCACAGTTTGGTGTGGAATAAAGATGGCTACACTGGTAACTCATCATGTGTAACCCCCGTGCTCAGAGCTCAGTGTCCCCCTCTCTACAAGGGAGGGCTTGGCGCAGGCGGCACCCAAGAGCCCATATGCTCAGGGATGTGTCGACTCTAATCAGAGTTTCAGAACCCTCCCCCCACCCCCACACCCCTCCCACACCCCTACACCCCCAACCCCGGGTGGAGGCTGGGTCTTTGCAGGGGAGGGGAGGCAGAGATGCAGAAGGATAGAGGGACCTGGAAAGACGGCAATGGGGACCGGATTCGACATGAGAGTTCCTTCTGCTCAGAAAGAGCCAGGAGCTGGCCCCAAAGGAACATGGCTTCAGTAATGGAACAACGGCTTCCATTAAGCAATCGGGGGATGCTGTGGAGTTCCTTGTTATCCTCGGTTTTCTCTTATATATTCCAATAGGTTCCTAACAAAATAATAGTTAAGCTCACTTTGTAACACGATGTAAAATCATGTGGTTTACCATACTTTGGAAATGCTATCAAACACGATCACTGTACAATGGGTGCTTCTGGGCCCCTGGATGTGGAGATGGTGGACAGGGTGTGATTAAAGCCTTCTGATTTGAGCAGATTTTCATTTGGACGTTGGTTCTCCTAGCACACAGTAAAAGCAAATGGCAACCAGGACTGTTATTATGTACTGTGAAATAAAGTTATTGCATACTGTAAAACATGAAATGTAACGTGTTTAAAAAATAAGATACCTATCACCTGTACTTAATTAGGCATAGAGTACCTCCAGAAAGATTACCGGGGCATTGATAGTGGCGGCCGCCTGCAGGGAAGGGAGTGAAGAGCCCTGGAGGTGGGGGGGGGGGTAGGGAGTTGGCTGCACATCCTGTACTTTAAAAAATGGCTTGACTTTTAAACCTTATAAATGCATAGCTTTTAAAAATAATTAATAGGCTGATTCCAGACCTGGGGCAGGAAATGTGCAAGATGAGCCGGGAACATCTTATAATCAATGTTAAAGAGCAAGGGAGCTCTCAGAGTCTACTGGGTTCATGCAAAACTGAAGAGGCTCTCACTGACTAGGAGATGGGAGGAGAAAAAGGAGTATTAATATGGTAAATAACAGCAATGAATCTAGAGTTCATAAAGAAACATCCATCCATCCATACCTCATTCATCTCTTGTGGAGGATGCTGGGTTTGGCTGATCACAAAAATAGACCCAATTCTTCACCCTTCCCTGAAACTCTGGGGAATTTTGCAACTCCTCCCTAGGAGGTGGGGTCTATCCCTTGCCCACTGTGAATCTAGGAAAGGCCACAGGATTTGCTTTAGCCAGTGGATGCTGGTGAACGTGACCAAACAGCAAGTTGAAATGTGCTTGCATGGATGGGCTTGCTCCTGAGCTCCTGCCCCTGGAGGAAGAACACGTCCCAGCCTGACCCTCTGGCCCCATAAGAACAAAAGACACAGTAGAACAGATCTGAGCCCAAAAGCGGCCTGGGGCCAGGCCCCAGCTCCTTCATCCAAACCCAGCTGCCCCACAGACATTCCAGAAACAACCACAAACCTGTCTTTTACACCACTGAGTTTGGGTGTTTTGTTACTCAGCATTATTGTGGCAATAGTTGGCTGATACAGATCTTATGATGGTATTATAGTTTGCTTTTTTTTTGAAAAAAAAAAGCCTTACATTTCAGAGGTATGGACTAAAATATTTACAAATGAAAAAAAGTAATTCATTTTAAGAGAAAAAGTGTACTCTGTTGTCAGACGACCATGTGTCAACCATGTGTCCTATCTTAAGTATCGGGGTTCTGGGGCACTTCTCCTCAGTGATTCTAGAGGTTTGGAGTCCTGGAGTGTTATAGTTGAGGATACTCTGGACTATGCTGTCCATGTCCTCATTTGGGAAGTCTGTGGATCATGGGGGAGAAGGAACTTGCCAAGGTCTCCATATGCTGAGACCCCACCCAAGACTCCTTTTTCCGTTCCTCCACATTGCTGTGAGCAGGAGGCTACAGCTGGGTTTGGGCATCTGTATGCCTTCCTGGGCCCCATCTCTGACCCAGCCTAGAAAAATCCAGAATTGCCAATGAGTACAAAGAAATCTCTTCCAGTCTTCATCCTCTGGCTGTGCAAAAATCCCATAAAAGGCCATCTAGATCCCCAAGGGCCTGGTATAGACCCAGGACACCCCCAGGAAAAGAGATAGTGACAGAGCTGGTTCTTAAGGATAGGCCCAGCTGTGCTTCCGATCACCCCTCTATTCCCCCAGGGCCTTGAACCATCACAGTAACCCAGCTCCTCCCACCTCGAGGCTTTTGATCCACACAGGCTCATATCTGTCCTTTGGAATGGCATTCCAATTCCATATGTTTGGAGGAGCCAAATGATTCCCCTGGTTATATAGATGAAGATACTGAGGCCCGAGGGAGCCTTTCAAAGTCTCCTGGGGTATCAGAGGCCATCTCTACAACCCAGCTACCCAGGCCAGGCTAGGTATAGCCCAGGTATATAACAGGCTTTCTAGGTGTCCCCAAGCTCAGCTGCCTGACTTGCTGGTCCTCACCACCTGCCCAGCAAACCCCCTTCCCCACGAGGGCCCAGGGCAGCTGGGCTGGAGCAAATCCTGCGTGCTCTATGGTCACTGGACAATTTGGGATTCCCTGACCCTGGTCTTCTTTGCCCCAAGTGCCGTACCTCGACATCTGCATAGCCAACTTGTTCATGTCCTACAGGTTTGTGCCCCCAAGTTGCCTTATTAATTATTTAATAAGTTATCACGCTAAGTGAAGGAAGCCAGTCACAAAAGACCACACATCGCATGATTCCCCTTATATGAAATGTCCAGAACAGGCAAGCCAACAGAGACAGAAAGATCAGTGGTTGCCAGGGGCTGGGGGTAAAGACGAATGGGGAGTGGCTGGGGGCAGGGTTTCTTTTTGGGATGATGAAAATGTGCTGGAATTACACTGTGGTGATGGTTACACTACTCTGTGAATATACTAAAAGCCACTGAATTGCTTACTTTAAAAGGGTGAATTGTATGATACGCAAATCTCTCTATAATGCTATTTTTAAAGGAGTGAAAGGAAAAAAAAAGTGGCCTTATGAGTGAGACCTTCCCTGACTACCCAGTTTGAAACTGCAATCCCTCTCTGCCCCTCACACTGAGCCTCACTCCGCTTTATTGTCCTCTGAAACACTTCTCACCGTGAGCCATGTGACCTGTGTTTTTGTTCATCGTCCTTCCCCTCCAGCAGGAAAGAAGCAGGGACCTCCTCTGTCTTGCTCACCACCTACCTGCGCACCCAGAACAACGCCTGATGCGTACTAGGCACTCGGGACATGGTTGGTGAACTCGTTACCCAGCCCAGGCATTTATAAGGTTCCCCACCAGGTGAATCCCACCTGTGGATCCTGAGACATGGTGCCTTTTAAGCATCTCCAAGCCAAAATTTTAGAGTGACTCCCCTTTGGTAATCCATCTGCCTTGCTCCCTCTCATTCCTGCCCACCGTCCCCCAGACCCCCCATGGAGCCTAGTCCCCCCCCACCCCCCACCAAGGAAGGCCTGCTGGGACACTTCCCTCCTTCCCTCTGTCTGTGTGGCTCATCCTGGAAGCATCCCACCTAACCTGTCGGTCTCCCTCTTGCTGGCATGCTCCTCTCCACATAGCACGGTGACCTTTTGGCAAATGCAGCTCTGGTCTGATCCACATAGCCCCTGCTTTAACTTTAAACATCAGGGACTCCCCACCGCTGTCAGGATAAAAGCTAGAGCCCTTGCCAACCCGGCTTCTGTCCCCCTTCCCTTGCACAGGCTAATCCTTCTCTCTGGAGCTCCAGCCACACAGCGCCTTTTAGGTCTTCGAACTCAAAGCCCGCTCTCTTGCTGCTAGTCCTTGTACAGTCTGTTCCCTCAAGAACACTAGTCTTGCCCCCTGTTTGACTTTAGGGCTCAGCTTAAGTGTTGCTTCCTCCAGGAAATATCCCCTGACTGTTAGTAGACTCAGTGACACCCCAGAGGTCCTGGGCATCCTTGTTTCTCTTTTTATACTGTTTTGTCTGCTTACTTGTCTGTCCTCCTACGAGGCTGAACTCCCCTTATGACGGGGGTTGTGGGGCGACTTGCCCCACTCAGGGCCCAGCCAGGACCCGCTGCATGTTAGGTGATCATTCAAATATTCCAATCAACAAAGGGGCGAATGAATCAATACACCCCTTCTTCCAGGCCTGTACTCCTTCCTCCTTTCCCTCTTTTCTAGTCCTGCCCACTCAGCAGGTACAATTCAGTCCCATCTCCTCAGAGAAGCCTTCCCTGATGTCTGTAGCAGAAATGCAACTCCCGTCCTCACACCTCCCCTGGGCAGTTGTGTGGCACACCCCCTGAGAACCAGGCTCCAGCGTGTTCCGTCTCCTCCTTCACTGCCAACAACGTGAGTGAAGCAATGTGGCTGTCCCTAGACCCAGAGACTTGGGGCTCAGGGAGGATGCAGAGAAGGTACTGAGTGGAGACAGAGGTACTGAGTGGAGACAGAAGACAGCGGAGGATGCTCAAGCAAGTGCACATGTCACCCAAGAGTTCCGGTGTCAAAGAGTCAGAAGGACTCACAGTTAGAATGGATCGTCGAGCCATATGTAACACCTGATCCCCCAATGATGGAATTTTACTGATGACTCACTATGGAGCACTCACTATCTGCCAGGCTCTGGCTGAATTTTTTTACCACAGCATCTCACATAATCATCACAACTGCCTTATGCATTGGGTACTACTGCTGCCGTCATTTTACGTATGGAGGAAGGGAGGTTCAGAGAGGTGTAGTAACTTCCTCTGGGTCACACAGCAAGCAAGTACCGAGGTTGAGATTCTTAATTTCTCTTCATGACTAAGGCATGCCACCTCTACAGCTTCGCCCAGAGATAAACATCCAGACTCCACTTGCTTCTCACTGTTGTGAGAGGGCTTACCACACACCAGGTCATTCTTTCCTTTATTCGTTAAGTTAATGAATATTTACTGAGCACTACTACGTGCAAAACTGTGTCACTGGGGCTAAGGGATGTACAAGCTATCTGTTCTCATGGACCTTACATTCTAGAAAGCAGGAGCAGACAGAGGCCACTGAAAAATAAAAACCCGAAGGGGCACCTGCATCCCAATGTTTATAGCAGCAATGTCCACAATAGCCAAACTACGGAAAAAGCTGGGCACGTTCTGCGTGGAGCACTGGGTGTTATGCGCAAACAATGAATCATGGAACACTACATCAAAAACTAATGATGTAATGTATGGTGATTAACATAACATAATAAAATAAAATAAAATAAGATAAAAATAAATAAATACAATGCATCTACTCACATCCAAGCAGCACAGTGAGGGCCATAGAGGCTGCTGTGGAGCAGGGCACCCAGGTTTGGGCTCTGCCTGTAGGACCCACTGGGCGTTGCTGGGACAATGACTCCCCATGTAGGAATTTGAGCTGGGAATGGGTTTCCCTATGGAAAGAGCAGTTGTTAGAGACTCAAAGGACAAGGTTTGAGTCTATGTGAACTTGGATGGGTACCTCCCCCTCTCTGGGCCTCAGTTTCCCTATCTACAATCTGAAGGAGCTGGAATTTGCTAAGAGTTTCCCAGGCCTGAGAAGCAAGTCCACACCTCCCCCCTCAGGGTCCTGGACCCACACAGGATTCTGGGAAGCAGGTTAAGAGGAGGACTGGGGAGGCCCCAGTTGTCCCCTACCCCCCAGGGCCTCTGCACCTGGGAATGGAAGCAGAGATGCAGGAAAGGCTCCGGCCCTGATGTTAGCAGTGGTCCCATTTCCTGCAGCCCCTGTTCTTGGGGAACAGTCCCCCAGGGTTGTCAATCCTTTCCCCCTTTCCTTAACAGCCCTAAACTGAAACAAAGCTGGTGGGAGATTTTGCCTCTACCCCATGGGTAACTTCAGGCAGGCCCTTCACCACTCTGGGCCTCCGTTTCCCCAGCTCTGACCTTCCTGGTGCCCAAGCTATCTCAGTGGGCCTAAAGGCTGCAGTAGGGTCGCCGATGGTGCCTCAGCGGGGCCCTTTATTGGGAGAGAGCCCACAAGGGCGACCTGTGGAGGGAATGTGCTTTACCTACAGGAGCAGGGCCCGGGTCGGGTTGCAAGTCTGATTACTGCCTCTGTGCATTAGGCCTGTCGCCTGTTGACAGGATTTTTTGTTTAATTGGAGGCATAAGAAAACAATAACATCTGTCTGCAGGAGGAGAGTTACGGGAGCCCAGTGAGGAGAGCTCCAAAGGAGGTGTGTGGGTGTGTCGGGGGGGTGGTTCTGAAGTCTGAGCTCTGCCATGAGGGCTGGTGACCCTGGGTGAGTCACCATGGCCTCAGTCTTGCCACCCAGAAATGAGAGGTTGGACTACAGCTGGCCCCAAAACACCTGCATCAGGATTCCCCAGGGAGTCTATTTAATTCCAATTCCCAGTGGTGTCCAGCGTCGCTGACCCAGAATCTCCTAGGGAAGAGGCCTGTGAGTCCACCACGTCCTGCGTGTGACTTGGCAGGCCCTGCAGCACAGGGTGAGAATTGGCACTGTGGTCCCCAAGTGTCAGCACGGAGTCTGGTGCACAGGAAGTGTCAGTTCTCCTTATGACTTGAAAGTCTAAAGGATTTGCACCAGAATGTTAATGGGTGATACGATTCTAGTGACTTCAGTTTCCCTTTTTTTTCTTTTTTGCCTTCAAACACTTGCTGATTTTTTACAGTGGACATGTATAGCAGTATAACTGACAAAAATAAATATGGGAGAAAATGAGATGACTCTATAGTTTGGATGGTTAGTCTTTTTGGTAGGTGTGCATGTAATTATATTTAAATTTTTTTCTTAACTGCATGACCTACAGGTTACCACAGCATTGCAGGCTTTTACTAAAACAAGTAAAACAACAGAACACAAATGTGTACACATGACAGGTTGTTATCCAAACCCTCCCTGCTCTTACCCCTGAGGTAACCAATGTTAACAGCCCATTGGGGATCATTCCACACTCTTCCTCTCGCTCACACAGAGACTGACACCTTGGTGAAAAGTCTGTTTGGGGCTTTTTGTTGTTGTTGCATTTACTGAAATCTAATCATCTTGTATACCACGCTGCAATTTATTTTTCTCTCTTGAAATATATCACAGACATCCCTAGGAGAGGAAACTAGCTCTATTTCATTTCTTTTTAGATTTGCTCAATAAATATTTAATTTTCTTTCTTGCCTCTACAAACAGAAACAAATGAAAATAAAAGCTACCTCTAAATCTTCAGGATTCCAATTTTGAGCTTTGAGATGGACCATGCCATACCCAACCCCCTTCAACACACACAGCTGATACGTACGCACACACACGTGTGTGCGTGTACACGATATGCACGCAGATATACACACACACACACACACACACCCCTTCTTTCCTCTCCTTGCATTGTTGGTAAACATGAAATCTCATCCCTTCAAGAGCAGAGAATGGGTCTTAGTCACCTGAGCTGGACTCACGCTATGAAGTCAGACCCTTCTTCTAAATTAGCACTGAAAACCAGTAACAGCGAAAGCCAGAAGGAGCCCCCAGACCCAGCCTGATCCTCAGGCTCTGGAAATGGATTCTGCTGGTTTAGGGGGAGAGCAGCTTTTTCTTTCAACACAATCATCCACGAAACCTTTAAGCCAGAGTTGCAAACCGAGGCCACATCTGGCTACAGATGGGTTTAATTTGGCCCAATCACCATTAAAAACGTGTTTTAAGGGGTGCCTGGGTGGCTCAGTTGGTTAAGCGTCTGCCTTCAGCTCAGGTTATGATCCCCAGGTCCTGGGCTCAAGCCCTGCTTAGGGTTCCCTGCTCAGCGGGGAGCCTGCTTCTCCCTCTGCTCCTCCCCCGTGTGTTCTCTCTCTCAAATACAAAATCTTTAAAAAATGTGTTTTAAGTTAAAACATTTAAAAAATGGGAAATTTCATGGGGACGCCTGGGTGGCTCAGTTGGTTAAGCATCTGCCTTCTGCTCAGGTCATGATCCTGGTGTCCTGGGATCGAGTCCCGCACCGGGCTCCCTGCTCAGCGTGAAGCCTGCTTCTCCCTCTGCCTGTGGCTCCCCCCTGCTTGTGCTCTCTCTCTCTCTCTGACAAATAAATAAATAAAATCTTTAAAAAATTTTAAAGTGGAAAATTTCATGTAATAGCCTAGATTCCTGCTTTTCTTGAAAATTCCAAGATTTGGCCACTCTGGGCCCAAATTCCCAAATGGCCACAGCCAGCTGGCACTGAGCACTGCTGCCCCGTGAAGACGGGGCACTGCCTTCTGCACAGCCCCACCTGGCGCACTCCACTGTGGGGTGTTTCCTACCTGGTCTCTGCTGGCCTGCACTACAGTGGAGGCCCGTGGAGGGGTGCATCACAGGTGCACCCGGGGCAAGAACAGAACGCCCAGAAGGACACTGGCATTCCAAGAAACAGTCCTTGCCAGGGGCCTCCTTTGGCCCTTCATTGGCTGAAATGTCTGGTCACCCCTCTATGTCGGGAAGCCATAACACCGCAGTAACAGCTACTATTTATTGAGTGCTCGCTACACGCTGAGGACCGAGCTGAACACTTCACTCTCACGACCTCCTTTGACGCAACAATCTTATCTAGGCATTATTGTCTCCGTGTGGACCTGATGAAGAAACCTAGGCTCAGACAGCTTAGGTCATTTGCCCAATTAACGCCATTAGCAAGTGGTGGAGTTTGGATTGCAACCTAGCTGCAGAGCCCAAGGGAGTACTTAGCCCGCATGCCACACCCCTGCCTGGACCAGCAATGGCCTTCTGCTCATTTGCATATGAACCTAACCCAGAGGGAGTGTGGGAGGGCTGTGGCCCACCTCAGCTTGCCCTCCCCCTCCCCCATGGAGATAGCACATCAGAGTGGTCAAGAGCAGGGCTCTGGTGTGAGAGAGACCTGAGCTCAGAACCCAACTGCTGGTAATCCCATGTCCCAGCTGTGGAACCCAAGCGAGCGACTGAACGTGGAGCCTCAGCTTCCTGATCTGTGACACGGGAAGGAGAGGAACGCCTGGTGCTGAGGGTTCTTGGAGGGCTGAGCTTGTGCATTTGAATGCTCCATGTGTAGAGTTCTTTGGTGGCAGGCATAAGAGAGTCTAGCTAAAAAATGAACCAAAAAAAGGGGTAGAAGGACATGGACTACTCCGAATCCAAAGAAAAACTGAAGAACCAGGAAATGAAAGAGCAGGAATAAAGGACAACCACTGGAGCAGCAAGCGTCCAAACTCTTTTCTCCGCATCCTTTATTCAGTGTCCCAGGAGCCTTGCCTGCCCTGGGTCCCATTCCTACCTGGGTTATGTCAGGTTCCCTGGAAGCAGAGCTCAGGATGCGGAATCCTGTGTGATTTGTTTGCTGAGAGGGTGCAGGCAGGAGAAGAGCAGGCAGGCACAGGACTGGGGAGGGAAGAAGCCTGTCAACGATGTGGTTTCAGGAGCAGTCTAGTCCTGGTCTGATCCCACGGGCAGGCTGGAGCATGGTTTGTACCACAGTCTGTCCACACTTGAGGCCCAGCGGCTGGGTTTATAGCCCCCATGAGTCAGTCACTGACCACAGGCCACCCCCGGGGAGACGCACAGCCTCCCAGGTGGCTCCAGGTAATTCACCTGGGGGTACTCTTCCAGAGAAGGAGGCAGCTGAGAGCCATTAGCACCCAGCATCTGCTTCGGGGAGAGGGTGCGCTAGCCCAGAAGGGAGTCTGGGCAGGGCACCCGGAGCATCACTGAATGTCCCACAATGAGGGAGAGGTAATTACCTGAAAAGAAATCAGGGCAATGTTTGAAGAAGGAGAACTGGAGACGGAAAGCTGCGGGGGTGGGTGGGTGGGAAGCAAATATTCACTGCCAATGGTCAGCCCTGAGCCTGCCATGTGTATAGTAAGCGTCAAATTAGCGGTGGCTATTATTATATAAATGTAACAGGATAATAAAATGGAAGTGGCAGCAAGAGGCCAAGGTGTAATAGATGCTACATTCCAGAGTAAGGTACAAGACCATGGTAGATAAGAACTGGCTGTTCTCAACCCCTCACTGTGGGCATTGTTAAAGGACTGGAAGAAGTTGAGGAATGGGGGGAGGAGGTAGTTCTGTAGAATTGCTGGTCTTCCGTGAGTACCCCCTGCCCTCAAAAAAGAGTGATGGGGGATGCTCTCCCTTCATCTCCCATTGGGAGGGTGGTACTCCTAGAGATCAAAATATGTCTCCTACATTTCAGTGGGCACAACACCTGCCCTTGGATCACCCTGCCCTTCCCACTGAATGGGCCACCTCTGGGCTGGCCAACTGCTTCGACAGTGGATCGGAGGGGCCATGGCTGCACTGGGTAGCTTACTCTCAGAGCTGATTGGAGCAAGGGCTGTGCAGTTTGGTGCACTCACATGGGGCAGCTAGAGAGAGATCCAGGAAGCCTCAGGGTCTGTCCGAAGAGGGTTCCTGGAGGGCAAGCCGAGAGGAGCTGGAGGGCCTGCTGGATGCTGAGGGGCTGAGGAAGGAGAAAGCCGCCTCCAAGTATAGAGAGATATATCCACCTTGCAAAGGACCTGCGGGTGAAGAGCCTCAGGAAGGGCAGAGCGAGCCCCGGAAAGGCCCCCCTGTGGGAGTCTACTGTAGATGCCTGCCCGGTCCAGCGCGCCCCCACACGGGCTACCACAACAGGTACCACAACAGGTAGCCACTCTCTTCCTCCATGGCTCCAGCCCTGGAAATCGAGCTTACCAAATTGTGCAGGGAGGGGAGATGCACCAGGCAGGAGATAAAGAGAGAAGCCAAATATGCTTCTTCCTTGAATAAAGGCTTCAGTGGACCTTCCACACAACCAAGCTGGGGATGAGGGCTGCAGGGAGAAGGCCCTGCTTCCAGCCCAATGTGGAGATGTGGTGGTCTGTGGGCACTGAACTGAGATGACATCTAGTGACTGGAAGTGGCTCTAGGACTTTTCACTACTGAAAGGGACCAGAAAACTCATGGCTCTGCCCCAGTTTTCATATAGGGTCGGGATAACTAGCCCCACAGAATAAATAACAAGGGACACAGGGAGCAAAATACAAGTTCCTTGTGCATCAAAGCCTGTGTGTTCTGAGTGTTGTAATAAAAGTGATTTGAGGAAAGGCATTGGAAATGACATTTCCAGACTGGGGACTGAATGTTAGGCCAGGTCTCATTCTGGAACCAGTGAGCTTTCCAGAGCTGAAAGGGCCTTAGGCACCATTTAGTACCCCCAACATCTTTTCCAGACTGGGAAACTAAGGCCCATGTATGAGCAGGGACTTCCAGGGGCTCAGTCTGGCCTCAGGCATGAGTAGATTTGAGCCCTGGACCTTCCTCTGGAGGGCTCTAGGAGGAGATGCGTTGGGATGAAGGGAAAAACTCCAGCCAAGGCATAATGGTGATGAGGGGGGAGGTGGAAATAGGACTTGTTCCATTTGGCTTTAACAACAGGGTATGTGGGGGGACACAGGCAGAAAGGATCTAAGGAAGGATGTGGAGAGGGGCTGGAGAAGGCTGGCTTTCCTGGCTAAAGAGGCCTTACAAACACCCTGCGGGCAAGGGAAAGTCCTCAGAAGGGGCTGGATAAGCAAGAGACATAATAAGAATTGCAAGTATTTGGGATGAGTGTTTCCTTTATGGTAGGCACTCTTCTAAGCATGTGAACATGTATTAGCTCAATTAATCCTCACTTGGCTCTATCAGGTATGTATTGATATTAAATACCCAGAGACTGTGGTATAGAGGTTAAGCCACTTACCCAAAGTTGCACCCTGGTTGGAGTCAGGATTCCAACCCTAAAAGTCTGACTCCAGAGCCCACTAAACCTGGCCTCGTGGGCTACAGAGGCTTTAGGAAGAGCATCCTGGGGGTCAGAGATGGACTGGGGGAGTGAGAACAGTTAGATGCATGTAGAGTCTGCCCTTCGAGAAAAAGCAGAAGTACAGGGTCTGTGAAGACCACATAGAGTTTGCCAGAATTTCCAGGATCAGAAGAATCACAGAACAGAGTGGGAGATGTGGGGGGGGATTGGGAGAAGGGGGTCAGCTAGTTTAACCTTGTGTTTGCAGGTGGGAAAACAGCCTCAAGAGAGGCAGGGCAAATTGGCATGCAGCCTGCTGCCTAGGCTCAAACCCAGATGTCTTGACTCCAGTGATGGAGATGGATTTTAAAAGATGTGAACTATTAAATAAATAAATAGATTTAAAAGGCATGAGCTCTACTTTCTGGACCAATGTGATATCCTTTAAGAAAAGCTTTTTTAATGGGCATGTCCTTTGATACTTTTAGGACTTTGTCATAGAGAATGCACATGCAAAGACATATGTCACAGAATGTTTCATTAAAAATAATTCTAGTTATTATAAAAATACGCAATAATAGGGGAATTGGTGAAGTGAATGATGATAGATCTACCAGAATACTATGTAATCTTAAAGAACAATCATGTTGTAATTCAGGAGTTCTTAACCTGGGATATATGATTGGGTTTTAGGGGACTGTGAGCCTTCTAAAATTGTGGGTATGGGGGCGCCTGGGTGGCTCAGTCGTTAAAGCGTCTGCCTTCGGCTCAGGACATGATCCCAGGGTCCTGGGATCGAGCCCCGCATCGGGCTCCCTGCTCGGTGGGAAGCCTGCTTCTCCCTCTCCCCCTGCTTGTGTTCCCTCTCTCACTATCTCGCTCTCTCTGTGTCAAATAAACAAATAAAATCTTTAAAAAAATAAAAATAAAAAAAATAAAATTGTGGGTATGATATGGGAATGTGGATTTTTCTGGGAAGTGGGTCCATAGCTTGCTTAAAATTTTCAAAGGGATCTGTGACCAAAATAGACAAAAAAAAAAAAAAAAAAACCAACTGGTATTATGGAAGAATATTGATAAAACCTCTTATTTAAATGTAGATAAGAGAGTATCAGCAATTACCATGTGTACCAACTTGTGGCCAGCCTTATTTTATTTCCACTGCCACCCAAGCCCCCCTCCTGTATTATTCTGAAGGGAACCTCAGACATCATTTGACTCAGAAACTGCTCAGAATGTATCTCTAGAAGGACTGTATAAAAAAAAGAATGGACACAATGCATTGTGACACTTAAAATAAAAAGCTAGCGACAATTCTTTATCATCATCAAATATCCAGGTAAGATAAAAAAGCAAATGATATTCATTGACTAGGAAATAAAAAATAAAAATAAAATAAAACTCACAACCCATCGCTAAGTGAGAAAAGCGAAATAGGATAGACTATGACCCGGTTTTGAAAACCATTCGCATCATAATGGCGACAGTCATTTGGGGGAGGTAGGGTGATAGGTGTTTTCTTCTCTTTCCCAAGTTCTCTGTAGTACTTTTTGAGTTAAAAAATAAATACAAAAAGAAGAATAAGAAGGTAGGTTTCTTTTAAAATTCTAAGTCCTCTGATTCATTCAGCATCTAAGTTTTAAGAGTTGATCCTGTTCCATCTTGAGATGGAGAGGACCCAGGCACCCAGGGAAGGTCAGGGTCTCAGCCACAATCACCAGGGAGGGGAGGCTGTTTAGAGGGAGAGGAGGGTCTGACCGACTTTCCCAGCCTCTTGAGAGGAAATGTAGAAGCAGAGGCTCTGGAACATCTCTCAAGCTCTGGTCCCTGATGTCCTGCCACCTCCACCCTTTTACCTTCCCACCTTTATCAAGCCTCACACCTTTGGGGCACTTTGCTGCTGGAGTTGACAGACCAAACGAAACAGGGACGGGCAGCAGATAACCAGAGCCCTTTCTGGCCACACATAGCCCTGTTGGCTTGTCGGGCCTGGAAGAGAAGGCGTCTTGTTTCCCTAACACATTCCAGAGTCATGTCCCCCAGCCTGCTTGGCCTCCTGGCCAGATCCCCATCCACCCACTCAGGACTTCCATGGTTGGGACAAAAAGTGAGTGAAAGCCCTGACACCGTGAGGCTCCTTTATCCAAAGGCACAAGTCTCAGTTTTGCTGTGTGACCTTGGGCAAGTCCCTCCCCTCTCTGGGCCCATGTTTCTGCAGCTGGACAGGAAGATAGATCATTTCTGAGACATTCATCCCTGCTCCAGCCACCCAACTCTTTCGGCCAGAGTTTCTACATTTATCAGAAATGGGAAGTAGATCCACCACACCTCTAAATGTCAGCCTGGAATTTCATGGCTGCCTCCGGCCACAGTGTGAGGGCCAGTTGCTAAAACTTTTTTTGGCAAAGAGTTCATAAGATAGTCACCGCAGCTCAAGACCCAGTACACACACATATACTTGATATAAAAGTTCCATGCAGGAACACTTACCTTTCCTTCACGAGATGCACTCTGATATTTTCCATTCTATTCTGCTTCTTTTTTTAAATCTCTGATTGCAATCTATTCAGGTGTTTTTTTCAATCGAGGAAACAGGTATCATTTCCACGTTGAAAAACACTGATTCAGGCAGCTATTGCCCCCTATTTCTGATAAGGCTGTACCAGTCCAGACAAACACAAATGGGTTTTCACTCTCTGTTTTTTTCAAATGGATTCTATATTAACTGCGCTTCCTAGATTTTATTGTGCCTACAAATCTCTTGGAATGTTTTTAAAAAGTAGATTTGGACTCAGTGGCTCTGAGGTGCAGCTAAGAGTCTGCATTTCTTTTTTTTTTTTAAGATTTTGTTTATTTATTTATTTATTTATTTGAGCGAGGGAGAGAGAGAGAGAACACAAGCAGGGTGGGGGCAGAGGGAGAAGAAGGCTCCCCACTGAGTAGGGAGCCCAACGTGGGACACGAACCAGGGACTCCGGGATCATGACCTGAGCTGAAGGCAGACACTTAACCAACTGAGCCACCCAGGAGCCCTAAGAGTCTGCATTTCTAATGAGCCCCCTAGGTGATTCCATGTGGGGTGAGCAGACGGGTATCTCTGACATCGGTTCACTGGTTCCATTTCATTCTTGCCAATGGACAATTTTCCTCCTCCTTGGGACAATTTTCCTTCTCTCCTTCCTTCTTCTTTCTATCCTTTCATAAATGTGTTTGGAGAAGCCAGTGGTTCAAATCACGACTCTGCCTCTTACTAGCTGGGGAAGCTTGGACAAATTACTTAAATCTTCTGTGCCTCAGTTTCTTTACCTGCAAAATGGGGGTAATTACTGCACTTTTCTGATGAAGTACTCTTGAGATGAATGAGATAACCCATGTAACGTTCTTAATACGTTGCCCACCACATTATAAGTGTCAAATAAACGCTATGTTGTGGTCATTATTATTTTTATTGCCCAGATTACCATGGTACTTTGGTTATTGACTGCCTCCTCTCATAGGAATTATGTTTCATGTTATATATTTAGTTTGGAGTATGAATTTATTTTTTAATCATAGAATCATAATTATACAACATTACAACAAGTTTGAAAAGTAGAGGAAAGGCAAAACATATCCATAATTCCAACGATTCCATCAACAATGATTGTTTTGGGAAGTCTTCTTGCACATGCCTATTTGATGGTCCTGGTTTCTGGTTGATGCCTGAGTGCAACTTTCTCTTTTCTAAAACCCATTGAAATCTCTCGCTTACATTTGGATGTGGATTCATGCTATTTGTTTTGTCTTAAAAATAAAGCCTTTCTTATTGTTATTTTGAGGGGGGGTAAAAAAGCCCAGTACATTTAATTTTGTGTCCTGCTTTTTTTTTTTACTCAACATTAGATTATATTCACTTTTTCCCTAGAAATTCATTCTAAAAGTATAAATGGGAGTAGTGCCAAGTGTGACAAGTCTGACTTCTAGAATCAAATCATCCCAACAAAGTTGGCTGAGGTTTGACTCCAGTCATTGCTAGCCTTGGCAGTGGATGCATGACTTAGGACCTTACAAACACACAGAACTTTGGGACTTAATGGGCCCCAGGGAGGATCTGGGGCCTGGGGTCACACAATGAGGGGCACAGAGCTAAGATCAGAAAGCATGGCCTTCCCTATGAAGGGTAGCAAGGGACTTAATTAAGGCGCAGAATCTATTTTACTTCCATTTTACTAATTTAAGTGAGACTTTATTTTAAAATTCCATATGCCAGCTCTCTTCCTAAAAGATTGTTCCTTCAAGCACATCTTGCTGAGCCTCCACTGAGTGATGGGGCTGTACTATATGATTAATTTCTAGATGATCAGAGTGCCAGAGGCATTTCCTCAGGGTTGTCTATATTAAGCAAGTTACCATTCATTCAGTGAACAAATCTTTAGTTAGTGATTTCTATGTCTAGGTGCTAAGTGCTGGGGATACATCAGTGAATACAACCGATTTGACTCCTCTCCTCAAGGGGTTTATAACCTTATTATTATGAATTACCTATTTAGATGCAGCCTGATGAGTCCCATATGCTCCTATTAAAACTGATGAGCATGAACTCTGTGTATCAGGAAAGAGTCTTAGTATATGGTATTTGGGGGTGAGGGAGTGAAACAGAGTTGCATTGCTCAGGTGGCAGGTTCATATTCTTTAATGAGAGTACATTATTATTGTTAAAACATTGTTGGAGAAAGGGGCACCTGGGTGGCTCAGTCGTTAAGCGTCTGCCTTCAGCTCAGGTCATGATCCCAGGGTCCTGGGATCGAGCCCCGCATCGGGCTCCCTGCTCTGCCGGAGGCCTGCTTCTCCCTCTCCCACTCCCACTGCTCGTGTTCCTTCTCTCACTCTCTCTCTCTCTCTGTTAAATAAATAAATAAAATCTTTAAAAACAAACAAACAAAAAACATTGTTGGAGAAATAAAAATATTTTCAGGATATTAACGATCCTTCTTCCACCCCCAACACACACATCATTGCAGTGGTTAAAAGCAAGGACTTTGGGGTCAATCGAGACCTGGAGATGAATCCTACTTCTCCAGGGTCCTAGCTGAGTGACCTTGGGCCTATCTCCCTATCTATAGAATGGAGTTGAGGGCCTTGCTGCAAGGATTAAATGAGGGATGTGTGTAAGGCACATGACATCCAGTAAGAGCTTAATGCAGCTGTCAATGGTGGTCTGCTGTGATGGGTGGGGGGGAGCGGGGAGGGTTCCTGCTTCATGGTTTCAGGAAAGAATTGCACATTTTTGAACTGCAAACAGCCCACTATCCTGTTTCTTGGGCTGTCTGTGCAATTTTGCTGGAGTCTCCAAAAATGTACTCTGATCGTTCTGTTTGGTACGAGGTGGGGACCGCCCCACTCACTTGCAATCCACGGTGGTGGCTAGGCTGCCTCAGGCAGGGACAGCCCTAAACTATTATCAGAGAGAGCAAGCAGAAAGCTGTCAGATCAAGTGACAAGACACGGAGGAAAAGCATATACATGTTTAAATGTCAAGAGTCCCAGTGACAAATACATCTGAGTTTATGCAATTACATTTTTCCCCCTAGAGCAGAAAATGAAAAATAGAATGTTAGGGTTGGAAGTGACTTTAGAGACCATCTAAACCACAGCTTCATTTAACCAATTATTTCTTTCAGGGAATAATTTTTTGGAGGTCACATGTGTGCTGGGTGCCAAGGGTGGGACACCTTGGTGAAGACAGGAGCCTTGTCTCTTTCTGGACTCTGTGGGATTCAGTGGAGAAAACTGAAATAGCTCATAAGGATCAAGGAATTGTCATTTCTCCCTGTTTTTCTACATTTTCTAAATTTCCGCAGTAGACTCGTATCACATTTAACTGTGTATATATTGGCTTTGCTAGAGTCACACAGCTAACAAGAAAATATATTTGTTGATAAATAGGTTACTCTTGAGCCCCTGCCATTTTCATACACGTCGTATTCTCAGAGCACGGTTCCGGCATCAGGATGAGCTTTATTGGAAACGCACATCCCAGGCCCACTCCAATCCTACCAGGTTCCCTGCCTTGGAAACATGTTCAACAAGGGGATTGTGATACCCACTCAACTTTGAGAACCAGTGCCAATGAAAACCAATTGATCCCCAGGTAGTAAAGAAAGCAACAGTGATTTTTAGAAAACCCGTCCCAGAAATTTAAATTAATGAACTAATTTCATGAATACAAACCCATTTATCTTTAACTGGAATAAAGTCAACTCCCTTTTTTTCCTCTAGTGCCCCAACTAATTGCATCCATTATGTGTTTTTAACAGATGCTATAAATCAGCGTGCCCCTGGGGGGGGGGTGCGGGACGGTGGGGGGAGAGTGAAAAGGAGGGGGCATCCAACATCTGACAAAAGGGAATACTAAACAAGTGGCACACACCTTAGAGTGAGCAGCCCAAGGTCTCATTGCTGTGTGCTTCCCTCCCGCACCAGCGCCCTGCTTGCTTCTGGTTGCATAACAGCTTTTTCCGGGCCCTACAAATCACAGCCCTGTCCCAGTTCTTGAGCAGGCGCCCTTTACACTGCCCAGCCCCACAGCCCTTGGCGTTTGTAACCTCTCTCTCTTCCAGGTTATCATCATCTGTCAGATCTGAAGTTAAACAACAAGAAACATGTCAGGTGAGTGGCTGGGAGAGACACTTGGCTGTTTATGAGAAATATTCCATTACAATCTGACGCAAAATGTTAGGATGCATCTGCCAGCAAGCACCCAGGCTGAGAGAGTTCCCTTTCTCCGCAAGCAAGCTGATTAGTGTGTGGTTCCAACCCATGTTTATCCTCTCTGGCTCCGTGGCAAAGGCCCTTGGAAAAACCTGGCTTGTTTGACTCCTGGTTGCCTGGTACAGTCAGATTCATTCAATTAGGATACCCAGTTTGAGACATAATGGGTTTTGGCGAGCTCAATAGACTGATTGGTTTTTATACACATGCACAGAAAGATTTGATTTCCTCTGTGGAATTTACGGCAGGGGAGAGGAGGTAATTAAATTAATTTCTCCTCTGGTTTCAAGGCTTTCCTTTCTGTTCTCTCTTCTCCTGCCACCTTTGTTGCTCTTTTTAAAATAGACTTTCTGAGGGCCTTGCTTGCATGGATGAAAATGAATGTAATAACTACCAGCAGTTGGTTTGAGTTTGGGGGTGGGCTCCACTGTGACTTCTTGTTCTTTGCTCCATGCTCTGAGTGGTGTTGGGAAGATAATGGGGACCATCGTGTGCCCTGTGGTGTGTGTAGGTGAGGTGACAGGGTGTTCTTGTGGCTAAGGAGTGACATTCACACCAGGAAGAGGGCTTTCTGGCAGGGAGCCGGCTTTCTTTGGAGTTTCATAATGAGAACCCGAAGTGTGCTCCCCCTTTTTTTAGTCACCAGGTATGCCTTTCTTTCTGATTTCTCTTGTTCCCACCATGCACTTGTCTTCTCAGCCCCTGGCTCCGGAGCCACATTCTGCTGCAGCAAGGGGAGCTGTGGGGCAGAAAGAAGCAGACGCTGGGAGAGAGACTGAGCAAGCCTGCAGAGTTCCTGTCCCATCCCATCTCCCTCCCAAAGCCAAAGCCCTTTTATCCACCCCTGACTTTTTAAGTAAGGACTTCTCTGGTTAAACTAAAGAGACAAAGAAGACCCCTGAGAGATTTAAAAATTCACTGGAAAAGGCAAAAAACATGAAGCACTTAACTTCTCTCCCAAAGGACAGGAGAGCCTGCCAATTCCCTTGCAACGCCAGAGCTAAGCATTTTCCCAGTGTCAACATTAAATCCCTTTTTTGTGTTTCTCTCTTAAAGTGTGTTTACAATTGACTATTATGTGAAAGATGACGGATGTAGCCTGGTCCCGTTTAAAATAATAAGACTAATAATGATGCAGTTTCTTGCCCGCAGACTCAGTTTCCGTATGCCTCTCCGAAGAAAGCAAAAGTTGAGGAGGCCAGAATATTCACCAGTAAGTGTAGCCCGCCACTGAGCCGTCCCCCCAGCCCAGTTGCCCAAACGTTTGGGTTCCTGTGGACTTCCTCACCAGGAATTCAGATGAGCAGATTTCTCAAGATTAATACCTCAGCATCCAAGCAACTTTAAAAGTCTGTATCTTGCCCCAGTCCTGTCGGCAGCTGGAGAAAGTGTGGATCCCATGGCCCATTCCGTTTTAGATTGGGAGAACTGAGACCCAAGGAAGGAAGATCCACCCTTCTTCTACCCCCGACCCCAAGTTTTAAGGCTGGATAATGGAAGAGCAGCCCTTGCCTCCTCACGGTTCCTGACCCAGTCTACCTCCCACCAGTTCTGGAAGAGAACCGACTAGGTTGACCCGACTGGGTTTTCTCCACAGCAATTTATTGCATTTCTTTGAACCAAATGCTACCGCATATAGATCACTCCTGCCAGGTTGTGGCTGAGGGCTGAGGCTTGCGGTGGAACCCGTAGGCTGGGATAAGTTACCGAGCAACCTGGGGTTCCCGCACTACCTCGCCACCATTCTTGCGCAGAGCCGCATTGCTCCAGTGCGTACAAAGTTTGGAGTAAATCCCAAACCTCTCTCCCTGGAATAGATGTGCTTAGACGAACAAGCCTAGAGTGGAGAGCTTGCCCCCCCCCCCAACTGGGGACGCTGTGGGGGCGCTGCCAGAGAAGTGCATGATCCCTAGTAAAAAAGACGGGGAGATAAGGCTCAGCCTTGCATTTCTGGGAGAAAGCAGACTCCATGATTGCTCATGAAGGCCCTATGCATCCAGTTCTGTTTGGACTACAAGACTCCCCAGCCTATGGGGCTGGTGGCATCTGTCCTTGGGGACATGGTCCCACCTCCAGCCTTTTGCCAGTCCTCAGCCAGGGTAGGCTAGCAGCAGGATCCAAAAGAGAGGTGGAGTGGATTGATTCCATCCTCCCAAGGCATTCACATTGGATTGAAAAAGGAAAAAATTTCTCTGACCTGGGAAGCAATGCGGTGAAACTGACGTTCATGACACCCACCTTAGAGATAAACCTCTCCGCATAAAACAGCTTGGCACACAGTTGATCGGTTGGTTGGGGGCCAGGAACAAGCGACCTGCAACCTAGCAATATGAAACTAACCAGCGTACACTTAACGAAAAACCCGGTGTGTCTAAAACGGAGGGTGCACGACAGAAGCCGGTTAGCTGACTACCTGAAACTGATCGCCGTGAGGCTAAACCAAAGGAAAGCGCCCCGAAAGCAACCGGACTGGGTGGAAAGGAACCAGAATGAAATCCACCTGCCTGCTACAGCGCAACTGACCACGCAGGGGATTGGAGCAGCGAGGGCCGCAGAAGGCCGCAGAGGGCCGCAGAGGGCCGCAGAGTGGAACGGGGGGGGGGGAGGGGGGACCCTGTCTCCCCCACGAGCACTGATTGGAGCGGCTGCGGAGACGCAGCGGAGGAGGAGGGGGACGTCGGTGCTTTTAAATTTATCACCGCCGCGCCCCAAACGATCCCATAAATTTGGGGGCCGTTTTCACCAAAACTGTGAGTTACGATTTTTCAAATAAATACATTTTCCAATCAGACGGGGTTCTGTTTAGGTTGAACGCGTCCTGAAGCAGACATTTCTCTGCGCGGAAAATACACAGAGGAGGAAACGGAGCCGGGACGAAGCTCAGACGACATAAAAACTTGTGTAAACACGTTGTCATTTACGGACTTTGGAAGGGAAAGGGAATGGGGGAGGAAGATGTTTAGCTCTCTCCGACTCCTCAGGTCCCAGCCCCGAGGGAAGACACGGAAAATTTAATATTCTTTTTCCATAAGCTTGATTTATGTTACTCATTAGACAACGACCGCATCAGGTTTACCTTAAATAGATTTTGTGTTTTTGAGGCTGTTACAAACGTAAGAATGGATGGAGTTGCCTCCCGCCTGCCCCCCCCAACACATGCTCTCTCTCTCCCGCTTTCTCTCTCTTTCTCTCAGTTTTTCTTTAGGAAAGAATGTTGGGGAGATAAACGGAAATGGATTAGCGGAGGGTCTTCTATTTCTAGCTGTGCGCCCCATCCTCTGGGCTTGTGTTTTGCCACCTGTAAAATAAGGGGACCACACTAGGAAGCAGAGGCCCCGTTGCCCACAAGAACATTCACATGTAATGCTGTGCACAGTTGCAGGGAGCTCAGGGACCCCCGAAACTAAAAGGTAGAGAATGGAATGTCAGCTCGTAGCTTGGACCCTCTCAGGCTGGACCACTCCTCATCCCAGGAAAGGGGATAACAAGGGGACACAGAGGCCGCCATCAATCCCCGCCTCTCCTAGAGGTCTGGCCTCTAGCTGCGTCTCTGCCACTCATTGGCAGAGCTGTTTGCCCTTAGGTAAACTGCTTCCCCTCTCTGGGCCGGCTTCCCCATTTGTCCTAACGCGATCAGATCTCTGGGTAGACTTGCTACTCCCCCATACCGGCATTAGTCAAGGAGGCTTCTCACACCCCGAACTTATAGGAGAAATCGACCCGCTTTCTCTCTCTCCCCTGCCCTGACTGTTCTCCTGCCCGGGGGAGCGGGTAGGACCAGGACGAAAAGTCCTAAGCACTCTTTAGATGCCGCAGAGAAATGTTTAAGGGATTTGCGCGCTCAAGCCGCGGGGTAAATGGCCCGCGGGCTGATTTATGGCGCGTTACCGCGCGACGCGATTCCCCAAGACAGCGAGAATATTTTACACCACGCTAATATAAACAGGCGGCCGGCCGGGTCCTTTTTATGGAGTTCCTGTAATTACCCGGGCCCTGACAGGTCCTTGATTTACGGCCCTATTTAGATAAGGGGTCCGGTGCGGGGATTGCCGGTGGCGTCAAGGTCACGGGACGCGGTGGGAGAAGGGTTTGCGGTAGGCGCCGCGGCGCGGGCTCTCGGGCCTTCCAGTCCTGGAGTGTGGGGTCCGGGAGGGAGTGAGGGGAGGAGTGGGGCAAGGGCAGGAGAAGGACCCCAGGGCCCAGGCCGAAGTCACTCCGGAGCGTCTAAGTGCAGCCAGTCCACTGCACAGACGGAGGCACTGAGTCTTGGAGGGGCCGGAACTACCCCAGGTCAGACAGCCAATGAAATGCAGGTGGGTGGGATCCGGAAGGAATTCAGGTCTCTGGCAACATGACCCCCCACACCTGGCAGTGCTCGGTCTCTCTCACCTCCAGCCTTATGGCAGTGGGGTTCTGTAGCGTAGGTAGTTGGGGAAAGAGGAAAATTCCAGTGCGGTCAGAAACAGGCTTGGTCAGATCGGGACACAGCACTTCAAGCAGAGACCAGTGGCCTGGACCCCCTCCCTATCCAGGGCTATGCAGTCGTGTGGACGCCCGAAACTCCATTTCTTCCCCTGTTAGATTAATTCCCAAGCCAGAGCCACCGTTTATCCATCCAGGTTTACGGTTATTTTGCTAAGAGCTTCACCTATATTATTTCAATTAATCTTAAACTAGCACTCTGGGCGGGTGTTACTGTGTCCCAGTTTACAGAGGAGGAAACTGAGGATCCTAAGGTTTACACAAGGAGGGGTGACAGTGCCCGGATTTCAACCCAGGTGCACCAGTTTCCACGGCCAGCCTCTCTGAAGCACTCCTTTACTACACTTTTTAAACCTCTTTGTGCTTAAGCTCTCAACCCTGTAAGATGGGGGAAGAGTTCTTGCCCGACCTCACTAGCACAATCGGAGGAAAAGGCGCGCATTTGCAAACGCCACGAGTGTCAGACCTTCAGCAGGAGCTATCTCGGTGAGCACTGCGGGGTACCGGAAGGGAGGCGGGGCCGGGGGAGTGTGGACCCGCGCGTAGGCCCCTCGGAGTCCCTAGCTTCTGACCCTTGGAGCGGAGCGCTAAGTCCTCGGAGAGAGCAACCAGGGTGGGGTCCTTGCAACAGTCCAGAGCTGGGAATTAAAACTCCAGACTATCAGTCCTATACTTCTTCTGAAATTGGGGAAACTGAGGCCCAGAGAGGGAAAGGAACACGCGTCTTATATCTCAGCCGACAGCTGTGTTGGCCAAACTCCTGGGTTGCACACCATATAACCTGGGGCGGAGAGAGAGAACGTCCTCACTGGGTCCCCACGGTCGCGTTTTGCTGCACTGCAAAGGCACCTGAGCCAGGCTGGAGTTAAAAGCACTTTGGGGTCTCCCAGAAGGCCTTAGCTGGAGTCTAGGCGCCTTGCGGTCTACGCAGGCGATCTCGGTGGCCTCCATCCTGCTGGAGGCTGCCAAACCCGAAGCTCCAGCGGGTCCCCTAGGGCTGCGTTCTCACTGCGGGCCCCGCTGGGCTGACAACTTGACTCCTTCGCAGGCGGGGGTGGGGGGTGGAGTGGGGGGGGGTTGTGGGGAGGAGAGCAGTGTTTTCTAAAGCCCAGATGACTAGGTGCACCCTGCTCTTTACCCACGAGAGGCTGCCAGGCATTCTCAGGGCCCTCAAGGGGACTCATCATCCAGTATTGATAATGCATTTCCTACCGCACTAAGCAGGCCGGATATTTGGGGGGGGGGGTGTGGAGGGCTCTGAGGGATCTATGTAAGGTGGGGGAAATACTTTGGATGTGCGTGAGTGGGTGCTGGAACTGTGAATTTGTAGGGTAAGTGCCAGGATCCATAGGAGTGCTTGCCCTTGTGTGGGTACTGTGATAGTGTGCATCTGTTGCTCAACTCCGTTTTCAAGGCTGGTGAATGTGGCTGCCTATAGGTAAGACAGAATATATGTCAAAGTGTCTAAGGGTTTGCAATTTGGGTGACTGCGTGTAGTGCGCTAACATGCGAAAACGTCTACGTCGGAGCACCTGTGTGTACATGGTAGTGATTGTGGCTGTGTGCTTGGGTGTGTTTGTGGGACTGAAGACTTAGTTTCGACACTCAGAATACACGAAATGTATGGTGGCGTTTTCAGCAGTTTGTGCTGTGGAGACGATTGTGGGGAATTGTAAGAAAATACAAATTGGTGAACCTGTGCACAACTGTGGGCAGAAGACTATGTGTAAAACCCTGCAGCTGTGTGATACTTTTGTAGAATCCGTGTGCCTCTACTGTATGATGGTATCTTTATGCATGCCTGCTTAGAGGGTGGGGAGTGGCTCATAGCTGTAACACAGCTGAGTTGGGATGTGTGCCCTGTGGGTGACAGAGACAATGCATACAATTCTAGGAATGCATGAATATTGAAATGCTGTGTGTCTCATGGGTGTAAATGTGTTACCGTGAGAATACCCATACTTCTGGGCATCTGTATAAGTAGATGGACTTTTGTGTACGCCAGTGATTTTTGTGAGCCTGTGTGCGCCTATATGTGCACGTGTCATGGTGAGCCCCCGTGTGCCGGCTGCGAGATGCTGCGGGTGGAGATCGCCCGGATTAGGGCAAACGCTGGGTGTGTGTTGAGGACTGAGGTCCCTCTCCACAGGGTAATTACAGCTTTCTACCCGCACACCCTCACTCAAGAGCGCCTCCAGGCCAGGGAGGCTCGGGACCCCGTGGAGCCGGGGCTGCACCGGGCGCCGGGAGCTCCCTCCCGGCGAGCCTCTGGCTCTGCGCTCGGCCCAACCCCAGCGCTGCTGGCGCCAGGCGCCCGGGAGAGCGACGGGTTTCCAGCCCGCCTCAGGCAGGAAACCAGGACCTCCCTTCCCCCCACCCCCACGCACCTCTAGGGCCCACAGCCCAGCCGAGCTCCCACAAGTGGAACCTGCTCAGAACTGTTTGTCTGCCTCTGTCCTGTAGTGTCCCCTCCTCTTTCCATTGATTCCCTTGTACAGGAGAGGAAGACCACATCTCCACTTGCTACCAACCCCAGGGATAATGGCTCATCGTCTCAGGGCCTCACCTCTCCTATCCCGACGAGGAGAGAGTTGACCTTTCTCCCTCTGCCTCTGTGCTCCTAAGTGTGCCAGGCACATCATGGGCGGTCAATAAACAATGTTGAATGACTGTGTAAAGGAATGAATTTGTCCTTTAAAAAGAGCAATCACATATTTATCTCCCCCCCCCCCCCCCGCCGGCCTGAGCATCACTTTGGAGAGACAGGCATACTCCCTCTGCCCCACCTAGGGAAGGGGTTGGCTGGGGAGGGTTGGCTCGGATGGAGGGACTCAGGTATGAGGGCGTCAGCTGCGAAGCTACTTCAATCGGAGAAGCAGCACCACCCTGGGATTTTCAGGTCCCAGTGAGAGTCCTGGGAAAGGCCCCTGAGGGGAGAACCCGACAGACCCGGAGAGGCCCTAGCTGGGAGGGGCAAGAGTGGAGGTCTGCACCGCCAGGATTTCTCTCTGCTCTCCTGGGTGGGGGATGCCAGCGTGGTAGTTCTCCGGCTGCACCAGCCTTGCGAATAGTGTGGAGGTCCTGGTCCCTTCTGTATGTGTTCACTGCCAAGCGCCGATTTCTCTTGCTGTGAGCCTTGGCGCTGGTGTGAACATTCTCAAGCAGGGATGACCTGGGTGGAGTGGCCCAACGTTGCTGTGCTTCGGGCCCTCCATCCGGCCTTTGGGCTGGATCAGGCGCCCGGGAGGCGAGAAGAGTGACTCCCAGGCCCTGGAGCCCGGAACAAATCAGTAAATGCCTGTGGGCTTGGAGCCTGACTTCCTCCACCCCCTCCCCCACACACCAAGTCTTCTCCAGCCCTGGGCGGGCTGTGGGACCGTATAGATGCCTTGGGCAGAGTTGGCGGGTGCGCTACTGGGTTGCGAAGTACCGCTCAGGGCCCCCTCTGGTTGAGGCTGATGACTAGGGGCTGGGGGTGCTTCAGGGAGACGTTAGGGGTCTGTGCTGCCTCTGGCAGGGCCCTCTCGTCTTCTGACGCTGAGGGGAGTAGATGGAGCTCAGGACTGAGAAGGGCTAGAATTCCTATTCCGAATTCTGTACAGTCTAAAAACAAGACACTCTTTCTCTGAGTCTCAGTTTCCCTATCAGGAGAAATCAAGGGGTGGGCTCTAGGTGAAGGCCTTCTGTTCCCGGATGATTCTGGATTCCTTTCCCTGGGTCCACAGGGAGGAGGGGGCAGCCACCGTCTAGGGTGTTGACAGGCCTGTGCCTCAAGTAGGGAGCCCCCGCCTCCCCCCAGCCAGGAACTGGGGGTGGGGAGGCGGAGGCGGGGCCGCCTCCCTGTCCCCGCAGGCGGCCTAGAGTTGAGCGGTGCTGGCTAGCCCGAGCTTAAAACCAGGGACGGCCACCCCCTTTCCTCCTCCCCGCCCCCTACCATTGGCTCCAGGGAGAGGTTGACATCCAAGCCGCGGCCTTATATAAGCCAGACCCTGAAGGGGAGGCCGCAGAAGGGTTAAATAGGTCTCCCGGCCTCGGCGTCCTAGCCCGCGAGAAGCCGGCGGGCTGCGCGCCTCTCTTCAGCCTTGCCCCACACTGCCCCAAAGCCGGCGTCCAGCACAGCGCCGCCCCGGAGCCCACGGGTGGCCCCGGCAGTCGTGGGGCGCATGGGGCGGCGCTAATCGCGCTGGCGGCGCAGGCCAGAGGCCGCTCCAACATGAACCTCGTGGGCAGCTACGCACACCATCACCACCATCACCACCATCACCACCCACACCCAACGCACCCCATGCTCCACGAACCCTTCCTCTTCGGCCCGGCCTCGCGCTGTCACCAGGAGCGGCCCTACTTCCAGAGCTGGCTGCTGAGCCCCGCCGACGCTGCCCCAGACTTCCCCGCCGGCGGGCCACCGCCCACAGCCGCGGCGGCCACCGCAGTCTACGGTCCGGACGCCAGGCCGGGCCAGAGCCCCGGGCGGCTGGAGGCGCTCGGAGGCCGCCTGGGCCGGCGGAAAGCCTCAGGACCCAAGAAGGAGCGGAGGCGCACAGAGAGCATTAACAGCGCGTTCGCAGAGCTGCGCGAGTGCATCCCCAACGTGCCTGCGGACACCAAGCTCTCCAAGATCAAGACTCTGCGCCTGGCCACCAGCTACATCGCCTATCTGATGGACGTGCTGGCCAAGGACGCACAGGCCGGCGACCCCGAAGCCTTCAAGGCCGAACTCAAGAAGGCGGATGGCGGCCGCGAGAGCAAGCGGAAAAGGGAGCTGGTAAGTCCGGGGCCTGTGGGCTCCGGCCCAGGGTGAGGACTGGGTCAGCACCCGCAGGCCCAGTTCGCAGTGGAAGGAGTCTGCGTTGCCGTGTGTGAGATTTTGAGAGGCTGCGGGGAATTCTGAGGCTGTAGTGTGGGATTGTGTGGGTGGTGGGAGGCGGATTCATATTTGAGCTCATTTGTAATGTGGGACAGTCTTTGTAAAGCTGTGAATGAAGACCATCCTAAAAGGATCCCTTTTAAGGATCCTTTGGAAGATGCAGACCTGGGAAAATGCACATGTCTTATATTTTGCTTCCAATTTCAAGGGGGTCTGATCCATTCCTGGGCTTTCCTGGAATCCACATTAAGAATGCTGTAGAAGTGTTTAATTTGCCTTAGTGGGGGTTTATGCACGTGGGCTCAGTTACTATTTTCAAAGGGTTTTTGCTGAAGAGGCTAGGCTACTTCCATTGTTGTACAGATAGGGAAATTGAGACCCAGAACGGGACTGGGAGGTAGAGGCCACATACTGAGGAGTCAGAGGTGGAACTGGGGTAAAACAAGTCAGGTCTTCTACTCCCAGTCTAGAGCGGGTCCCCTGCTCCACTGGCCACGAGCTAGTTCTCTAGGGCGAACTTGACCGTTTTGTGTGTAAACTCTGACAAGCAAGAGGCACGGGTATCCCCCACTGCTTTTGGCTTTGGAGATCGCAATCCCTACTCGACCTTTCTCGATCCTCTCCAGGGAGGGCAACACTTTCTGGAGGGCGGTGCCGCTGGCCCAGGGCTCTGGGACCTCTGAGGGCAGTGATTTCCAGGCTAGCGAACTCCTTTCTCTAAATTGGTTTGTACAGGCCCGCCGTACAAAGTTTGGAGCCAGCCAGAATGCCCTGCCAGGTTTTCTTTGACTCGCAGGGGCTGTGGTAAACTAGGGAAAGCTCTCCTGGGGAGACTGGGAAAGACTGATAGGCATCAGGTCTCTAAACTGCCACTGGGGTGGAGGAGAGGCAGGCCGGGGCGACGCCTGGTTGCAAGGAGTTTGGGGGCATATCCCCACCCACTGCTCATCTACACCTCTTGCAAGTAGCACCGCTTGGTTCGTGCTAAGAGCCGGCAAGGAGGATAGTGGGCCAGGCCGACTCGTTCCTCCTTCACCTAGCCATCTGAGACTCCCAGCATGCCAGCAGGGACCCAACCCCGCAACTAAGCCCGACGCTAAACCAGGTTAGAAAGCGAGTGGGACTTGTGGTGGGGGAAGCAGGTCTGAGAGCGGGAAAACTGTTGATTCCCACCCTTCCCATTCCAACCCCGGTGGTCATCCTTTGGCGCCATAAAGCCCAAACTACGCGCACCAATTTCAGGAGGAACAGAAAATTCTCATTACCATACTTCCAGAAGCTGCCCAGCCCATCCTGGCCCCCAGAAACTCTGGCGCATAAAGGCAAATTTATGAGCCTGTTTGCCAATTTCGCAAACAGAAATCTGTCACTTATTGAAAGGCGCCCAGTTACTGCTCCCAAAATCTTTTCCCCACCCCAACTCAATGCCCGGGCGATAGGAGCAGAAAAATTTAAACCTGTCTCTCGCCTCTTTTCTTGTGTGTCCTCTGGCAGCAGCAACACGAAGCCTTTCCTCCTGCCCTGGGCCCAGGCGAGAAGAGGATTAAAGGGCGCACAGGCTGGCCGCAGCAAGTCTGGGCGCTGGAGTTAAACCAGTGAGCTGAGGCCGCGCCGAGGACCCCGCCACGGCTGCCCGACCCCGGAGCCCCGGGAGGAGAGGAAGGCGGCAGCGAGGGCCAGGCTCTGGGTGCCAGGGGCTTATAGGGGCGCATCCCGCAGAGCCTCGGCTGCGAGCTGGCAGGTCGCCGGCTGCAACAACACACTTGGATCGCACGTGCAATGTCATTTGAAATTGTTTTTAATACATTAAGAGAAAGAGAAATATATATATATCCACCCCCCCCCAAACTGAGAGGGCGGCTCTTGGCTGCACAATGCGGGAGAGAGGGACTGTGGGACTCCAGCGCCCTAAAACGCACCCTTCCAACCCTTCTGGGGCGAATTTAGAACCCCCGATGCTTTCTCCACTTTGCCTACTGGCTCTTTTTCTCATCCTCCTGTCCGCTTTGCGGCAAATCCCCCGGGCGCTCTCTTCCCAAATTAAAATGCAATAAGAGGAATCAATAGTTTTCTGCCAGGCAAAGAGAACCAAACCAGGAAGATGGAGGGCTGTCTTTTGTTTTTCTCCCTCAAGCAGTGGTGTTTTATTTTATTTTATTGTCGCTGCACTTCCTATTCAGTTCCAAGGGAAACGCTTTCTCTCCTTCCCTCCTTTCCCTCCTTCCTTCTTTCCTGCCTTCCTTCCTTCCTCTCTCCCTCTCCCTTCTTCCTTCCTTCCTTCCTTCCTTCCTTCCTTCCTTCGTAAATAAAAACTTTTCTCTATGTTGAAAAGTTTTTATGTATTTAAACTACCTACCATGCCTGCTGCGCTCAGGTGTTTGTTTATCCCCCATCCCTACCCTTTTTCTACCTCAAATCTATAAGACCACTCACCGCCCCCTCCCTTTGCCAAAGCAGTATCTATGCTCTTGACTAATAAAAGATTTTCTGAAATCAGAGGCAGCCTGTGTGATGTCTTGGTGGGTATATCCACTGGCCCCATCATTTCTGCTAGGTGGAGAACCTTCTGTTCTGACTTCTGTTTTGATAAATGTTCAGACCAAATTGCAACTCAAGTCGGGAAAGGGGGTAAAGGATTTATTCGTGGGACAAAGAACAAAGTTTTTAGAATATAATGGCTGGCCAGGATAACTTTAGTGAACCCACAGACAGGAAAACTGGAAACGAATTAGACCCAGCGAAGACAGGCTAGGTTTTATATGGGTCAGCATTTGAGCTTGTGTGTGGGTTAGTATGGTGTCTGCAGGCGGTGTTTTGGGGTTATTGGGAAGGGGGTTTGTCACACAAATAAAGGGCATCCGAGGGCATTGCACCTCGGAGGAGCGGATGCGCTGGGGATTATGTTCATGTACGTGAGATTCCTGATCTTATAGATGTGTGCGTAGTGGTACAGGAACTCACACGGAGCCCCGCAACTGTGGGGGGGGAGGGGAATAATAAGCACAGGGTGTGCCTAGCACAGCTCCCTGCATGCAGTAAGAGCTCGACAGATCATAGCGGCTATTACTTTATCCTTGACTAAAATAAGCTCGTGAGTGCTTATGGTTACATTGAGACAGGTTTCTTTCCAGCAACAAAGCACTAAACAGATATTTGTGAGAGAGCATGTGGATTTGTGCAAAGCGATGGACTGTGTGTGCTTGCTCGTTCGGGCACTTGTGCAGGACAGCTGGTTTCTGTGCCCCCACGGGCACACCCAGACTGGGTGTAGGAGCGAATAAAAGCGGATGAATTTGCCAAGGCGAGGATGCGTGGAAGGCTAAAGTGGGGCAGGCAAACGCTGGCGATTACGTATTCCTAAATAACAGTGTACAGACAACTAGCTTTGCGCGCAACTCTGCGCTAGGCTCGAGGCTAAGCGCTTTACGTGTCCCAACAGCTCCCACGTTGCGCGAGGGAACTCACGGTCTGCGGTGCCCGCACGGGTCTCCGCGTTCACTGCCAGGGAGGCGCGCGGACGCACGCGCGGGTCTCCGAGCGCTTTCTTGCTCCGGAGCTGGAGGCCCTCAAGTTGGGGCGTGCGCCAGAAAGGAGACCCCGGGCAGCTCCAGGATCAGGCGTGTCCAAGGCGCCTCGTCCCGGCATCGGGGTGAATATGGGGCCCCATTAGACTTGGCTGTAAACACCGTGGCAGGAGCTGAACGGCTACGCCAGCCCTTCCGGACGCGAAGGAGTTAATAAAAGGTGTTTTATGGGTGCGAGGAAACGGTGGGGGAGGTGTGAGCGTCTCTCTACTCTGACCCCCCTACTTTTTCCTTTTTTTCCTCTCGCCACCCGCCGCCAGATCAAACAGGCCCGCGATTTAACTAGGGCAACACCTCGCGGTAATGAGCCGCCCGGCACACCCCTCCCCCCGGCCTCAGTCCCCGGGCCCAGGCCCCGAGGCCCTCAGGGAGGAACAGAAAAGAAAAATCGAGGGGTTTTCTTTTTCTTTTTTTCTTTTCTTTCCAAGAGCTGAGAAGCCTGTTAGACATCCTGACACGCATGGAGAAACTGAGGCTCAGGGAGCAAGCCGATCCTGGTTCCTCCACACAGAAGGGGGCCTTATCTGGATTCGAACCCAGGACTCCAGTGTAGTTTATAGATAGATGGTCCTCTGGCTTTACGCAGAGCTCGGCTCCCTCGACTATTTTTAGCGCCGTGAAGTATCCTAGGCACGGGAGGAATGCGCACCCGGGTCCTGCTTTCCCGGAGCCCTGGCCAGTGAGTGGAGAGGGTACCGAGGGGTACCGCCCGAGGCAGCCGGAGCCAAGCTTGGCATAACCATGCCTCCTCAGGAAGCCCCATCCGGCCGGGCCCAAGCCGTGCTTGAGAAGACAGTGGTGGAGCCTCAAATTCAGTTCCAACCATGTGTGGTCCCCATCTCAGGCCTAGGACCTGGGAGCTGAGACAGGGGGCTGCCCCTTGTGGGGGTGTCCTCCCTCTCTCCCCCAGAACGCCCGAGCCACACTTGCAGCCCTCCCTCGCCGGCTGGCAGAGCCCAGCCCCCAGGCCGCGGCGGACTTGCTCCGGGTTTCACAAACCAGTCTGCGCAGGGGGTCTCCGGAGTCGGGCTCCCGGGCATGTCTCCGCCGCCGGCTCTCCAGCCTCTCACCTTTCGTGAGCGCTCGCTCCATGGAATGGCTTTAGAGCCTGACGGGTGCTTCCTTACTCTCTCCCAGGGTTCAACGCGGTTTGTCGGAAACCTGCCTCAATCCAGCAGAGGCAGAAACAGTGTCATTAGTATTTTTGAATTAAGAACATCCCCCCCTTTTTTTAATCAAGGGGGGAAATGGAATGGTCGCTGACTTAAAAGTAAATTCCAGGAATTTATTGTAAGGGAGTAGTCACTGATGTTACAAAGCTTTAACGACAGGACTGTTCTACTGAAGGGTGAAAAATACAGAAGGACCCGATGTGTTATAATTACAGAACTGGTTAAATAAATCCATCAGTACAGTGGGTTACTACACAGCCACTGGAAAAAGTGTGGGAATTGACATAGAGATTGTTCATGATATATTAAGTGGAGGAAAAAAAAAAAACCCTCCCGGGTTGCTAAAGACTGTTTATCCAGACCTGCTTTATGTAAAACTAACCTAAATAGCATTCGCGGAGAAAAAGTGGAAGAATATACATCAAAACATTTACACCTCTACCTCTGAGTTTGGGGAATAGGGATAATTTTGACTTTTCCTTCTGCTGAGCTATATTTTTCTACATTTTTAAACAATGAATAAGTATTACTTTTACAACGAAAAAAATTACACCGCCATTGCCTTCCAATTTCTCCAGTGGCCAGTGTACTTTTCGTACACTTGATTCAACATACATGAATTGAGCACCCACCTGGTGCTAGGCACTGTGCGTATCAATATAAGAATATGAAAGAATCCTAATAATCACCACCCATTAACATACAATAGTAAATATTTGTTGTGAAGAGTTTTATTATTCCTTCCACGCAGTAAATAGAATCTTTTCTTACGTTTATTTTTTTTCTTACATTTAAAACCTATTAATGCCTGAAATAATCATAACAACTAAAATTTGTAGAGGAAATCATTTAAGCCCTTAGCATGCATTATTTCATTTAAGCCTCATGAAGATTGCATGAGGTTAATACTGAGGCAGCTGGGCTCCGGAGAGGTGAAGGACTTCGTTCAAGGTCACACAGACGGTAAAAGGTGGGTTGGCTCGGATCAAAGGGCATCTCTGTCTGCCTCTGGAGATTTGGCTTTTCCCCACATCTCAGAGCACCTCCAAGATGTGTGTGTGTGTTCATACAAATATAGCTGTCTCAGTCGGACCTTTCTTGGCCCCCAAAGTGAGGTGGTTTAGAAAGAAAGAAGGGGGTTTGGGAAGGAATCTGGATTCTAACCCCAGCCTTCACCAGTAACTCTCTTCCCCTGTCCCAGCTCAGAGTGGATCCCATCTATAATGTGAGGAAGGTGGTAGGCTTCTCCACCTCTGGGTTCTCTCCTGACTGTAACACTCTCACTCCAGGAATCTACTTTCTGCTGGTGAAAACAGCATGTTATTCTTTGTCCCAGCCTCTGATATTTGTATAGTGCATTCATCTTTCCTTGGAACTTCCACTTCTCCGAGCATGTTTTTCTCCCCATAAACTAGAAGGGTTCAGTGCAGGAATCCTGCTCCTGCCAGGAAGAAGGGAAGGTGAAATGACCAATGACCAGCTCAGGGTCACACATCCAGTGGAAGACTGAGCTACTGAGCTAGGATTAGAAGGACGTCTGAAGGCTTCAGCGCCCCCCCACCCCACCCCGCTCCCTTGGAAAAGGCTCTGGATCCATTCTCATCATACAACCAACAGTTAACCTTATGGTCTTGCTAAATCCCCATAAAAGAAACGAAACTAAGAAATCAGCCAGTCTCATTTTTAAATGAAAAGTGACTAGGAAGAAAAAATATGCAGGGTCTGAAGTGTCTGAAATCAGCCTCCTGATTTAAACCTAATCTGTTTGAAAAAAAAAATTTTTTTTCAGCCAAGGGAGTTTTTACAGCTGAGCTCTCCCAAACCCATAAAAAACAAGGTTTATATGGGAAATAGTGAAAGACTCTTAACTATAATACACAGCGTCTAATGTAAGCAGACATAGACACTATATAAAGCTCCTACAAATGTTATTAAAACAAACAGAAATGCACATTTATCCCCACAGAATGGACAATGGAAGTCATCGGACTTTCGAAGAGTTCCAGAAGTCCTGTTTTCACAGAAATGTTCAGAGCACCCCATAACACTGGGACCTCAAAGATTCTTACCCACCATCCAAACATTTCCCTCATTTTACAGGAAGGGGAAACCGAGGCCCATAGAATGGAGGGACTGGCTCAAGGTCACGGCGGGGAATTTTATTCTTTTCTCCCTGTGTTTACTTCAACTTTTAGTGCAGGATATAGAACAATACAGTGGCCAAGAGACTCTGGACAAGTGACTGAACATTTCTGAGCCTTGTGTCCTCACCTACAAACTGGGAGAGATCATGACCCCAACTTCCTGGGCTGTGTGAGGACTGAATGAGATAAGGCATGCAAAGTAGTGCATTGTCCCTGGTAGATCTATTTTTATGATTTTATTTCACCCCCACAATAGCCTGTGAGGCGTTGAGGATTTATTTTGGTTTGTTTTGTTTTGGAAAGGTCAGGGCACACAGGTACCCCTGCCTTTCAGAAGTTTGTCCTCTGCTACTTCACTTTATGAAAGACCTATGTGAGGACCTGCTTTCTGCTAACCAAAAGAAATTAGAAGAGAATTTTCACTTTTCTGAAAAAAGCCAAAAAGCAAAAATAGCATTCAGTGTGTGTTTTGCAGTGAGGTGTTACAAGAGGCAGCGCAGGCCCCCCGTGGTGAGAGGGGCCCCACCAGGCTCCTTTCCTGAGAACCACACTCAGCATCTCAGCATCAGAATCTACCAGAGCTTTGACCTGCGCCTGTGAGCATCTGTGCTCTATCTCCATTAGCTAGATGTGTCCTAAGGTATCAGAGAAGCCTAGGAAGTTCTTATTTTGGTCTGGGAATGCTCAGTTTTTTCCCCCCATATAGATTCATGGTAATTACTCCTTTGCTTTATGCCATTTTGGCTTACGAAAGGTGTCATAGGAATGCTCTGCTTTCAGATGGGGGGGGGGCCGGAGAGGGGGCGAACCTGTATTTCCAATTGGCACAGAAAGTTGCAGTGACTTGCCCAAGGGCACCCAGCCAGTGAGTGGATTCCTGGTTCAAATCCCTTACATTCCACATCATTAAGGTAAACCAGGGCAGGCAGGCTGCAGTAGTGGGATTTCTGAAAGTAATGCAGCAGTATACAGTAGAAATACTGTGCAAGCCACAAATGTGAGCCAAATTACAGTTTTTCTAGGAGGCACATTAAAAAAGTTAAGAGAAACAGGTGGAATAAAATTGAACAATATAGTTTATTACATTACTTATATATTATATATATATTTATTTAATGCAATATGTCTAAACTGTAATTTCGACATGTAGTCCATATAGAAATTATTTTTGAGATATTTTCCATTCTTTTTTTCATATTAAGTCTTCAAATTCAGGGGTGTATTTTATACTTAGAGCACATCTCAGCTTGGACCACATTTCAAGTACTCAGTAACCATACTTGGCTAATGGCTGCCATATGGGACAAGGTACATCTTAAGGCTCATGTAGCAGGAATATTAAACACAGAGCTTTAGTTAATCATATCAATAACTAGCCACCATTTCCTGAGCACTTACTGTGCACCAGGGAGCAGTGTGCAACATCTATGGGCTCATTTACGCTTCCTAACAGCCACGGAGGGTAGGTAACTATTCACAGTCACATAACTAAGTGGCCCAGCCGGCGTGCACACCCAAACTCATCTGTCTCCTAAACCTGCGATTTTAGCCACTGAGTTCCACGAGTTTGGGAGACATCAGCAGGGCTGTAGTTGGGCAGTGAGCTGTGGAGGGTCCTTTGGAGTATTCCACACAGTGGGTAAAGCCCTGGGTTGCAGATCCAAGCCTACCATGTGTCAGGTGACCTTGGGCCACCCATCTTCTCGGGTCCCAGTTTTCTAATCTTTAAGATGGGCTAATGATGCTTTTCCTCGATCCATAGAACTCTTGTCAGGCTGAAACGGGAAAAGGTTTTTTGAAGTGTTTTGAAACAGAGAATATAGTACGAGAGACAGGGCCAAGGTCAACAGGGAGGCTGGGACTGATCCCCTGGCCTGTACTCAACAACCACATGAGCTGGTTGGATAAGCTGTGTGGCACTGGACAGGTTTCTTAACCTCTCTGAGCCCCAGAGCCCTTCCTCTTCTGTAAAAGGGAAAGCAGAATGACTCACGGAGATGTGATGACCCAGTAATGATTAGATGATGATTGGAAAGCTCTCAGGCTAGCCCAGAATAGGCAGTGGTAAACATGAACTATCGTTACTGCCTCTGTGGTAGTTGGGGTTGGGCTGCAGGGCTTCATCTAGAAGCAAGAGGGAATGGCAGGGAAGAGGGAAGAGATGACTTCCCCCAACGCCCTGAGCTACGGCTCTTGGCTCGGAGTAGTTCCAGCAGTTCATTGGTGGGGAGTGGGAGGTGTTTGTGGGAGTGTGAGAACACTTGGTGTGTAGGGATAGCACCAGACCCAGTGGCTTTAGAGAAGGGGTTTTAGCCTGCAGTGTGACCCTGGGCATTTCCTTGCCCCCCACCCCCGGACCTTGGTGTCATCTGTAAAACGAGGGGGTCGCACCAGAGATCTAAGTCCCTTTCTGCCTTGACTGTTTAGATTTTTACAGTGGTGTGAATCAAAGCAGTCACTGAACACAGCTCCTGTGAGGGGACAGAAAATACCCCTGAGCCTTCCCCTGTGGCCTGGGGCTGCCACTAGGGGGAGGGCGCCACCTGGTGGCCACACTCCCTCCTCCGAGTTCGGTGTGGAGAAACCAGTTAAGGACTCCAGACCCCGGAGCCCCTGACCCACTTTTCCTAACGTCCTTTGGCAGCTCAGGGGAGCAGAGAGGGGACCCAGACAGTTCCCAGAGCTAGGAGTTCTGGGCATGAGGCTTACTCCTGAGGGATGTTGGGGTTTTGCAATCCAAGATCTCTGAGGCCTTCTTCCCTAAAGTCACCTTGGGACAGAAGTCTGTGTTTCCCTACAGAAGTCCAAAACACATCATACGTTTTGTTCTCTTTCTTTGGATAGGAGCCACTGAACAAAACAATCTTCTCTTGGTAACTCAATCTCCTTCTGTCACTACTGCGCCGGGCTCATGGGATGTGGAGGGCTTTTTCCCTGCACGAACCACCCCAACCCCCCGACTGCTGGGATCCCGAGTTCTGCTGAGAGCTTTCCTGCCCCTCCATGTCTGCCACACTGTGAGTATTCGACTTCTCTCTGTAGTAGGGGTCACACGGTGCACAGAGGAATCAGACTGACATAGGTTCAAATTCCAGCTCACCATAAGACTCTAGGACAGCCATCTAACTTCCCTGAGCCTCAGTTTCCCCACTGGAAAAATAGGGATGTTGATAGCTTCTTTGCAGATTGGTGTGAGAATTATGACCCTAGCACAGTGTCTAGCACTGAGTAGGTGTTTAACAAATAATAGCTCTTGTTTCTGCCGATATGGTGTCCTGACCAATTTTTCATATTCAAGGAAATATTCCTTGCTAGAGACACAAATAGGATGCATCATATCAAATGATATTAGCCACCAGAAATAAACATCCTTACCGTTGAACGTGGTGGAGCCTCTTCAGAACGGTTTAAGTTGGCTCAGTGAGGTCCAACTTGGTCTAGTGCAGATAAACCCCAGTAGGCAGGCTGGGATTTTGTCAGTGTTGCTTTCCTCAGTTCTCATTCTTTGGGCTTCCTTAAGCTTCATTACTTACAGTTTCGCCTTCAGGCAGTTGCTTGTTGACATGGCTGAGTTGGACCCCCGCACAGCTGAGGGCACTGCTCGCCCTGAAGCCGGGTCCACCCCTGAACTCCCCCGTCCCCTAAGCAGGAGCCTCAGAGGGGTCTGATTGGGCACCGGGGTCCTCCCGTTGCTCCTTTAGCATGGTCCCATCTTCCCGGTAGTCATGTGCCGTCAGAAAGTCTCTCTCATTAGCCGCCTTCGCTTAATTAAGCTCATTGCATTCGCTAAGCCTTACTGGCTTCTCTAAGATGGCAAGAGCCCATTATGCACGGCCCCTTCATCTGAAGGCGGGCTGGTGCGGGGCTCCGAGGCCACCCCGCAGACCCTAGGATTTCAGCAGTGGAAGGTTTACTTTCCGTCCCTGTCTCACAATGAACTCCTCTGAAATTCCCAGCTCCCGGAGGACAGAGTCCCTTTCCAGATTCCCTCAGACACCTGGCACACAGCAGATACTCAAACATTTTCTTGGCCATATCGCATTGCTTGGTTTGGATTTTTATTAACAGTAGGTTTGGTGGGGCGCCTGGGTGGCTCAGTTGGTTAGGCGACTGCCTTCGGCTCAGGTCATGGTCCTGGAGTCCCGGGATCGAGTCCCGCATCGGGCTCCCTGCTCAGCGGGGAGTCTGCTTCTCCCTCTGACCCTCTTCCCTCTCGTGCTCTCTCTCATTCTCTCTCTCTCAAATAAATAAAAATAAAATCTTAAAAAAAAAAAAAAACAGTAGGTTTGGTGACTCCAAAGTCCATGCTCCTCACTCTGGCATCTGAGCTTTTCCCTCCCGACTGGACTTCCCCTCAGCCTAGGCTCCTGTGGAACCTTCCATTTTCTTCAAGGGCCTGTTTAGGAGCCTCTTCTTCCAGGAAGCTCCCTTGATTTTCAGAAAGCCTTTTTCTTCCTATTTTTCCCTTCCTCTGAATCATATGATACAGATACAGTATGGCTATACATGGAGCTGGGAAGTAGATGTTTTGATATGCCTACAGATGCGGCCTGAGTCACAGACACAGGTGTGTGCGTGCGCGCATGTATTTACGTGTGTATGTGTATATATTCATGTTCATATAACACGTATGCGTATATACCTATGTACTATACCTATCTAGTATTTCTAAACTGAGATGAAAGTTCTTCCATGCGTTAGAGATTATTTTACACGTAGACATAATACTTCTAAAACCGGTTGCCTTTTATTTGACATACAGATTGTTTCCACTTCTTCACTGTTGAGAACAATGCTCCCATGAGATAGTAGCTCATCCGCTGAGTGAGCAGCAGGGCACGCTGGACTTTGAGGCCAGACAGACCTGTGTTTGACTCTCGTCCCCACCACGTCCTGGTGGCCTGGGACAAGCCATTTCACCTCTCTAATAAACTTATCTAGGTAGTAGAATAATAGTTTTTGTTTCTGACGGCCGTAAGGCATGTAACGTGCTTAGCGTTGGGCCTGGCACGTAGTAAGGCTCAGTGAAGACATTGCGCCACGCTGGGAGGCAGAAGAGAGGATTTGCTTTGGCTCTCCCCCACTGCCCGGTGTGACCTTGTATATGGCTATTTCACGGGGTGTGACAAAACCCACTGAGACGATGGGTGACAGCCCTTTGCCAGTGAAGTGCTGCCCAATTTAAGACTGTCTTATTCTTGTGGCTTTTACCTATTTTCTACAGGTTTGAGGAATATGTCACCTCATGACTAAGCATGTGGAGAAGAATTGCTTTGCAATTTTATAGGTTTGGTGAAAATGATTCATGCCCGTTATCAATGATTTAGACGACACCAAAAAGGCACAAAATAAGACTCCAAATCCCACCGAGGAGTAACCATGGCCGCATGTTGGTTGTGGCCTTCTTTGACTTGCTTCCCCTGTGGTGCCCATAGCAGGACAGGGCAGGCTTCAGCTTTTTAATAAATGTCTCTTGACCTCAACTAGATTGAGTGGTTAACAGTGGCGTGCCCCAGCTCTGTCCCTCCCGGCCCACCTCTGACAGTTTCATTAACCCCATTAAATCACGCAGGTGCCTTTACACCTCCTGAGCTTGTTAATCTCCACTCGGCTCTGGTAAGTTAAAAAACCTGGCAGGAAAGTTGGATGTACCTTGTTAACCTCCATTAAACCCTATTAAATTTCCTAAGTAGAGTCTTAGTGACTTCTAGGAATCCCTCATTAAAGTTTAGTAAATCCACTTAGTAAATCCACTTTGGGACAAGGCTGACCGGCTCTCCTGCCTCAAAGTGTGGCATTCCTGAGTTCCCTGACATGTCCCTAGGACCAGATGACCCTTGGACCCAATCCCAGGAGTGCCTCTAGCTTTTTGACTCGGGGAAAGTTCCTCCTCTCCATGCCTGCATTTACACCTCTATAAACTGGAGTTAACAACAGTCCCTATTCTATATAATTGTAGTGAGTGTAAATGAGTCAACGCGTGTAAAACCAGCAGTGTGTTGTCTGGTGGGCAGGCTGCACTTGGCAGCTATTCTTGTTTCTAGATGGGAAAGATCCTCATAAACTAAAAAACGGTTAGGTTAATGGAAGATTCAATTGCAGACATTTATAGCGTTGCCTTCCATGCCGGGCAGGGTGCTCGAACTGTGGATTATTTTCTTTCTGGTTTTATCCAGACTGAAGATGATCCATTGCAATGACTCCTCATAATAGTGTCCCTGTGGCTGTGCATGTCCTCGGATTTGTTCAGGCTCTGACACGTCTGAGCTGTTCCAGGTGGAACGCAGCTACTTTCTCTCCCTGGGCCTTGCGGGGTTGTGGTTCCTAAACCGGGATGTGCAGATAAATGCACCAGGTGATTTTGTAAAAATGGTTTCCTGGGCCCCGGGAAGATTGAGGAGTTACTAGGTCTCACTGGGAACTCTGAGCTAGAATTCCCAACGAGGCTGAAGCTGCTGGATTGGGAAACCTCTGGACCAGATTCTTAACTTTATCGAGCTTAAGTCTTACATGGGGGAAATTAAAAAATTCACATTCTTGGAATTCGGCCCCTGGGCTTTCTGTTCTGAGACTCTGGGATGGAGCCCAGGAATTGGCATTGTACACAGCATTCTTAGGGGATTCTGATGCAGGTGGGAGGTGGCAAGTGCCACACTTTCAAAACCGCTGGACTTCAGATGATCTGGTATTCAATATTTGAAAGGTTTATTTTGAAAAAGGGGTGTCAGGTTCCTAGTGAACCTTCTGTACACGAAGATGTGGGTCCATCCTGCCATCATAACCCATGTCTACAGATGCTCATGGGAGGTCGACTCCAGCAGAGGTCGGCCAGGCTGGGGGAAGCCTGGGGACAGAGCACCTCTCTGAGTTCAGTACGTGTGGGGTTAGAGTGCAGCGGGCAGCCCGACGCTTCTGTGAGAGAGGAACAGAGAGGCGGGCAGAGGGAGGGAGGCAACTGTCACACTCACATGGGGAGACAACATGCTGCAAAACGTAGAACTGCCTTTGCTTTCTGAAGGAAATCACCTCAGGAATCACCTAAACGATGGCATCCTTCAGCAGCAAGCCACCAGGAATCCTGTGGGCTCCCAGGGACAGCTGGGACTCCCCACCCTCGTTGCCCCCCAAAATGCCTCCTGAGAGTCAGCCTCCACACAAGGAAGTGGCCTGGGGGTGAGGGGGGCGGCGAGGGGGAGGAGCTGTGCTGTCCGTTTGGGTGGGCCCTTCAAAATTTTAGAGCTAGCGTGTATTCCCTCTAGTTAACAAAGACAACGAAGACAAACATTCATTGCATTGCTTCCCTTCCATTCTGCTGAGGACAGAAGGGCGCTAAAGGTGCAGACATGAAATGAAAGCCTGGCGTCCGAGGCGCAGCTGGGCAAGGGCCTCACCGCGCCCCCCACCCACCCGTGGCCTCAGGGGCCCCCACCAGAGAAACGCGGTCAGGTACCCCATCGTCAGCATGTGACTTGCCTGAGGACTTTTTTAAAACATGGACCTGACTCAGTAGGCAGTTGGCAGGCGAGGGGGGCAGAGGTTCTGCATTTCTAACAAGTGTTCAGATGATGAACCAACTCTAAATAGCAAGCCTCTACTGTATGTGAAGAAACACTAGTCCACACCCTGTGAGAGATGTTTTTGAGACATCTGAACATTAATAATCTAGATAATCTAGACCAGGTCCTTTTGTGAAATTTTGAGCAGTGGCCACACAGGGCTGGCATCCCCACGTGGCGACAACAGGCTGGAGCTGAGGAGCGACTGCCCTCAGGAGGGACCTGTGTTCCCCAGCTGCCCCCCACAGGCATTTTGGCTTGCAGTCCTCCAGCCAGGTTCCTGAGGGTCCATAGAGATGGCTACCTACAGACCCCGAGCAAACTCTTTTTGCTCAGGGTATCTGGGATGTTCTGCAGCATTCAGGCTCCAGCCTCTGGCGGTCAGACACCTCAGTCTCTCTCCACAGGAGTGAGAGAGCAGGAATCAACCTCACCACCTAAGCTCACTCGCTGTGCACTGGGATTGGAAGGGGGGAACGTGGGAGCCAGTACTCGAGCCCGGAGGAAAGACCATCGTCACCGATCGCTGTACGACACAGCCTGGGGCCAAATACGGAAGTGAAAGCATCCGAAGTCCATGTGGACGGTCAAGGAGAACAACAGAATGTGTCTCTCGTTACTCATTCAGATCGTTTATTAAGAGCGAAAGTCGGGCCATCCCATCTGTGTGATATTGCAACATGAAAAGTCACATACATACTAAGGAGACCCCACAGAATTGAGAGCCTTTCAACAGTACAGAGCCATAGATTACAAAATTAAAATACAAATGATCCTCCGAATTTGGCAGGAAACAAGTACAATATGAGGAGGCCTGGAATGGAAGGGCACTTGCTTTTTGATAAGGCAGTTACAAAATGCAACACAAACCCACACGGCGAAAACATTCCGATGGGCATCACAGACAGCAGACACGTACAGCAGGGGTCCCGCACAACCCTCCACCCCTGGTGACGAGGTGCTCGTGGAGTGAGAGCAACCAAAGGCTTCGTGGTTTAGGACACAAGCTAGATGAAATAACGGCGTGTAGACATTTCTACCTTAGGAAGAGGTCCCACCGGGCCCCAGACTAAACTCCACCTCAAAACGTCAGATCAACTTTACCCTTCCTCACCTTGAACTTGGAAACGGTCTGTAATGAAATGAAGGGAATAAAAAGGCGCCCCAAAGCACCATGCTTCCCGGGCCATGACCTCGAGTTCACCTGTCCTTCGGTTCAACTGTCGAGCCCAGTAATGGGGACTGGGAGGCCGCGAATCACAGGGCCTCAGAGTGGTGTCTGTCGGACTCAGGGCTGACCGAATGACACAAGCCCAAAGGACCACCTGTAAGGCAGAAGTCTGACCAACAGATCTCAGAGCAAGCCCATTTCATGAGAATTTCCATTCTAGGACAACACTACACCTCCCGCCAGGACTTCTGAACTCTGGTCTTAAATCATCAGCTAATTCTGTTCTCCCCTCACGTTCGTTTGGCAAAACTCAACTGCTTTCCTGATCGTGTCACACAGCCTTGAGTCCAGCAGGTTGGTTCACAGGCCCTGGGAGCCAGGCTGGCCTTGGGGACCTCTCTGCTCAGTGGCAAGGTCGCAAATATCTGAAGGCAGCTTACTCTGAACAGGACTCGAGTCATGTGCAAGTCAGAGTGAGAAGAGCTCTGGACAGGTCAGAAGGACAGGAGGTTAGTCCAGACAGTGTCCCGTGACTCAGACAGGTCGTCCTCAATGTCAGTTTCCTGTCTTCAAAATGAATGATGGGGCAAGAGTAACAAGACTTTCCAGCTTGAAAATATGGCACTTCTTAGACACAGAGACATGTGACGTGCCCTTCCCCCAAGGTCCTAAGCTTTGTTTTCTCCATAAAAACAATGTGTAGAAGTACTTGCAGAAATCTTAAGGTACAAGCTCTCAGCAGCCATGGAGCCCGTAAACTCCACACAGAGCAGTATTTTACAATCTCCTAGCTAAAACTTTTCCTAAGTGACGTGAGCATCAGTTTTTGTGGGGCAAACACAGAACTAGGGCCCCATCCCTTCTTAGGTTATTTTTTTAATCAGGCTGATAGCATCCCCTCCTCCCTGACCCCCTCCATCAGCTTCCGCAAGAACACGGGAGAACCAGGCTGATGGGGTTTCCACAACATCCTTCAACAAGGAACTAAGTGGACCCATACTAAAGGGGAAAGACAGCCAGGACACCAAAATATCTATCTGCTAGCTGCTCCCTTCCAAAAGACAACTGCCGTGCCCCGGGCAGTGCCAGCAATGAGGGTCCTTGACCAAGATGAACAACTTGTTCCACACGGCCCCTGCTGGGCAGAGACTAAGATGGAAATGACAGAGAACACAGAAAAGCCAGAGGTTTATAGAGATGGAGCAGGCTTCCCCAGGAGGTAGTGAGTTCCCTGACCTCAAAGGTGTTTAAGCCCACACTGCTCAAACCCTTGGTGGGACAGTTGTAGGCAGAATGTCAGCACCTGTGGGAAGACTGGACTGATGACTTAAAGACCCTTTCCCAACTTTTGGATCTCACCATCATAACGACCGAGAGCCTTCAGGTGACTTCCATGGAGCAACTTCTCTGGGATCCATGGTCTGGACAGCCTATTTCAACAGACAAGACCCCTCGAGTAAGTACCCTCTCCTACTTTCTCCCTTCCACCAGGCAGTTGTCCTGCGGGATATTAACCAAAAAGTTCCCACAAAATAAGCAGCTGAAATGCCAAGGTTAGATGCAACATTCCAGCTGCAAACGATTATTGATATCTGTTCTCTGGAAGCCTAGCAGTGAGTATTTAGCTACGACAGGAACTTCTGACAACTTGGTGGCTCTAACACGTAAGTGAAATTCCTTGTCATTTTACAATGCCAATCCTGACGCCTTTGGTTTCAATCTCTCGTGGGATTTGGCTATGAGCTTTTTCCCGTGATGTTGCCAACCTAAGAGTTTGCTGAAATAAGAAGTTTGTCCATTTGTTTTTTTAAAACCCTAAATCGAAGCAACATGAGTGGCAGGATACTGGCATTTCCACGTGACAACCTTCAGGGTATATGAAAGAACCATACCAAGCCGGACCGAGGCAGGAACCGTACTCTTTAAGAAGACAAGGTCAGCTCTGGATTTCCATTCCAGTTTTGCCCAGGAGCACCAAGAGGAGAGAAGGCAATGTTGCAACATTATAGGTGGAGAGAAGCGCAAGAGTCCTTGGCAGGTGTATAAAAATGTAGGCAGCCAAGATGAACGCTGCTTTCCCCAAACTCCACTGCTTCGGAGCCATTTCTAACAGGCAGAAGTCTCCTGCCCACAGATGAAGCCTTGGGAAACTGCAGAAGAGGCTAAGGCAAGTGGCTTAGTGGTTTGATGAAAGAACAGATTTCTGCACACAAGAAAATCGTAAGTTCATATAGCTTTGTCCTTTCTCTCATATGACATGTTTTCAAAAGTTGAAAAGATACCCACAGCCTCTATTTTCCAAAAGCACCTCTCTTTTGAGGGAAGGTGGCAGGGTGGACTCAGGTGCGCAGAGCATCTGGCTGAAGGTGAGCGTTTCCCCAGGCTTCACACTGGAACAAAAATATTCTTAGAGACACGGGAACAGATGGATCCCAACACCACAGCTTCTTGTACAGAAATGTACTGTTGTCTCCCTCAACTGGGAAACAGATTTGCTGTTAGAGAAATAGTGACATGACCTACACATCGGCGATTTTCACTTCAACGTCAGAAAGATACATTTTCTCAGTAAGAGATGGACATTTCCAGAGAGCAGGTTACCCATGCCTTCACCTGTAGGTGCCATCTGCCCCCCAAACTGTGGCCCGATGAGAACACACTCCCCTTGACAAAGGGGGCCTGGTGTTTGATGCCTTCAAGACTTTCTAACTCAGTCTCTCAGGAGAAAAACCTATATAAGCAACAGAACTTTGAGCTTCTTGATGTCTGCACATCAACATCCTTCAGCTATAAGCAGTGAGACAGTCTCTACATACTGAATCTGAATGACTAAAAACACTCAGAGAGCACCTTGATGTGCCATCCACAGCTGGGTGTATTAAAATAAGATCGCCTCATAGCCTAGAATATGTTCTATGTACATTCGTTTATACATATTTAAAAAGGCTGCAATCTGCTAGACATGATTTTTGAACACTGGTGCACACTTTGCTGCAATGGAACACACTGCAATTTAGTGAGGGGGTGGCCTGTCCCCAATCCACAGACAGCACGGTCCTCTGCCCCGCAGAACCCAGCCTTCAGACACTGCACCGCCCTGCTTAGCGGGGGTTGTGTTCGGACTTCTCTGTGCTGATGCTCAGAGTAAGCCATTTACGAGACATTAAAACTCTCTGCCGGGATAGGCCATCCACGGCTCCTTTTATAATTTAAGGCCTAAGAAAGCACTGACAATTAAAACTGAGTAAGAAGATGACGCTTTTGACCGCAACACGTGTCACGACGGTCAGAACCCGGAATCCAAGGTCTTTTCTTCCATCCCCTATTCATACCCTTTGTCCCCTAGCGCACGCTTTAGAAACTTTTGCAAAAGCATACTTTTGGATATAAAGCTTTGTTTTCAAAGGAGACTTTGGCTCTGATATGGTAAGATACAGGAATCTGAGTTTTTGAACTTCAAAAAAAAAATCAGGTAATTATTCATATTTAAAAAAAATTGTTGTAGCAATCTCCGGCCCCCCCGAGGGAGGTAAACGGCTCACAAAAATGAGTATCAGATGGCACTGACCTTTGTTGCTCAAACCCATGATTTGCTGGTGACCCCAAGCCCACGGAGTCACGGCCAGTCAGACCTTTTATCCCAGAAGTGGACTTCTGAGCAGGAATCACATGATCCTTGGCAGTTTTCTTGGTGGTTGTGAACTAAGGATTAGTATTTCTGAAAACACGAGCCCCAAATCACTAAATATCTCCATTTATCAAAGTATTTATGGCCTAGGAGGATGACTGAAGTCATACTTTATAATTTCACCCCAAAGAGTAAAGCACAGAGTGATGTACAAAGAGCTGCATCTCCCGTGAGGGCCCCTGCATCAGTGTTTCTGGAACCTCTCCGCCAACATAGCTTGGTGCCTGCGACTGCCCTCAAATCCTCTTCTGATGAGAAACCTCCTGTTGGTGCATCAGGATTTCCTCCACATTCTAGAAGTTAAGTGGTGAGCCACAGAAATGGCAAAGGTCTCATTAACTGGAGGTGTGAAGCAGATGCTACCAGGCTGGCAGTTGGCCACCCATACTGAGTGCTTACTGTGTGCCGGGCAGCGGCCAGTGAGGGAGACCACTGTCAAACCGATTTGCTGATCAACGACACAGCCGGCAACAAAGCGGGGCACGACTGTGCCCACCAGACTGGGGTCTACTCGTGCCTCTCTGGTTAGCTGCACCCCACTGCTCTTCCAGGCCTATACCTCACACAAGGCAGAGTGGTCGTACAAGGTGAGTACCAGGATATTTTTTATCCCACATTTCCGGTAGAATTGACTTAATGCGTTGTTGAATGCTGCAATACATCATTTTTAAATCTCTCAGCGATCTTGTTTTTTCAGTCCGGTAGTTGCCTTAAAAGAAAGTCTTTGTATGCACATGCTGAACATGAGAATATAATCCTCCTGACCAAAAAGATTTACAGTATTCATCATTCAAACTTTTTTATTTACAATAAAATTGAACAGTCTTTACGGGCTTACACGTAGATTTCACCTGTGCGTTCAGCATTATACTTCATTCCTTGATGCACTTGATCCTCACTCAAGCTGTTTGCCGCCCTCTGATTTCTGGTCCAGCCGACTCTTGTTACTCTTCACCATGTAAATGAAGTAGGCGAGCGTCTCTTTTTCATTCACAGGTATGTTCCTGAAGTGTCGGCTGACAGTCTGCGTGGGGGAAAACACCAGAGTCCATTAAAGCATCGTATACATCAGGACCACAAATTCTGAACTGTGCAAAAGACGGAGCAGGGGTTAGCTTCCAGAGCTAGGGAGGGGGTTATGATCCCTGCAGAACTCAGTGCTGCAGAACTCAAGATGCCCTTCTCTCCCAGGCGGCTGGGTGACTTGGTTTCAAGGCTTCCAAAAGCAGCGCTTGAACCCACAACATTGACAAGGTGCAGTTCTATTTCAGTGGCAGCTAACTGTCCATCATGGCATAATCTCAAGGGCACCCCCAAGGAGGAGTTAGGTGGGGATGGCTCTGCTTGGCTAGCTGCTACCATCACCAGCTCTCAGGCCCTGGCACCACCGGGCAGAAAAGCGTCTTTTTAAAACTGTGTCAAATGAATAGCCAGTTGGGACAGATATAAGTGTTTGACCCAAGAATTCATCTAAATACTACATAGCTGCCACTTGAAAAACACATCACATTCGAAAAAGAATTCGTCATTTACTGTGTGCTCCTGACACTTGGCTTGGTTTTACAAGTCCTCATAATGCAGGTCTGCCCTTGCCCCACCTCATCCCATCCCTTTCAGCAGGGGAATGCTGCCAAATGGGTGATGTGACCTTAAAGTAGAAAAGAGTTGTGCTCTTCGATCTCTGTTTTATCTAGATGCTGGGGAAGGAAGTTTAAGAAAAAATGATGGATCAGCAAGAAACCCCTAAAGGAAAGACCAAAAACCAATGGGGCTGTCAAACTTTAAGGAAATCTTTGAATGGACTGAGGGAGCTAGGACAGATCAAGAGTCCGAGAACTAGCACCACCGCGTGGTGACCTCTGGATGGTAGCATTCTGTTGTTCTTTTTTCCATCTTCCGTATTTTCAACAATAGGCAGAAAAGCACATTGAGAAAAGAGGGACGAGAGGAAACCCGCACAAATGCCAACAGGACAGAAGTATCAAGCCAGGCTGTCAGTATGTTCAAATAAGGGCCAATAGAGCATTCCTCCCCCTCTGAATTGTACTAAGAGCTCAGGGTAAGAGAAAAATTTCTTGGGTTCTATTCATTATAATAAATACTTCCATTACCAACATCAGAGAAGAAATCAAAGGAAAAACTAAAGAAAAAGAATAGCTCCCACAGAATATGAGCAAAGGTTTTGGGGTGATTAATCTGACACACTGGATGTGGAGGAAGAACCATATTTATATGGAATCTTACAAAACAAGATTCAAACAAATGCACAAACAAAAGCACACTCAGAACTTATAATCAGGAGTCTGGAGATTCAAGGCTCAGTTCTACTACTAATTTGCTGTGTGATTTTAAGCAAGTTTTTTCCTCTCTCAGTGCCATGGTTTCTTTTATAGAAAGAGGGCCTTTCCAGGTCTTACAGGTGTGGGATTCTAGACTGTACGAGAGAAGGAACAGGAAGTTACTTGCAGAACTAGGAAGTTACTTGCAGGGCATTATGATCAACAGACACACGTAGCAGCAGGGAGAACCAAGGTCACCATCAGAAGCACAATGCTGGCTCTCTCTTTTTGCAGTGCAATTTGTCTACCTACTTCTGCTAACTGGGCCTTATTGAAGCCTGGTCTGGTCTGCAATTTGTAGTGTCGTTTATAACGCCGTAGAGTGTTCACCTGCAGCTGGAACAGATCAACCTGGAGAGAAGAGGAGAAACACATTATCCATCACCTGACTAGCCACGGCTCACCGGGAGCACACTTCGTGCCCAGCACTACACTAGGAGGGGCGCGGGGGGAGGGGGGAAGAGGACTACAGAGATGTCTTAGAAATGGTCCATGAGGACTAATAACTGGCTGGGAGAACCAAAAAAAAACCAAACAAAACAGTGGAAAAAGAGTTCTAGCTGGGGAGGGGTGGTCCCAGGAAGCTCACAGAGGCGGTGAAACTTAGAGCTAAGGAGAGCAGGGCTTAGAGAGGCGGCAAGTAACAGGACTAGACTAGGGAATGAGAGAGAAGACCATGAGCACAGAAAGCCAGGAGATGAAGAGACAGACTCGGGTGTCATAGGCAATCACGATGGGTTTAAAAGGTGAGACTGGAGGGTAACATGTCTTGAAAAGCAGAAGGAGCGACCATAGGTGGTAGGGGGGTGACGTTCAGGAAGACGGATCTAGTGGTGGTTTGTAGGGAAGATTGATGGGGGGTGTAGGCGACCGTGCTGTAGCCGTGATCGGAAATGAGATGCTCAAGTTGAGCTTTGGAAGCTGGTGATACCAGAGGGGGACACCAAGCATGGGGAGCAAAGGTAAACCCAGACAGGCATCCTGGAGGAAGACAGGCTTGAGCTTGGTAGCAGACCAGATGGAGGGGCGTGAGATAGGACAGCGGGAGGTACTCCTGTTCCCAGAGTTCTTCCCTAGGCTCAGCCTTCAGGTGTCAGAACCCTGAACAACTCTCCAGAGAAAACTCGAAAGCTACCGTGGTGAATATACAAATCAGCAGGTTAGGCTGGGGTCCCTGCAAATGACTGGATAACAGAGGGAAAGGACCCCCCCTTTTTTTCTAACACAGGAAGAGAGGAAAGCTGCACAGTCATTAAGTATTGAAGGCCCAGAAAGTTGGGCTGCTTTTACCTGCCTCTAAAAGAGATGTTCTTGCTTCAGGCAGGTGGAGAGCACTTAAAAACAAAATGAATGATCAATATGAGGGACCAAAGTCCTTCATTCTTTTCAAAACATTCCTCAAACCCCTTTTTTTTTTTTGTAAAAAGCACTGAAATTGAATACATCCATTTCTTTATGAAATAATAATACCAATGCTGAAGGCAATAGAAAAATACTGTAAACCAATGCCAGAAAAAGGGATACAGGGAGGGGCAGAGGGAAAGGACCATATTTTCAAAGGCTTTCTCCACATCTGCAGAGGCCCGCCTACTCTTTCTATTCCTACGCAGTCATTTCCACTCTGAGTGCTAACAGGCGGTTGCCTTATGAAATATTCACGTGTCAAATAGTCAATGTACATTACAAACGGGTTTTCTTCTGCTGAGTCTTAAGTGAAAACAACTTAGAAAAAAAATCCAATACTCCTTTCTGTAGCCTTGCTCAATAGGCACCGGCACCCTGAAGGTTCAAGAAGCCTAGGTCTCATCGTCCAGGGCAATGGTCCTCAGCAAGGGTTGGTTTTGCCCCCAGAGGACATCCTCTAATGTCTGGAGGCATTTTTTGATGGTCACTACTTTGGTGACTGGCATCTAATGGGCAGAATCCAGGGATGCTGCTAAACATCCAGTGATGCACAGGATAGCCCCCACGACAAAGCAGAGTCAGGGCTGAGAAACCCTGGGCCCGTATAACTGACTTTGGAATGGCTCCTGGGGAACCAGAGCTGGGGAACCAGGGACCAGAGCTGATATGAACTAACAATGTACACCTTCATTCTGCAGATCAGAAAACAGAGGGCCAGTAACTTCCCCCAATCCATACAAGCTCAGTCTCCAACTCTAAAGGCAAAAAGAGTTTTAAAAAACTTGACATTGTGGTTATATTCAAGAATGTATCAGGGGCTTCCTGAGGAAAGGCAGTAGGGCCTAGTGGAAAGGGCAGTGGCCCAGAGGTCCCGAACTCTATGTGTGACCTCGGGTCTCTGTGCCTGTCTGTAAAACGATGGGGCAGTGAGACCAGCTGATTTCTAAGTTTTCAGCTCTCAGATTCAATATTACCATGATTCTATGATGCACTTTTCAGATAAACCACAGCAAAACAAAGGGGACTAAAATTATTTCTTAATCCAAAAAGCGGACCATGCCAGAGATAAAGATCACATTAGAATCCATTCTTCCAGCTTTCTCAGGCGGACTTCTTTGACTTTTACCTCAGGAATGTCAGTATCGTGCTCAGGAGAATCTCCGCCATCATCACTTGTCTTCCTCTTCCTTTTATTTCGTACGCTCTGGATGAAATTTTTGTGGAAGTCGCAGATATACAGGTGTCTTACCTGATGGGAAGCAAATTAAAGTGAGACTTGCCAATTCCATGGGAACAGCAACAGGTATCTACCGAACTATGGGGCTTCTCTTCTTTGCCAGGCATTAGAGAGACAGAAGGAAGAACAACATGGAGGCCCTAGTTTCCAGAAGTTTACTGTTGAGGTGAAGAACAAGAAGCCAACAAAGGGACACAAACACTACCATCACACTGGGCAACAGTTTATAAACTAAGTTCCCCCTGAAGGCTAGAGATAATAAATGGCAGGGGTTCAGCCAAGGGAGAGAGGCCTGTGGCTGGGATAGTCAGTGTAGAGGTCCCTGACTAAACAGGAGGATTTATGGGTAGACAGGAAGCATTCCAGATGGGAAGACGAGCCAAGACTTAAGAGTTTCAAATATGGATGACCAAGAGATTCAGGGGTGGGGGCACGAGAACTGCTTAGACTTTCCTTCAGACTAGACAGAGTCCCCCAAGGTTTTTGAAACAGAGAGTGATGTGACTTACAGGAGTTATGAATTTACAATGGGCTGGAAGGCACTGTACTGTCCCAGGAAGGAGGAAAGAAGGGACTGTGGTAATGGTAGACGGGACTTCCTATTTTTACACTGACAACAGCTCCTACTGTAGGACGACATCTGAAAAACTTTATTCCTGTGTATCAGAATAATACTCCTTGCATCACCACACATCTGGTCCACAAAGAGAAGTGGGAAGAGATGCAGAAAGTCTCTTTCTCCCAGAAACCACATGAAAGAAGCTGGATGCTACTGCCGACTTTCTAGTGTGGGCTGGGGGAGCCACTCAAAACCCTAACAGAAACAAAGTGCCTGTGTCAATGACTTGGGGGTCCTGACACTGGAACAGATGGACACAAATGTTCTTGAGAGACTTCTGAATTTGAATTTATTCCTTAAATTCTTAAAGACAAAACTAAGCTGATAGGAAGCCAGCATCAATTAATTCAGATCTTTGCATGGAGAAAATAATGAAAACTGCTTTTTTAGTCCAATGAAGCAGCACTTCCATGGGGTTGGATTAGTGAGTCCGGAGCACTTTTCAGTTTATACTGTGGCCGCATCTTGCAGACAGCAGGCATTCTCTAAGCGTACTTGTACCAGCACACGCGGTCCCTCCTGTCTGAGAGCAGCTTCGGCCAGCAAAAGCCACCTTTTACATATGGTCACAAATTCAAGTAGCCTTGCCGGCATCCACTCTGCCAAAGGACTTTAGGACACAGCCAGTGTCACCGTCCCAACGAATCCCTCCTAGCTGATGTACAGTGCATCGGACATGCTGCTACCGGGGAAGAAAGCATACTATCCCTCCCTGATGGGAAGCTGGCCCTCCTGTTAGCTAGTTCCACATGCGAACTCTGAGATGAAGCAGCTCCTCAAATTCATAGAGGGACACACTTGGTAGGAGAACAGGTGGAAGAGGTGATTTCCTGAAGCTGTGGCTGGGAGGTTTCAGGTCAGGACACTAGAATAATGGAATTCTGGATGGAAGAGAACTTAGCAATCACCAGTGTAACCCCACTGGCCCCAATCTCATTTTCTACGGAGATAAACAGAAGCCACACAGATGGGGTTATGATCTGGTCAGTCACCCAGGCCTTCTGACCCCTTGTGCATGTCCTTTCCTACCCCAGCATTTTCTTTATACTATTTTCAACTTCCACTTTTCTCCAGAATAAAGCAGAAATATGTCAATTGGAGGAATGTTTGAAAGCATGTTATATATTAATAACTCATAGCACATGGCCAATGTCTACATGAAATGAGTTTAAGCTGCCTGAGCTGGATTTCTGGTGCTATTATTTAAAAAGGTTCTCTGCTAGGCCCTTTTCCAAGATAAATAGTCATTATTTCTTCTTAACCATTTTCAAGTACGTACTGGTTTTCAGAAATTTCAGAGCTCAGTGGCCTTTGGGGGCTACAGGTGGAGGAAGGAGGATGGTAGCAAAGGTTCCAGTGTTTTTCTTTTCTGTTTTAACTTTCTGCAACAGCTAAAAATTCCTGTAACATGGCAGTTACTCAGAATTGAATTCCTGCCCAAGCCTGTGAGAATGAAGTAGAATCCCGTTCAGAAATGATTCTGCGCCACCACCTTGAAACATACTGCGTGATCCCACCTTGAGACACTCCTCCTCCAGAAGCACTATGTTTGGGGAACTCCAGGGCGAGGCTCCTGCTGCCTCTCTTGTAGACAGTGTGTGTGAAACCACCAACACAGCTCAGCACAGGTTCTCCAGTGGGGTCACTGGGTAAATGGTGCCCCAGTGGCAGCGACACAATTGTTCACATGTCATGGCATCCAAGGCTTTAAAAGAACTGGAAATTCCTTCCCTCCTTCCTTTTTTTTTTTTAAGGACAGGAAAATATTATAAGCTGCTCAAGTAAAGGCTCCCAACCACCTACACGAAAGGTAGGCAGTGTTTCCAAGCGGAGGAATTCACTGCTGTTAGAATTAGGCATTTCGCTTCAACACGTGTCCTAATCTGGACGTTAGTGTCTAGCCAGTTGTTTGCTCTCTGATGAAATCTTTTCATTCATTCGTTGATAGAGATTTGTAGTAAGAAAGCCATTAACTCACCCCCAGCCATTTTAAAAAATAGCATCTTTCAAGAGTGGCAAAGGTACTGCAATTGTTAACGTAAAAAAATAAATAAAAAAATTGGGGGTGGGAGGGAAGAGCCTGGAAGAAGAGGTGGGAAGACTTTATTTATTAGGACTTCATCAAAGCTTATGCATGGGGCTTGGAAGTAAGTCAGATAATGGGTTTAAGAAATTAACCAGCCTCTTAGTCACTGTGTGACTTTGGCTCTGTCACTTCTTATCTCTGGGCCTCAGTTTCAACTGTAAGATCCAAAGTAGAAAAGTGCGTGTCCTTTCAGTTTAACAAGCAATCTCTAATTTCCCCCAACAGTGGAATTTTGGTCCTAAAAGAGAATGGATGTTAACCACCTGAGCTTTTAGCAGTTCTACCTGAATATTAAATACCCCCTTAACTCATTTCCAATTCCTAATCACAAGGCAGCCACTTAAGGCTTGCAGCAACAGATGTCAAACTAAAAAGTTCTTAATTGGTTGACAATAGGCACATCTTTAGAATTGTTAACTAGAAGTGGTGAAATATAACAGGAAAAGTTTTACTATAATTAGGCACAAAACACAGGGCTATTCTATTCAAATTTAAAGCCCCCTCCCCCAACGCCTTTCTACAGAAGCTACCCCTAAGAAAATTGATTTTCTTCCTCCCCGTCACCTGGGTTGCAAAGAGCCTCCACCCAAGACCTGGCCTTGGCCTTATTTCTGCCACATCCTTCAAAATCCTATTTCCCCCACAGCTGCATGCGAAGCAGCGAGCTCGGTGACCCTCTGCAGAAGCCCAGAAGCCGAGGCCGCGGCAGGGGTGGTGGGGGGTGGGGGTGGTGGGGGGAGTGGGAAGTAACTGCCACCTTTCCTTTTCTGAAGGAATAACAGGGTTCCGAGAAGGAGAGAAAAGTTGAAGAAGAGCCGGGTCCCTTCATCACCCTCTCCCCAACACTTGCTTCTTCGTGGGCCAACAGAATCAACCCAGGTCTCCGGGCCCCAATATCTAAACCAATACAACAAGCCCTAAACTGTTGTCAAATCTTCCCAGGCAGGAAAGGTCCTCGGAAGCCCCCCTCCTCCCGCCCCCAACCTCCCGGATTTGGTCAGAATCCCAGTCCGAGCCTGTCTGCGCTGAAGCGGCCTTTGAAATCCCGAGTGCAACTCCCCAGTTTGCAGAGAAAGGGCGGCGAGGCCCAGGGCAGGGAGGGCCCCGGGGTCCGGCCCGCAGCCGGGGACAGCGGCCGGAGGGCGGCGGCGCGCGGGGACCCAAAGGGGGCAGGGGAAGGGGCGGGGGCGGACTCACGCTCTTGTCGATGTCCAGCTTGAGTTTCTTCTGCGAGATGCTCTTCTGGACCCTCTTGCTGAAGGAGGCGTTGCCCGCGGGCCGGACGCAGCGCTCGCCGTCCTCGATGAGGCAGCAGCTCTGGCCGTAGCCCGGGGCGGCGGCGGGGGCGGCGGGGGGCCCTTCGCGGCTGTCCTCCTCAGTGCTAAAGCCGTTCATCTCCCCGCCCCGGGCCGGCCCCTCTGCGGGAGGATCCCCTGTAGGCCACTCCGCGGCCGCGCGCCCCGAGGGGCAGGTCGCCGAGGCCCCCGCACCCGAGGGTCCCGGAGTCCGTCCCCAGACCAGGCGCTGCCCTGCCCCGCGCCCGGGAGGCCCGGCTCCGCTCCGCCGCGCTCCGGCTCCTTCGGCCCCCGGCTCCGCGCGTTTGGAAAGCCCTTTCCTCCCCGCTCGAGGCCCCGGGGTTGGCTCCCGCGGCTCGCAGGGCCCCGCCGGGGGTCACCCGGAGGCGCCTTCTGCCGGGGGCCCAGAACCGTTACCCTTCGGCGGGGGCGTCCGGGAGGGCGTCCCAGGAAGCAGCCGCTCCCCGGGGACTCCGGGCCCGGCTTGCCAGGGGGTTTCGAGGGCCCCCGCCGGCTCCCGCCTTCTTTCGGCTGCGGGGCAAACTCGCCGCCGGGCAGCTCTCCCGGGGTGGCGCGGCCTCCCCGCGCGGGGCCCGGCCTCGAACCCGCGGCGCCCGGGCGCGGGGGCGCGTCAGGCTCGCCCCACCCCTGCAGCCGCTCGGCTGCGCCCCGAGTCCCGTGGCAGCCCCTGGGCCGCCCGGCCGCCGCCCGCCCAACGCTCCGCACCACAACAGTTCGCTCCCCCGCCCTCCGCGGGACAGCGGAAGTCCCGCCTCCGCACGGCCATTGGCCGCGTTCGCTCTCTGGGCGGGGTCGCTGCCGCCGCTGGCGTGCCCCATTGGGGGCCTCCGCCGCCAGTCCCCGGCGCCTGGCTACTTCCTGGACTCTGCTGGGATGGGTTCAAAGTAGAGAAAGTGGAAGAGGGAAGAGTTACCAGGGTGCGGGCGGGGAACGGGGCCGCACACTCTTCAGGCTGGGGGAGGGTTGGTGAGCAGGGGCCTGGCTGGACCGAGGGCCAGACTCCGGGAACAGAGGAGCACATTAGGGGGCGTACAGAAGTACAGACGTGGGCGGGGGTGCGGAGGGACAAACGTAGGGAGGGGTATTTGAGGGGGGAACCTTTCGGGGATAGAAGTTCTGTCATGAGAAGGGCAGACAGGATAAAACCGAAGAACCAGGGCCAGAGGACCCGTAGACCGGTGGGAGGTAGGATGGTTGAAATAGGACAGAAAGCCAGACAAGGCGGGAAAGACTGAGGGACAACCCGGTACAGATACGTGGAAAGACGTGCAGAGGAGATGATGAGGGTCTGATGGCGGGTATTGCAAGGTAGTCGGATGCTTGAGGGTGGCGGAGACCTCAGACTGTGGAGGCTGGGACTGGCTTGGTCGGCGCGGAAAGAGAAGGAGAGGGAGGAAGAAGACCCCTGGGGGCTTGGGTGACCCCTCGGCTGGGAAGAATCGGAAGTCAATATAAGGTCTGGCGGGTGGACTCGGTGAACCCCGGGGAAGAGGAGAGGCTGCGGAGGACGCGGAGAAAAGGTTGGGGGTGGAGGATCAAGGGCCAATCTCGGCATGGGGAAGGACTTGCCGTGTCTTGAGCCCTCCCTGGAGCTCTGGAAGCTGTAGCTTCTGTTGCTTTAAGCCTCCCGGTGTATCTCCGAGGTGACGGTGACCTACCAACTCCCTGAGCTTGGGGTTCGGCGCCAGGGCATCACACACACACACCTAGAAAGGCCTTAGGGAAATCTAGTCTAGCACCCCTAGTCAGGCCACCGCTGGGTAGCTTGGTGATAAAGGAGGGCCTTTGGCCCGTAGGGACTAGCCCAGGGTCATTCTGTCGTACAATCATTTACGGATGGGTAGCACTGACGGGGGTAGGGGCTTGGGGGTAGGGTCGGGTGGGGAGGGGGCGCGGAGGGCGAAGGTTAGGTGTGCACGTGTACCTATTAGGTAGTACTAGCTGGCTTGGCATTGGAGAGGCTTTTGGTTTGTGTCCTGATGAAAAAGGGAAAGTAACCGCTTCCCATGTTTAGAAGAAGATGCCCTGTGATCTTAAATTTTCTTCAGTGACCTTAAACGTATTTGTACCCTCTAGCCTAGTAATTTCACATGTGGGACAGCCATTTCAGGAAATTGGCCTACCAGAGAAAATATTAAACAACGATGTTCATTGTAGGATTATTTATAATAGAAAACGAACCTCAAGTTCCACAAGAGAAGTGGTTAAGTAAACATCTTCAGAATGAGATATTTTGTGATGTTTTCCACATTTAAGGTAGTTTCAACAGCAATGTAAATTTTTTCTATATATAATATTCATCATTGACTCTTCAACAAAGAATTGATGATAAGTTGGAGAAGTGCTCTATTCATGTTAAGTTAAAAATGCAGGATATAAAATTGAATATAGGATATGATGTGTGTACATTTAAGTTAAAAAACGAAAAAGCAACTATTTGTGCATAAAATATACACCAAAGTACTAATAGTAATTATTCCTGGGTAGTGGAACTATGGTTGATATTTTTCTCCTTTTGGTCTACTTTGCATTTTCCCCAATAAGCATTTATTGCTTTTATAGTAGGCAAAATAGAATGAAAATTAATGGAAAAAAAAGGCACAGTTTAATAGAATTCCTCACTCAGAGTTCATGCATTCGGGATAAATTATTGAGCATATTATGTACACTCATTTCAGGGCTGGCCACAGGAGAAGGATAAAACATAATCTTTGTCCTAAAAGAGAATATCTTCTAGTAGGGGAGCTCAGATACATAAGCAAAAAACAGTTGGGTATCTGTACAAGTCAGTGTGTGATGTTGGTTCCAAAGTTGACTGGTACGGATGAGAGCTCTACATTTCCCACATATATTTATTGCCCTTAGATATTTTTTTCAAAACACTGCTTGCATCCAGCGCCAGGCTACTACAATACACACAGCTTCCTTAGCTCCAGCTCCCCCTCCCCACGAGAGGAGGATGGGTGCCTTTTCCTCCGGTGCTCTATCTCAGCACCCTGGGTATTGGCTGCTCCTTATCTGCTATTCCTGTATTCTTTAGAGTTCTCTTTACTCCTTTACTATGGTTCCCCTGTTATAATTAATAACTTTATATTAATTTTCCTCCGTTCAAATTGCTGTGTGGTTTGTCTTCTAATTGGACCCAGACTGATAACCCCAGCCTCCGTGTAATTTTTTGAGGAGGGGGGACATATGCTTTTAACTACCCTTTATATACAATCCTATAGTCTTTCTTCTAGGAATATTTGATCGTAAGTTCTCCCCCCATGTTATTATGTAGTTCAGTTCCAAATAGCAATATTTGGAAAAAAAATTCTGATTCCTTTGGGAGTAAATCTGTTAATATTCATTACTTCCAGAAAGGAAATATAAATAAATATTCAGATAATGAAGAAATGAATACCGAGAGGCGCTTCTGTGATCCTTGCCTTGCTTTGTGTAGGATTTGAGATTCTTTGAAACGGCCAGGAGAATCTGCTTTGCTACATTTATAACTTTATAGGTAATTAATTTACAACAGCTGCTTAAGTGCTTAGACAGATCTTGCTTTTTAGATTTGTAAGTCTGCTCTGTTGGGCATTTAAAGTGTTTGAGAAAATCAGGCATGTTAAATTTGTAGTCTGAAATGTCTAAGGAAATTTGGTTAATTAAAGCTGTAAGTCTGTTAAATGTTTAAGGAGGATTGAATGTACTAAACTTAAGAATTAATTCAACAGTAATCAGAGAACAAGTGAAAGTGATTGTTCTTATCTTTACATGAAAAATCACTAGATTTATAATGTAATAACAAGATTTGTAAATTGAACATAAAGCCTTTAATAAAAGCTAGGTTTTATAATGGGCAACTTGAGTCTGTAATTGTAACATTCTTTTCCATGCCCGAATCTACCTCTAGATATTTAAAATTGCGTGTAGATTACCCCCAACTTTACAGTTCTAGCTGAGGTTTCTCCTCTGAGCTGCAGAAAGCAGCATTCAGTTCTTTGCTTGGATGCTCCAGAGGCATCGCAGACCTAGATGTTCAAGTAAGAAACTTCTCTGATACCCGAATCCATCAACTGTGCCGCCTGTACCCCCTTGTTTCTCCCTTCCTTTCACCCCACTCAAAGCCCACCCATCATGGAGGCACTTTCTTCTCCTTCCAATGGATATTTAGATTCGGTCCCCTTTGCCTCATGTCCTATGGCCAGCAGCAGTGCCAGCTCAGGCCCCCATCATCTTGTGCCTGCAGTGCATCACTGGCCTCTGAGCTGGTCCCTAAACACTCTTTCCTGATGTAGCCTCCATACAAACCAGACCGTGCTCCACCCTTCTTAAGGCCCCTCACCAGCTTTCCAGTGCATTCTGACAGTGCCTGCTGCCATCTCTTGGCTGTTCCCCTGCCTCAGCTCTGTTATTCTGCCTTAAGTTCCTCAAATAAGCCACACTCCTCCCTACCCCGAGGTCTTTGCATTCGCAGTTCCCTCCACCTGGAATGCTGTTCTGCCTGCTCCTCCTCACCCACAGCAGGCTCCATCCTTCAAGTCTTAGTTTATCTTTTTTTTTTTTTTTTGAGAGAGAGAGAGAGAGAGAGAGAGAGATGGGGGAGGGACAGAAGGAAAGAGAGAGAGAGAGAGAAAGAGGGAATTTTAAGTAGGCTCAGTCCGGAACCTGATGCGGGGCTCGATCTCATAACCCTGAGATCATGACCAGAGCTAAAATCAAGAGTTGCATGCTTAACCGATGGAGCCACTAAAGTGCTCCCTTTAAGTCTAATTTAAATGTCATCTCTGCAGAGAGTCTTCCCTGATTAAAAGGATTTTTTCCCCCATTGTCCATTGCTATTCTCCATTCAGTGTCTTTTCTTATTAGCACTCATCACAATGTGCAATTGTCCCTGTTTCAATATAAGCTCCATGAAGGCAAGGAGCATGTCTGTCCTGCTTGTTGTAGCTCCAGTGCATCTAACACTAATTCTCCCATTCTGGTGGCTAAGAAGAGTAGGACTCAGTAAGCATTTTTTCAATAAATCACTTTATTTTTTAAAAAAAGATTTTGTTTATTTATTTGACAGAGAGAGCGAGCACAAGCAGGGAGAGGGGCAGAGGGAGAGGGAGAAGCAGACTCCCCACTGAGCTGGGTGCCTGACACAGGGCTCAATCCCAGGACCCTGGGATCATGACGTGAACCGAAGGCAGCCACTTAATGGGCTGAACCACCCAGGGGCCCCAAGGACAGTCATTTAAATGGAATAGATGTAGCTTTATGAAAACCCCACAACATTGTCCTTGTCTTCCTCATCTCGCTGAGGACCTATGAAAGCTTGCCCTGGCTCTGGCTCTGGTCTGCAGCCTGGCACTTGACAGACATTGCTGTTGGCCAATGGTAGCTATTGGTGCAGTGGGTGAGAGCAAAGGCCCTGGCTGGAATTCCAGCTCTGCCCCTTCATTGGCTGTAGGACCGTGGACAACATACATGAACTAGATGAGTCTCCGTTTTCTTCGTCTGTAAAATGGGATGATAAAAGTACTTCTCTGATGGGGCGATTGTGAGGATCACATGTGATATTGTAAAGCACTTGGCACAGTGTCTCGCACACAGTAAAGGTTCATCCATTACATGCTGACACCCCTAAGCTTCCCATTGTACCCAAGTTCAGATTGCTGCCTGTTAGGGAAGGAGACATCGTCTTGCAGGATGGCAAGTCGCTCAGTTTCCGCACAGGCAGTCTCCATATCCATCAGCGTAGCAATGATTGGGAAAGTACTTGATTATTTTATTGCATCTTTTTTAAAAATTTTATTTTATTATGTTATGTTAATCACCATATATTACATCATTAGTTTTAGATGTGGTGTTCCATGATTCATTGTTTGCGTATAACTACGTGCCCTCCTTAATACCCATCACCAGGCTAAACCATCCCCCCACCCCCTCCCCTCTAAGAACCCTCAGTTTGTTTCCTGGAGTCCATAGTCTCTCATGGTTCGTCTCCCCCTCCGACTTCCCCCCTTCATTTTTCCCTTCCTACTATCTTCTTTTTCTTTTTTAACATATAATATATTATTTGTTTCAGAGGTATTTTATTGCATCTTAATCTCATCTTAAAAAATTCTGTGAATGGAAAAATGAAAGTACCAATAGTAGTGATAAGAACTGTGTATCAAGAAAGTGAAGAGACAACTGACAGAATGGGAGAAAATGTTTGCAAAGATAAGGGACTTGTATTCAGAATATATAATGAACTCCTATAATTCAAGAATAAAAAAGACAAATAAATCAATTAAAAAGTGGGTAAAGGGGTTTCGGTTTGTTTGTGTTTAAGCACCAGAGTCCACTAAAGCATTTTATTTGCAAGTATGTATTACATCCCTAAAATTCCAGGATTTTCCTTCCTGTGTGCTTTCGTCTTGCTTCTTCATGGTCCATGATGCCCGCTGAGGTTGTCAGTACAATGAAACCAAACTGGCAGGTCAGGAACAGATTATTCTGCCATTTTTCTAGATCTTTGAGTTATACATCAAATCTGGGGCTGATCACTCCACACTTGTTTAACCTGAGCGGTTCACAGTTCTCCCAGCTCTGTGATCATCAATGATTTTTTTTTTTAAGATTTTATTTGTTTATTTGACAGAGACACAGCGAGAGAGGGAACACAAGCAGGGGGAGTGGGGGAGGAAGAAGCAGTCTTCCCACTGAATAGGAAGCCTGATGCAGGGCTTGATCCCAGGACCCCGAGATCATGACCTGAGCTGAAGGTAGACGCTTAACTACTGAACCACCCAGGTGCCCTGATCATCAATGATTTCTAATTCACCAATGTAACCATGCTTCTTCATCACAGAAACTGGATGGTGACCTTGGTGAATGGCCTAATAAGAACCTGGTATTTGCCCCTTTTTTTGGAATTGTTAATGCTCTTGAGAGCATCTGCCAGGACATTCACGTGTATCATTATGGTAGCACGGAAAGCTGGCGGAAAGGGGTGGAGATTTTGAGAGACATTTCTCCAAAGAAGATATACAGATGGCCAAAAAGCACATGAAAAGATGCTCAACATCACTAATCATTAGGGAAATGTAAAGCAAAATCACAATGAGATATTACTTCACACCTACTAGGATAGCTATAGTACATAAGACAGATAATAGCAAGTATTGCTGAGGATGTGGAGAAGTTGAAACCTGCGTACCACTGGTAGGAATGCAAAAATGGTGCATCCATCTTCGAAAAACAGTTTACCATTCTAACTGGTGTAAGGTGGTATCTCAATGTGGTTTTGATTTGAATTTTCCTGATGGCTAATGATGATGAACATTTTTTCATGTGTCTGTTAGCCATTTGTGTGTCTTCTTTGGAGAAGTGTCTGTTCATGTCTTCTGCCCATTTTTTGACTTATTTGTTTTTTGGGTGTTGAGTTTGAGAAGTTCGTTATAGATCTTGGATATCAGCCCTTTATCTGTAGTGTTATTTGCAAATATCTTCTCCCATTCCATGGGTTGCTTCTTTGTTTTGTTCACTGTTTCCTTTGCTGTGCAGAAGCTTTTTATCTTGATGAAGTCCCAAAAGTTAATTTTCACTTTTGTTTCCCTTGCCTTTGGAGATGTGTCTTGAAAGAAGTTGCTGTGGCTGATGTTGAAGAGGTTACTGCCTATGTTCTCCTCTAGGACTTTGATGGATTCCTGTCTCACCTTTAGGTCTTTCGTCTATTTAGAGTTTATCTTTGTGTATGGTGTAAGCGAATGGTCGTTTCATTCTTCTGTATATAGCTGTCCAATTTTCCCAGCACCATTTATTGAACAAGGCAAGAAACAACAAATGTTGGAGAGGTTGTGGAGAAAGGGGAACCCTTTTACACTGTTGGTGGGAATGCAAGGTGGTACAGCCACTTTGGAAAACAGTGTGGATGTTCCTCAGAAAGTTAAAAATAGAGCTACCCTATGACCCAGCAATTGCACTACTGGGTATTTACCTCAAAGACACAGATGTAGTGAAAAGAAGGGCCACATGTTTCCCAATGTTCATAGCAGCAATGTCCACAAGAGCCAAACTGTGGAAAGAGCTGAGATACCCTTCAACAGATGAATGGATAAAGAAGATGTAGTTCATATATATAATAGAATATTACTCGGCCATCAGAAAGGAAAAATACCCAACTTTTACATCAACATGGATGGAACCGGAGGAGATGATGCTAAGTGAAATAAGTCAAGCAGAGAAAGTCAATGATCATATGGTTTCACTTACTTGTGGAGCATGAGGAATAGCATGGAGGACATTAGGAGAAGGAAGGGAAAAAATGAAGGGGGGGAAATTGGAGGGAGAGATGAACCATGAGAGACTATGGACTCTGGGAAACAAACTGAGGGTTTCAGAGGGGAGGGGGTTGGGGGGATGGGTTAGCCTGGTGATGGGTATTAAGGAGGGCACAAACTGCATGGAGCACTGGGTGTTATATGCAACACTACATGGAACACTACATCAAAAACTAATGAGGTTCTGTATGGTGACTAATAAAAAAAAAAACAGTTTAGCAGTTCCTCAAAGGGTTAAAGGTAGACTTACATATGACCCAGCCATTCTACTTTTAGGTAGCTACCCAAGAGAGATGAAAACATAGGTCCACACAAAAACTTGTACCTGAATGCTTATGCAGCATTTTTCATAATAGCTGAAAGGTGGAAACAACTTTAACCTCTTTCAACTGATGAATGGATAAACAAAACGTAGTATTTCCGGATACATTATTATTCTGCAATAAAAAGGAATGAAGGACTGACACATGCTACAGTACAGATGAATCTTGAAAATATTATGCTAAGTGAAAACCTGACATGAAAGGCCACATAAGCATGATTCCATTCATGGGAAATATCCAGAAAAGACAGATCCATAGAGATCAGCGGTTACCAATGGCTAAGGGATTGGGTAGTTGGGGTGGGAAGTGACTGCTAATGGTTATGGGGTTTCTTTTTTGGGGGAAAAATATTCTGGAATTTGGGGCATTTGGGTGGCTCAGTCGTTTGGGTGACCAACTCTTGGTTTTGGATCAGATCATGATCTCACGGGTTGTGAGATGGGGCTTTGCACTCAGCGGGGAGTCTGCTTGAAGATTCTCTCCCTCTGCCCCTCCCCCCACCTACATGGGGCGCCTGGGTGGCTCAGTTGTTAAACGTCTGCCTTTGGCTCAGGTCATGATCCCGGGATCCTGGGATCGAGCCCCATATGGGGCTCCCTGCTCAGCGGGGAGTCTGCTTCTCCTTCTCCCACTCCCCCTGCTTGTGTTCCCTCTCTCGCTGTCTGTCTCTGTCAAATAAATAAATAAAATCTTAAAAAAATATTTATTTATTTATTTGAGAGAGAGAGCACCATGCACGTGAGCACAGGAGGGCAGAGGGGCAGAAGGAAAGGGAAGGAGAGAATCCCAAGCAGACTCCTCACCTAGCATAGAGCCCAGCGTGGGTCTCCATCTCATAACCCTGAAATCATGACTTGAGCTGAAAGGAAGAGTTAGATGCTCAACCAACTGAGCCACCCAGGCGCCCCAAGCATTTTTTTTTTTTTTTTAAGTAAGCTCTAGGCCTATTGTGGGGCTTGAACTCATGACCCTGAGATCAAGAGTCACATGTTCCACTGGCTGAGCCAGCCAGGCACCCCCTTACGCATATTTTTTGATTAGTGAAGAAAAATAATCAAATTGGGGATATAGTAGGAAAAGCAGGAACTATATCATGAAAGATTGTGTCCAAAAATGCAGGTGTAATTGCAACTGATATACCCTTTTTATTCCCTAGGAACAAATGTGCCCTGTTGACAGTATAAATTTTTTGTTTGACTTTTTACTTTCGACGTTAGTCACATTTTCAGAAACCAATTATGTATGGAAGTGGGGGTGTATGTGCCTTCATGGGACGGCAGAAGATCCCTTTGCCCTCTCTGATTCTCCTTCCTTTAATGCTAGATTACCAAGCAAACTTCTCCTAAGGAATAATTCAGCCGATACTAGGAGGTTGCACATAATTACTTGGGTTCCTGGGTATTTGGGTCACTGGGTCTAATGCCCATAAAAAAATGAACAACAACTTTTGATTCATATATCAGTCTTTTGTGAGTTCAGTCAGGAAAAGTCAGCCCCAGAAAGCTGTTTAGTTTTGGCCTTAACTAAATATGTAGCTAATGGTGACATAAGTAGTAAGGGTTATTAGTCAGTGTCACAAAACGAAAATTTCTCTCCTTTTTTTAAAGATATTTATTTATTTGAGAGAGAGAGCGAGAGCGCCCACAAGCAAGGGGGAGGGGCAGAGGAAGAGGGAGAAGCAGGCTCCTCACTGAGCAGGGAGCCTGACTCAGGGCTGGATTCCAGGCCTCAGTTCATGACCTGAACCGAAGGCAGACCCTTAACCAACTGCGCCACCTAGGCGCCCCAGACCCTGATTTTGTATTTGCAAATGTACCTACTCACCAAAATACATTTGTAATCTCAAAGCCAATACTCAAGGCACCTCTGAGGTCACTTGCAGACATGTGCATGTGTGGAGTGGAGAAGAATTTGAGTCACTCAATATGCACGTTCCCAGCGGAGGTCGATTTAGTGCTCATGCTTTAAACAATTATCCTTTTCGTGGGCTATGTAGTGTCACCTTTTACATATTTTTGTGCTTTTTGTTGGTGATTGTGGTTGAAAATGCCCCCAGGCATAGTGCTGAGGTGCTGTATAGTGTTCCTAAGCACTAAGATGTGCCTACGGAGAACGTTATGTGTGTTAGATAAGTTTCATTGAGACATTAGTTCTAGTGTTGGCCCTGAGTTCGATATTGACAAATTAATGACCTATATTAAATAAGGTGTCTTTAAACAGAAATACACATGTGCATTTCTGTTTATTGTGTGAAAATGTTGTGAGCGGAGGCTCGCAGGAGCTCACCCGTGTACTTGCCCTAGGGGTGTGGTTTAATATTTGCTAATTCAGTGTTCGCGGTGACACGATAGAACATAACTACTATGAACAATGGGAATGGACTGTATATCAGGATAAGTGCCATCAAGGAGGCTACAGAGGTGCTCAGCATGATGGAGAATGATGTGTGTGGGAGGTCTATTCTTGACAGGGTGGGCTGGAAGTTTCTTGGGGGAGAAGACAGCTAAGCTAGGACTCCAAGTCTGGAAAGAGGCTGCCAAGTGGACAGAGAACACTCCAAGTGGAGGGACCAGCAGGGGTCTGGAGGTGAGAAGGACTTGGCCTGTGGGGACCTGAGCCCTGTGGGGGAGGTGATGGAGAAGCAGGCAGGGGCAAGTCTGGAAGGACTGTTAGGACCTGGCTAAGAAGTTTCTGTTTTATCCTAGAGGCCTGAGGTAAAGTTACAAGCAGTGCAGCAGTAATCAGGCGTCACTGGGCCCTAATTTGTTCTCATCACTAGGCTAAAGAGGTCACCGATTTTCCCTTACTCACCTCTGTGTTTCCAGGGCTGAGGACAGAGCTGGGGCCAACTACTGTGGCACAGAGCGTGGACTGCCAGGGGCCCACAGTATATATTTCCATATGCATTTGTCATCTGAATGACCAAGCCCTGGGATTTTGCAGCTGTAGCTGTGAAGAAACTGTCGCAGGGACTTTTCCCAGAATGTGGACATGCCCAGGATTCAGGCCTCAGCTTCCCAGGCTGAGAGGCCAGTGGTGGGGGAGCTTAGCGCTCAGCTCAGCTCTGGTGAAGGCAGATTGGGTCATCCCCTCCCTCCCGTCCCCAGGCAGGAGCCGGTAGGAGATCAGATGCTACTTCAATTCCAAGTGGCTCACAAACAAAAGCTGGGAAGTTGCTAAGAAACCTGCTTTTCTGAGGGTTCACCAGGTTTTCCTTTGTTTCTATGGCCTGGTGTGTGTGAGTGTGCGTGAGCACACGGAGGGCCATCACCCTGCCAGGCCTGCAGCAAGCCGGACCGGCAGGTGAGAGCTGCAGGCTGCCCTGGGACACTATCACGGCCCCCCGGGGATCACCAAGCCAGGCAGCCAAGGCGTTGAGGGGGAACAAAAGGGAGCCTGCAGCCAGTGGTGGACAGAGCTGTGAGCAGCTGCTGGAAGGAAGCTTTGGATACCGAATCCCCGACCCGCTTCAGCAATAGCCCCGAAGCCCTCGGGTGGGAGATACCAACAACAGAACCTAGAGGGGATCCCACTCCCATCCCTTCGTTGAGCTTGGAAAATAAATTCTTGACGAGATCAGGGTCACTGCAAAATATAATGTAAGATTTAAGATTTATAGGACTATACCAAGCCTGGCTGACCATTATCTAATTTGCTCCCCATTGTCATATGGGAAATCTGAGGCCTGGGAAGGGGAAGGCACTTTCTCAAGAACACATACTGTAGGGGCGCCTGGTAGGGGCGCACCTGGGTGGCTCAGTTGTTAAGCGCCTGCCTTCGGCTCAGGTCATGATCCCAGGGTCCTGGGATCGAGCACCGCATTGGTCTTCCTGCTTGGTCAGAAGCCTGCTTCTCCTTCTCCCACTCCCCCTGCTTGTGTTCCTTCTCTTGCTGTCTCTCTCTGTCAAATAAATAAATAAAATATTAAAAAAAAAAAAAGAACACATAGTGTATCACAGATGTTAAGAGCACTCTCTCTCTCAGGAGGTCTATGGGCTGTGAGTGGAGGGAAAAAGCCTAAAGTAGGGGCGCCTGGGTGGCTCAGTCACTGGGCATCTGACTTCGGTTCAGGTCATGATCCCAGGATCCTGGGATTGAGCCCCGCATTGGGCTCCCTGTTCGGCGAGAAGCCTGCTTCTCCCTCACCCACTTCCCCTGCTTGTGTTCCCTCTCTCACTGTCTCTCTCTGTCAGATAAATAAAATCTTAAAAAAAAAAAAAAGCCTGAAGTATGAGCTGGAACTCTATTATTCATCCATTTGTCCCTTCTTCAAATACTTATTGAGCACTTACTTGGTGCCAGGAGCCCCAAAGCCCCAATCCCAACTAAACACAGAGAAAAAGAGAATCCAAAACTTTGGGCAAATTGCCAAGTTGCCTGCATCTGTTTCTGAAGGAGCGTGCCACCAGAGCTCGCACTCTGTGTTCAGCTAAGTGCTTTAGATCCTTGCCTTCTACTCTTGCTTGTGGGCTTGGGAGGACAGGGAGCTAAAATGGATGAGAAATGTAATTTCCCCCTGTCCTCCCGCCTGCTCCAGGGAGGAAGGACCTGAACCTTGAGAATCCAGCTGCCTTGGATTTTTCACTCTCTAGGCCCTGTGTGCCTACTATATGCCCAGCACCTTGAGCAAGTCATTACTGGCTATACACATCAGCCATGGAAGGGCACATCTGATGCTCTCACCCTGCCCAGTTAAAAATCCTCTAATGGTTCCCACTGCTTTAAAAATGAAGCTCAGAGACTCCTTCACATGGCTCACAAGGCCCTGCAGGGTCTGGCTTCTGCCCACCCCCTCTTTCTTTTCTTTCTCCCCCACTCTGCTCACTGACCATCATACCTGTCATGCTCCACCCGCCCCCCCCCAGGTCTTTGCACCTGCTGACCCTACATATGGAATATTCTTCCCTCTCTTCCTTTCTTCCTAGTAAAAGAATTTAATCTTTTTAAAAGAAGCCATTGACATTTTAGAAGAAAATTAATTTAATACCGACCTCTGGTTCCAGTGCTCAAAACCCGCCACTGTGGCTGGTGAACTGGTTCTTCCCTCCTGTTCATCAGCCTTCTCCAAGCTGTGGGTCCACAGCGCCCTCTGGTGGGCTCTGGGTGACAGCACCAGCAGGCAGCTTCCGCTCATGGTCACTGGCAGTCCCACGCCAAGTCTCAACCACAGAACCACAGGTGGAGTTGGAAGCATCATCCAAAAACTTCCCATTTTATGGCAGAAAACTGAGGCCTAGATAGGGGGCAGCATTTGCCTGAGACCTTACAGTCCGTTGCAGGGCCAGGCCAGCCAGTGCTCTTTCTAGCACACGGTATTACATACATCTAATATTCAAAGCATCAGTGTTTTGGTAGGTAGGAACTTGTGGCTGATGGGTGAGCATCAGAAATGAACTATTTCATGTTGCTCTACCCTCCCGAAATCTTCAGTTCCTGGCTGTGGTCTGTAGGACCCTTTGTGGGTTACTCCACCTAAACTTGGGAGCTCACCTCCTTCTGTGCCTCCCACATGGGAACTCTTTCCTGCCTCAGGGCCTTTGCACTAGCTGTTCCCTTTGCCCAGAACTCTCCTCCCCAAACTGCCTCTTGGCTCACACCTCTAATGTCTTCTAGCTCTCACAGAGAGGCACTCTCTCACCGGCCAACCTAATGTTGATCCCCACTCCAGTCTCTCAAACATCTTGTTTCGTATCCTTCATCACCCTGTTCACATCTAGAATCATCTTGGTTAGTTGTTGGAGGTCTGCTTTCTTCTCTAGAACGATGGCTGTTGGGAACTTGCTCAGTATCCTGGGTCCTGAGCAGACACTCTCTGAATACGTGGGGAATGATGGGGTGGAAGTTGGCGTGTGACAAGAACAAGGCAGACAGCATGTTACAGAAAGTCTGGCGGTTTATTCAACAAGTCACAATCACAATTGTACACGGTAAGTCAGTTCTTCACAAAGGCTCACTTTTCCAGGCAGGAGAAGAGAGGTTGGTGGTCTTGAGCTTTCTGTATGGAATACCCAGTCTGCCATCTCAATATTCCCTGCCTGTAGTCCCTTTGGGATCCCAGTCTTCAAGCCAAAAATGGGGCAGAAGCCCAACCCTGTTATCTGACATGGCAGAATCGAAGCCATGTGGGGAGCAGGTGTTAAGAGGGCCTTGTCACTGGGGATGTAGGTCCAACTCTGGCAGTGCACCTTGGCTCAAGATCAAGTTTGGACTGAAATATGACTTGGACTTTCACAAAGTAGAAAAGAATTCCAGAATAGGACTGCACTCCTTGCCCCTCTCCCACACTTAAAAGTCTTCAGAAAACACTAAAAATGCACTGCCTCCCAGGAATTATAAAAGATCACCCAACCTGTACAAACTAGGATTGCTGAAGCAAGGAATCCAGGTTTCTCAGTTACTACCGTAAAGTGCTTTGCCACTCTTTTGAGACTCCAGAGACAGGAAAATGAAGACGCACGGAAAGAAACATGGAGTCATTTTAAAGGGTACCATGTCTTTCTTCAGGAGAAAAAGAAATTCAACAGGTAGGTTTGCAAAGTGAAGATAATGTGGACTTTGGGGATCTGCTGCATCAGCAGCGAGAGGTGCTCCTTCTTCCTTAGGCCTGTGGGAGTTCCCCTCTCTGCCTCTGAACTAGTTCTTCCTCAAGGGGAGGATGGCTAGTTCTCGGATGGTTTTCAAAGTTGAAACCACCAGGCAGAGGCACACAGTGGGATGGCTTTTTACACATGTGCCTGCACACTTGGCCACCTCCCGAGGCCTTGTATTTCTAGCAAAGATGCTCTCTGCATTGCAAAATGCTTCTGGAGGCCCCCTGTGGAAAGGCAGCTGGTGGGCCCCATGGTCATGATACTTTCCAGCCACACCGTTTTGTGACCGTCTGCCAGAATAGAGAGAGGAAAAGGGGCCCACACCGTCACCCATTACCCAGAGGAGAGCACCCCCCAGACTCCTGGCTGCTTTACTGAGCAACAGGGGGCAGTGTGAGCAGGAACTGCAACCTTTGAGACAGGTCGTTTTCAAAAATGAGCCCAAAACAATGAGTGGTCAGTATTTGTTATCTGTCCGATGGTCAGCTAAGCCATGAACTTCTCTCTTTCCTTCCCCTATTACACACTCTGGCCAGTCCCAGCACCTCCGGATAAGGGCTCAGCAAGACCTGCTCAGGGGAACTACCCCTCCCTTGCTGAGGGGGTCAAGCCAGACTTGAAAGGAGAACCAAAGGCTGGGAAAGAGGAAGGTTGTGGCCCGCTTGCTGCTCCTGCTGTCCACACGGGTCCTGGTCTTGCCAAGGACATGGCCACCCGCTTGGAGGGGGACCACTTGGGAATCTAGCGAGTGCTCGGCACTCTGTCTGCAGGCTGGGATGGGGGACTACAGGCATGGCCTCCAAACACGGCCCTCTCCCCGGGGGCTGCTGAGGCCCTTCCAGGCCATGGACTAAGCGAGTTGTCCAGCTGCTCTTTTAATTTGGAGTGTTTCTTCCACGAATTGGAACAACTCTCGCCTCTGGCCCTCGAGGGACTTCTCCGTCTCAGATCCTGCTCTAGGCCCCATGTCTCCTGCTTGAAACTAGAAGTTCAGAAACACACACTCATCCAATAGAAACGGCACACACCACCACCAATGTTTCCCCTCCCCCCAACCCTGCCCCTGGAGGTTTGTCTAGCAAGGCACTAGGAAATTGTTCAAGTTTAGGGATTTGCTGTACATTTGCATTTTCTCTTTTTAAAAGGCACAGTTTTTATTTTAATGATGCTGCATTGCTTTCTGAGGATGACCCCTAATTCAGCTCTCCAAACTGCCACACTCCTGTTCTCCTAGATCCTGGAAGGGGCCTCCTCTTCGGACTCCTTCCTACCGAGGACCACTATGAAAGATAGAGCACTCATCTGGAAAAGACACGAGGGATCAACAAGCAAGCTTCCTCGAGCACAGAGGCCATGTCGACAGGTGGCCAGGACGGGGCTCGTGCGGGGGCAGAAGTGGAGGAAGTGATGCTTTGCCAGCTCTATGCTTAATCAGGGTGGTGGTGGTGATTGGGAGTTTATCCCCCCACCCCCAAGATAAATGATGGCCTTGAGATCAGCCAGCATCTCAAAGGCAGATTCGTGGCTCTGTTCTGAGATTTATGTTGCATTTAATCGCTAAATGACACAATCGAGAGATCCAACTCTAATTGGAATACTGATTTCCAGTATTTCCCGGACTAGCTGGTGGAAGCCATCGGCTGTGGCATGCGATTTCCATCTCTAAATCAGTGGGTGGCAGGCTGGTTACAGCAATGATTCCTATTAGTTTGGGAGCCCTCTGGGAGTCTGACACGTAATTAACAAAGCAAAAGGTAAACACGAGGGACTGGCATGGAGCTGGGTGTACAGCTGCTTGTGGGGTGCTTTACTCCACTGCAACTGGGAGGGTGGGGGAAGGTTGCAGGGCTTCGGGACTGCGCTGAGGACCATGTCATGCCAAGGTCTCCGGTGCGAGCTGACAGACACAGGTCCCCGCCCCCCCTCCCCTGACACCATCAACCTCGGATTTCAAAGATTGTCTCAGGCTGGGGGGCTGCCTTGGCTGTACTACACTTGGCTGGCTCTTTTAAATCACAATATTCCGGAAATCCATACTGGGTGCTAGAATACCAGAATCCCAGGTAGCATTCTAGGTTGTGATCCAATGATAGAGTTCTTGAAAAATTCTAGAGTTCTATATGAGAACTAGAGCCATGATGAGGTCAGAGGCTGGGCATCTTGCCCACGGTCCACCCTGGAGGCCTCCAGATGTTTTGAGGTAAGCACCTCACATGTCTGCTCCTCTCTTAGGGCAGGTAATTGCCCAAGACAGAAAGAGGAAAACAGAAGCACGGCTCAGGGGAATTCCGCCAGCATATCTAGTTCGGGGGTCTTCTAACGAGGCCCTTTCCACGGGCACGAGGCCAGGTGAAACACAGCTCTGAGTAGCTGGTGGCTGAGCTGTCCTATGCCTGCAGAGCACTATGTGGACATTTCCAGTGCCCAGAGAGCAAGGAGAGACATCCCATGCGTCGTGGCAGCAAAGGAATGTCTGGGGGTCCCACTTCTGACCCCAGGCCTGGCAGTTGGCCAGCGCTCAGTATTGAACACCACGAGGGTCCAGGTGAGGCCTTCCATCACATCAGCTGGGGCTGTGACAGAGCACGGAAGCTGGGCGGTGACTGCAGTTAGCCCACGACAGGCAGACACTGAACGACTGGCACCAGTGGCCCCGAGACCTTCCCCCCGGCCTTCTGGTGCAGATGAGGGCACTGCTGCTACAAGCTGCCCACACAGGCAAACGTTGCCCTTTTCCTAGAGGACCGTCATGTATGAGCCATCTGAAGGCTAGGCAACCTTGTGGGACCCGTTTTGGGGTGGCCTAGGGCTGCCCTGCCATTCCTCCCACATGACGCTCAAGGGACCGCGGGGACAAAGTTGAAAAAGCCCCCCTGGATTTCCATGATGCCATCGGGGGTTAAAGCAGGCGCTGCTCTCTGTGGGGCCTCTTGTGGGGTCTGTTCTCCACCCCACCTCCAGCCCTGGGCTTCAGGGAGCAGGCGGACACCCTGCTCCTGCTTTAAAAGCCCTGCGTGCCCCGGACCGGCGGGCCAGCACCTCTCACATCACGGCGCCCACAGAAGCCCTGCCTCCCTCGGAGAGGACGTCTGCGGCGGGGCCAGGCCTGCTGAGGACACGTGAGGGCTCAGTTCCGGTTGAATTTTTCCAAGACTGTCGAGTTGGTGTGTTCGAACAGCCACTGCTGGGTGAGAGAAGAGGGGTTACAGGTGTTCATGAAGATCCGGTGGTCACTCTCACTGCAGTCCATGCAACTGCCGCTGACCGGGTGGTACAGGGTCTTGTCCTAGAAAACAGGGAGGCAATCAGCCGGGCGGCGCTGGGGATACGCCCAACAGCAGCACCAGTACCGGCAATGCGGCCCTGAGTGAGCGCGGGGTTGGCCGGCCAGCCACCCCCGCACCGCCAGGCTTCCCTGCTCGGGTGGGATGCGGGCGGAAGTGATGCGCCACTTCCGGCCCGCGCCCTACGCATGCTCGGCTCCCGCCAAATTTCCCTGGTTCTCATGGTGTCTTTTGTTTTGTTTTATAATGGACTCAGTTGCCAACATTTAAGATCCTAGAGGTTTCACACAAAAATCTTGGATTTCTGGCTGCTCGCGAATGACTGAGAAGTCGGGCATGGCGGGTTTGTGGAACAAACGCGTGAGTGAGTGGGCTGGGGGGGTTGTAAGGAGGGAGGCACAGCGGCGTGTTTATCTGCTTGTCTTTTTCTAAATCAAGCCGATTGCCCTGTCTCGCCCACGCAAACTGCCTTACTTGGCGGTACTTCCACAGCTGGTTGCCCTTCATGCTGTGGCAGTCATAGAGGGTGACTGGGCTGGTGTGGGAGATGGCGTCAAAGCAGAACTTCTTGGTGTGCTGGGGGTCTCCGGGCCGGATGTCCTCTCTCCAGGTGAAGGTGAACACCTGTGCATACAGGGACATCGTCACGGGGACAGCCAAACCAGGGGACTTTCTCCTTTTTGGAGTGATAGTTAGAGATTCAGAAAACACTATTGACCACACGTGTTCCAATCACCCAGCTTCAACAGTTCCCAACTCGCGGTGGATCTTGTTCCAGCTTTACCCCCACCACGAACCCCCACCCCCACATTATTCTGAAGCAAATCAGAGACCTCACACCATATCAGGTGTAAAGACTTCACGAAAGTGCCATTATAGCAATAAAAAGTTACCACGAAGTCCTTAGTGTCATCAGGTAGCTCCACAATGTCATCAGGTAGCTAGAGTTCAAGTGCTCTTGCCTTGTAAGTTTCTTTTCATAGGTTGAATCAGGATCGAGACCAGGTTCACATACTGCATTTGGCTGAGAAGCGTTTTTTGTTTGTTTTTTCCAGCAGCTTCATTTAAGACTAACTGGCGTACAATAGACTGCACACATCGGAAGTGCACAATTTGATATATCTGACTTGTTTACAGCTGTGAAACCACCACCATCGTCAAGGTCATGAATATATCTGTCACCCCCAAAGTATCCTCACAACCCCTATGGTCTCTTCCTCCTGTCCCTCCTCATTCCCCATGCCTCTGGGCAACCACTCCTCTGTTTTCCATCACTAGAGATTAGTTTGCAAGTTCTAGAATTTTAAATAAAAGGAATCCTACAGTATGTATTTTTTTTGTCTGATTTTTTTCCACTCAACATCATTTTGTTAGGACAGCATTTATCAATAGTCCGTTCCTTGCCATTGCTAAGTAGTATTTCACTGCAACGTACTCCTTTTACCTGTTCTTAGACATTTGGATGGCTCTCAGTTTTTGGTTATTACAAATACAGCAGCTAAGAACATTTGTGTACAAGTCATTATATAGACATATACCTTCTTTTCCTTAGACAAATAGCTCAGAGTGGTATGGCTGGATCATACGATAGATGAATGTTTAAGAAATTGCCAAACTTTTCCAAAGTGCTTGTACCATTTACATTCTGATCAGCAGTGTATTCTTCCAGTTCCCCTACATTCTTGCCAACCTTTGGTATGGTCAGTCTTCTGAATTTTAATTTCCATTTTTCCAAGAGTTAAGCATTTTTAATGTGTTTATTTGCCACTAATATACCTTCTTTGCTAAAGTGTCTGTACAAATCTTTTGCCCATTTTTTTTAAAAAGAATTTATTTATTTGACAGAGAGAGATACAGTGAGAGCAGGAACACAAGCAGGGGGAGTGGGAGAGGGAGAAGCAGGCCTCCCGCTGAGCAGGGCTGGCTTGATCCCAAGACCCTGGGTTCAGGACCTGAGCCAAAGGCAGACACTTAACGACTGAGCCACCCAGGCGCCCTGCCCATTTTTAAATTGGATTGTTTTCTTATTATTGAGTTTGAGAGTTTTATATATTTTGGATCCAAGTCCTTTATCAGATACAGTTTTTGTAGACATTTCCTCCCAGTCTGTGGCTTGCCTATTTTCTCAACAGTGTCTTTTAGAGAACAGAAGTTTTTTTTTTTTTTTTAAAGAAGTCCAATTTATCGTGTTTTTCTTTTATGGATTGTGCTTTTGGTGTTTTATCTAAGAAATCATTGCTTTATCCAAGGTCACAAACAGTTTTGCCTACGTTTTCTTCTGAAAGGTTTTAGGTTTTAAGTCAATACACCATTTTGAGTTAATTTTTTGCATATAATATAAGGTATGTATTGAACAGTTTTGGGGGGCATATGGATATCCAATTGTTCCAGCACCATTGCTTGGAAAAGACTATCTTTTCTCCACCAAACTGCCTTTCAACACTGGCAAAAACTGATTGTCCATATACATGTGGGTCTATTTTTGGTCTCTTGATTCTGTTCCATTGATCTTTCTTTATGTCAGTACCACACTGTCTTGAATGCTGAGTTTATAATGTATCTTGAAACCAGGCAGTGTGCGTCCTTTAACTCTGGCCTTCTTTTTGCAAGTTCTTTTGGCTATTCTAGGTCCTGTCCATTTCTGTGTGAATTTTACAATCAGCTTTTCACTTTCTGTAAGAAAAGCCTGCTAAGATGTTAGGGTTGTGATGAATTTACACAGTGGTCTGGAAAGAACTGACACCAATGCTGAGTCTTCCAATCTCTGGACATGGTCTTAGGACTCTACTTACTTAGGACTTCTCTCATGTCTACCAAAAATGGTTTGTAGTTTTCAGTGTATAGGTCTTTTGTCAGTGACAGACCTGAGGATTATATTTTTCGGGGGTTATAATATAAGTGCTTGTTTTTAATTTTAATTTCTGATTCTTCATTATTCATATATAGAAATACAGTTGATTTTTGTATCTTAGAACTTTGATAAGTTCATTTATTAGTTCTGGTAGTTTCTCTGTAGACTCAGTTGAATTTTCCACAAAGATGATCATAGAGTCTTCAAATAAAGATTGTTTTCCTTCTTTGTCCACCTGCAGGACTTTTCTTTTTCTTGCCACAGGTTAGAACCTTTAGTACAGTGTCAAATAGAAATGGTAAAGTCGGAATCCCTGTCTTGTTCCTGATCTCAGGGGTAAAGCATTCAGACTTTCACCATTAAGTATGATGTTAGCTGCAGGCTTTTTATAGATGACCTTGATCAAGTGGAGGAAGTTTCCTTTTATTCTTGGTTTGCTGAGAGTTTTTATCAGGAATGAATGTTGGATTTTGTCAAATGCTTTTTTTCTGGGTAAAGGTGATTATATGGGGGGGGGGCAGTGCCTGGGTCGCTCAGTCAGTTAAGCGTCTGCCTTCGGCTCAGGTCATGATCCCAGGGTCCTGGGATCGAGTCCCGCATTGGGCTCCTTGCTCAGCGGGGAGTCTACTTCTCCCAGTTGTGCTCTCCCCCTGCTAGTGCTTGCTCTCACACACTCTCTCTCTCAAATAAATAAATAAAATCTTTTAAAAAAGGTGATTATATGGTCTTTCTTTTTCAATTTGTTAACATGGTGAACCTATTGATTAATTTTCTAATATTAAACTCACCATCCAGGGGGCGCCTGGGTGGCTCAGTCGGTTGGGCGACTGCTTTCGGCTCAGGTCATGATCCCGGGGTCCTGGGATCGAGCCCCGCATCGGGCTCCTTGCTCTGCAGGGAGCCTGCTTCTCCCTCCTCCCCACTTGTGCTGTCTCTCACTATCTCTGTCTCTCTCTCTCTCTCTCAAATAAATAAATAAAATCTAAAAAGAAAAAAAAATTTAAACTCACCATCCATTCCTGGGATAAATTAAACTTAGTCATAATGGATTATCCTTTTTACATATTGCTGGATAGGATTTTCTAAAATTCTGTTCAGAATTTTTGCATCTATGTGCACGAGGGATACTGGTCTACAATTTTCTTGTAATATCTTAGTCTGGTTTTGCTACTAAAGTAATGCTGGCCTCAGAATAAGTTGGGAAGTATTCCTTCCTTTTCTGGAAAAGTTTCTGTGGACTTGGTAACATTTCTTCTTTAAGTGTTTGGTAGAATTCACCAATGAATCCATGTGGGCCTGGATTTTTCTTTGAGGGAAGGTTTTCAACTGCAATGTCAGTCTCTTGAATAGAATTTTGTTCTTTTCCAGTCAGGCTGGTGAGAGTGGGTACCATCCCTGGCCCTGTGTGAGCACTGGGTACAGCTCCCTCTCATCCTCTCAGGATTTTTCCAGCCCAGGAAACTCCCTCACACCCATGCATGGATCAGCACTCTACCAAATGTACCAGGGGGACTCAGTAAATCCCACAAGTTCTCTCTGTGTCTGGCGCTCTCCTCACTTGTATTCTATTTTGTGAATTCTAGCCACATTGGTCTCCAACACTGTCAGCTCTGTCTCTCCAGCTTGGGAGTCTGCTTGGCTTCCCTGGGTCCTCCTCCTTGACCTGTGGCCTGGAGACTCTCTCAAGGAAGGACTGGGACAGCATAGGGCTTACCTTGTTTGCTTGCTATCCCTCAAGGATTACTGTCCTCCACTGGTTGATTCTGCTCTCTTGAAGACAGTTTTCTACATATTTTGTTGGTTTTTCAGTTGTTTCTGGCAGGAGGGTAAGTCTAGTCCTCATTACTCCACTCCGTCTTGGCCAGAAGCAGACATGATGGTGACCAAGGTACTGGCAGCTCCTGTCTCCTGATGGTTTGTTCCCCAGGCCTCTGTAACTTAGGGGCTGCATTTTAGATTCACATTTCTCCCTTTACAGGCTCACTACAGCTCTCTGCTCAGGGTGGTTGAGAGCCCTGGGGGATCTAGATTCCATTGGGGCAACTGGGCTGCCATGCTTCCCATTTCAGATGGGGGAGGCTGGCACAGCCAAGCACCCAGGCGCCATTTTGTTGCTTGTTTGAGGGAATCCTCAGGCATTTAATGTGGACTCTCTGCCACACAGTGAGGCTCTTCTAGGCTGAGCAACTTGGGCACATTCTATCCAGGCCCTGTGCTGTTCCTGGTCTCTCTCAGGGTCCTAGGGTGGGGTGGGTGTGGGGAGCAGTCACATGCTGCCTTGGAGAACTCAGGAGAATCAGTGACGGAGAGCCACTTCTAATAAGAATTGTTATCAAGAAAGGAGGGGGGAGAGCAACAAGGATTTCTGAGGGAGGAGCAGACACTGCCAGGCTAGGCACTGTGCCCATCGGAGAGGCGGTGCTCTTCCTTCTCAGCACGCATGCCACAGACCCCTCCTGAGTTCTGTTTTTGCGGAGGACCCACAATGTAGGCTTCTATCTGTGTGCACTTCCAAAATGCCAAAAACCTATAGTAAGGAGACTATAAAAATGTACCCTTGAACCAAGATTCAGTGGATGTGGTGTGGTTTGGGGGTTATTGCTTAGAGGAGGGTACCACGGAAAGCTAAATGCAGTTTCTTCAGAGTGGTGCCTTTCCTGCACTGCTGGCTTGCACTCTTCATTCTTCAGATAACACCCCTAGGGCATGATCTCCTGGGGAAGCCACCCTCTCCACTCTTCTCCCCATCCTTCGGTGAGGCTGAGCACACCCCGGGCTCCAGGAGTGGGCATGTGACCTGGGCCTAATCAATAAGAGGACTCTATCACATCCCTATTGCAACAGGCTCAGGAAAGTCAATACGTGAGTGCCCCAGGGCTTTTCTAGAACCCTGGAAAGGGACCTGCCTTTTCATGGAGGGATTGGAAGCCTTTGTTGCTGGCGGTCCCATTTGCCACCACATGGGAAGAGCCTGGTGAAGGACGAAGCCCACAGAGAGGAGGCAGAGTTGAGACCCTGGAGGGATCCCATTGAACATCATTTAAGCTTTTCAGCAACATGAGCCAGTATGTTCTCCTTTTTGTTGAAGGCCATTTAGGCTGAGTGTCTGTCATGTGCAACTAACAGACCAGATTGGTGATTTCATTGCAATGTGAAGGATTCCTCTTTCTAAGGTGTTCAGGAAGCTCTTATAACTCATCCCCTGGGCTAACTTTTGTCAGTCATCATTGACCTGTGGCCTCTCTCTCCCAGCCCTGACCATGTGAGCATTCCAGGCTGCATACGACACAGGGGAGCTGGCTGCTGGTCCCCGAGGAGTGGCCCTTACCTGCATGTTGTTCCAGGCAGCCTCCCCGCGGCCCCGGACACAGCTCTCCAGCCTCAGCGGGGAGCCCAGGGCCCCATGTTTCGTGTCGGCACACAGCCCTGTGCCCACATTGTGGATCTGAAAGAGACAGAAGGGAAGAAGTGACCAGTGAGCACCTTGAGATATCCCCCTGGGACCATGCTGGGGTGGGAGGAGGGAACCCAACAGAGACATCAGATGGGGAAAGCTCTGCATGGTCTTAAAAAAGCTTGGCCTGGGCTGAGGGAAGTGCTCTGTGCCTCTCAATAAAGGAATACTCAGTCCACAGAGAAGAACTCTTCCAGAGCCTACTTTGTCTTAGAGCATGCAGAGTCACAGGGTGCTGGGGGTGGTGGGAGGCCTAAAGCTGTGGGGGGCTGGTATTCAAAGGACCCCCTGGCTCCCCTCCCAGAGAATTTGATCCACTAGGTCCAGGAATTGAATTTTATTTCCATTCCAAGTGATCCAGGGACCATACCTTGAAAACCACTCTAGAAAAGGACATGACATCTTTGCTGTAGGGTCTTGGACTCTCTCTGCCTTCTAGAGCAGGTGAATGGCAAAAGGTTCTCAATCCCAAGAACAAGAGGAGTTGCAGTGAGACAGGTGTGGTGTGGTGGGAGGAGCACCAGGCTGGGAGCCGAAGGCCTAGCTGCTCCCCGTTAGCCATCATCACTAGCTGATGGCCGCCGTGAAGGTGCCATATCCTGGTGTTCCTGCCCCATCGTGGAGTTCCTGCCTCATAGAAGCACTTGATTTTGACAGAGGGTTTGGAGGTGTGGTGGTCGTGAGTTATCCTGTGGTGGCCACCCAGTTATCCTGTTGCAGGGAGTCTGACTGCCCAGCGGCTGTGTTCTGAACCCACTGTGTCTGAGTGGAGGCCATGCTCCCCGTGCGCTGCTTCCAGCCAGCATCTGAAGGTGGCAGGGCCACTGCAGCAGGCCCGTTCCTGGGAGATGCCAGACTCCTCTCATCTGGCTTAGTTACTTGGCTCAAGCTTCCTCAGAGCATCTTTGCAGTGTGGGACTCCTCCTACCCCAGCTCTTCTCCCTCCCCTCTCCCCCTTCCAGAGGGCAGACCAGCCCCACAGGGAATCTCCCAGCCTCTCCTGGCTCCCTTCTTATTTCTTCTCTCAGGTGTTCCCCCAACAAGTCTTTTGGTGTCTGTTTCTCAGAGAACTGGACCTAATACAGGGGAGAAAGCCCATAAAATGGCAAAGAAATGAAGAGCTTCATGAGGGAGGTCAACATGACACGTCCTCGTGCAGGTGTTGGGTAGGGCTGGCCAGACAGCTTAGTTAGTTAAGGTCCCTCTGACTTGCTGTGTGAAGTTGAACAAGTCATACCTGCTGTTTCTGCTGGCCCAAATGCATCTGTCCTTCCTCTGGTAACAACACCCTGATTTTCTTCCCTTTTTTCTTTTTTTTAAAAGATTTTATTTATTTGACAGAGAGAGAGACAGCGAGAGAGGGAACACAAGCAGGGGGAGTGGGAGAGGGAGAAGCAGGCTTCCCGCCGAGCAGGGAGCCCGACGCGGGGCTCGATCCCAGGACCCAAGCTGAAGGCAGACACTTAACAACTGAGCCACCGAGGCGCCCAACACCCCGATCTTCTATGGGGCTACCACTCCTTGTCCACCCTGTGGCCTGTCGGAGTATCCGTCCTACCCCTCCTTGTCCTGTGGATTGCTGCAGACCCGAGAATAAGACCTTTGCTGGCTTTACTGGGAAGGAGGCATATACTTTCTGCTGACTGGCCAAGCTGACGGTTTGTCAACCATCTTGCTACCCTCAGCATGAGGCTAACACAAAAGGAAGCAGAGGTAAACAGAAGGAAAAGAAACTGACATCATCTGAGTCCCTGGATCCAGGTGTGTCCGAAGCAACAGCTACCCAAAATTTCTATGAGAATTAATACATTTCTCTTTTCACTTTAAATTGGACTTCTGCCGCCTACAAGTAAAGGAGATCCAACTCTTATGCTCGTTGTCCCCAAGCCTCAATATATCCATCTATAAGGGAGTGGGTCCTCTCAGCTCAGAGACCCAGGAGCCAGAATCTGGTGACGGAGTGCTTCTCCCCCTGGAAGACGGCCTGTGTCCCCCAGCAGGACTGGCTTCATGAGTGTATGACATGGGCAGTGGCCCAGAGCCCCTCAGCCAGAAGGGCCTGCCATTGGCATAAAGTTCTGCTATCACTGCCTTAAATTTTTTTTTAAAGATTTATTTATTTGTTTCAGAGAGGGGGTGCAGAGCGAGAGCGAGAATCTCAAGCACACTCCCCGCTGAGCACAGAGCCCAACTCGGGGCTCTATCCCACAACCCCGAGATCACGACCTGAGCCAAAGCCCAGAGTCAGACACTCAACCGACTGAGCCACCCAGGCGTCCCATCATTGTTTGATTTTTAGTAATCTGATTTTTGAATTTGTAAGTGAAATCTGATAGGACAACGGAGCATGAGTGTAAGCAGAGCTGATGACACACTACACGTGCACCCGCTGTACCTTTCTTCTGTGTTTGCATACAGCATCTGTGATGCCCCACAAGCACAGCTTCCCGGGGGTCCCACATGCACGGGAGTTGGGCAAGACTCAAGTTACGGCTATGACTAAGTGGGGTGCTGGCAGGTCTGAAGGCCACCCTTTCCTTTCCAACCAGGACTAGACTGCACAAAGGAGGGCCATGGCATTCTGGGCCGATGAGCTCTAGCGTATCCTCTTACTTGTGTTACTGCCCTGGACCAGCCACAGCTCCCCTCACCAGCAGCAGATAACCGCACAGAAGGAAGAATACGACAGCCCACAGTTTGCTTGCCTTCCACCCTTCCTCACTCATCAGCAAGCTGCAGGGAGAGCGTCTTGGTAAAAAGTAGGCATTATCAACAAGTGAAATAAGATCAGCTGAGTCAGTTCTGTGCAGGGTTTGCACTGTTCTGGTAAGAAATACATATGCATGCACAAGGGTTGAAATACAGATTGTGAAATTTCACCCATCTGGTATATGAGTTTAATGCACTTCTGTTTGCATTTAAAACTGGCACTGCAGAATATGAAGATGAATGGTAAGATTTCTGCTAATAATTGAAGGTTTTAATTTTTCCCTACTTAGAACATTAAATAACAACAACAACAACAAAAAAAACAAACCCACCACCACAAGGCTAGAATCAGGAGAGCTGCAACTGCATTTTGCACTGGGCCCTACTTTTGTAGCCGCCCAGGGCCCTGCGCACTCACCTCCCCCCAAGCTGCGGCGGGGGGCTCCACGGGCGGGTAGAATTTGGGCAGGTCCCAGGCAATCTTGGTCATAAACCACTTGAAACTCTTGCAGTTAAGGGAGCTGCGCAGCTTCTTCTGGGCGGCGACGTCCCCAGCAGAGAGGTGGCGGTACTCGGGCCGGCGCTGGTAAATGTGCTCGGCATACTCGTCCATCCACACTTCCGCCACTCTCTTCAGGTTCTGGAGGGCGACAGGCAGGTGGAAGGGTCAGGCCCTCTGAGGGGCCGAGGCCAGGGAGTGTGTGTGGGGGGGAGCGAGGGTTCTGGAAGTTGAAGTTAATCCTTCTTTATTTATGTTGCATCAAAGACCCTAGCCCCACCGTGTTTTTAAAGCCTTCTATACTTATGCATGGTTTTAGGACTCTACGACTACTGGCTGAATAAAAGATGGCTGGTGTTTTACCCGCTCATCTTCCACCCCCTTTTTCGGTCTCCTCTGCCTCACTGTCCTCTCTCAGGTGGCTTCGGGAAAAGGTACATGAACCCCCTGACGAACGGGAACAGGCACGGGCATAGGGATTGGCCAGCAGCGAGCACGTGACCCAAGCCGAGCCAATCAGAATCAAGAGGTGTCAGCCTTGGCAATTTTACTGGAGCTATAGGGAAGAATTGCTCTGTTTCTTCTCGGATTGCTGGGTAAGACCTGATGCGTGAGATGGAGGCCGGAGCTGCTGGGCCATAGGGAAACCCTGACCAACGGTGAATGAATGAAGCAGGGCTGAGGCCTAGACGAGGAACACACTCCTCCTTTTAGTACCTGAACCCGGCCGTGCCTGAAGTGAGCACTATCCCGTGACCTTCCGTTCACTGAAGTTGGTAAATTCCCTTTCTGCTTATGCCAATGTGAGTTGGGTTTCTGTCATTTTCTACTGAGTGCTGACCAAGTTGCCTGGTGAAAACAAATGATAATCTGCAACCAAAAGGTGGCAGCAGCTGGAATTTTAAATAATCCTTTGAGGTGCAAAAGTTGCTGCTACTTTTGTTATGAAACACAAGGATAATCAATAAAAAAAGGACAACCACATTATTGGCAAGTAGGGGCAGCAGGCAGGAAAACCACCTGTTTGTGGGTAGTTTTGGAGATACAGGAAAAGTGAATTCTTCCATGTAACCAGGAGGAAGATTCCTCCCTCCATCTGTAGGTGTACATACCACCTGCTGAGGACCACAGACGCCTGGTCTGGAAGAGCACAGCTTCAGGGTTCAGGCGAAATTCTCTGTTCCAAAACATCTTCCTACAATCCCTGGCTGTTGTCAGAAATCTGCCCTTCAACTCAACATTCAACTCTCCCAGCTTTATCTCTATCGTAAAGGTCGCTCCCCCCCCCCCCCCCCCCCCCCGCGCCCCGGCCACTCCCACTGCAATCCAAATTTTCTTCTGAAGGGTAAAAGGGAGTTAGCATTTTAAGCTGTATCAGTCATTCACACCTCAGTGTAAATGACTGCTCCAGAAGCAGAAGGTAAGGCAGGGGTCGACAAGCATTTTTTGTAAAGGGTGAGATTGTAAATATTTGAGGCTTTGTGGACCATTTGGTCTCAACTCTGAGGTAGCTATAAAGGAGCTCGACACATTATGTAAATGAATGGGTGTGGTGGTATTCCAATAAAACTTTATGGACATTGAAATTTGATTTTCACGTATCACAAAATATTCTTCTTTCATCTTTTCACCCTATTTGAAAATGTAAAAGTCATCCTTAAGCTCATGGGCCACACAAAGCAATTTGCTGATTCCTGAGCAAAGAGGAAGGAAGCCAGCAGGAGGGGGAGCTCCATGCCAAAGGCAAAATTCACCAACTCCTCCATTGTGCTGACTCTTGAGTTTGGGACAAGGAAACCATGAAATTTCCTTGCCAATGACTCATTCTTTCTGAGCGCTGAAGAGGTTGACAGTGGGTTAGAAGTAATTAAGGAACAGTGTCATACCTGCCAGGCTCCGACATGGCAAAGGCTGGGCTTAATTTAAAATTGTGCCCCAAGGAAGCTGAAAGCCTAAAAAAGCCTGCACACCTGAAGACTCTCCTTTTTCCAGTCTGCCCACCCAGGTCCTTTGGCACACTAATTTGCTCATGCCACAGGGATGCGGAGGAACTGCTACAGTTTTCTCTCCAACGACAGGCTAAAGTGGCCAATCTGACCAAATTCACCAGTGCAATGATAAAAGGATCAAATCACACAATATTTTAATTGATCCTTAAATGACTATTTTAATGAATATTGCACTTTTTAGACATGCCTCTCCCAGATTTTGAACTTTTGTACAGTTGACTGTTTTGACCAAAGTAAAGGACTTTACATTTACTTCTATTACATCTCCCCTTGCTAGAGTCACACAAAGGACTCTGGGATTTTAGGAGGCTGCGTGCTCCTCTCATCCCTCCCCCAACACCTCCCTAGTTCCAGGTCCCAGTCCTGTTGGAAGCTGCTCTGCTCTCCTTGTGCTTGCATTACAGAGATTTGCCCAGATCCTCGGAATAAGAGGCCATTTTTTATTTATTTTTTTTTGGCGAGTTTGAATGGGTTTCTGTTACTTCTTTCTCTAAGATCCCTTTCCCAGGGGCAGAGACAAGAAGGATTTTTAATAAATTTAGTAAACAAACTAAGACTGGCCTTGTTCTTGAGGTAGGCGAACTGCTGGTTAGCTCATCTCTCTTGAATTGCCACTTCACTGCTCTCTAGCTGTTTGTCCTGGAATCTGACAACTTTAGTAAGACTGAGGTTTTTCTCTTTATGTGGCTCTCTTAGGACTTTTAGACAACCTCTCCTCAAATCTATTAAAATGATCTTCTAGGAGATTATGTTCTAGAAGAATTTGGCTGTTAAAACAAGAAGCAAACATTTACAATGTGATCTGCAACTCAATGAGGGTAGTTAGATACTATGATAAAAATTCAGGGGAGCTTGATTCAGGCCTTGTGGTCCTGTAAACCTACGTGGGGTGCCCCTCTGATTGTTAACTGGTTTAAAGTCACCAGGAGACTGATAAGATATAGACAGTTGAAAAAGAAGTTAAAATGTTTAAACACAGAATTAAGAGAAGACATTGAAATAAACTTCCCAGTCTTGTTAATAGATGGTGACATTAACGCTAACAACAGCAACCACTGTTTAAGGGACAATTGCTCTGTGCCAGGCACTGGTCAGGCCTAAGTGGGTTTGAATTCTAGTTAGTTAATGTCTCCACATTTCCCTTTCCTCATCTCTCAGACGGGGATTAAAAGCATATGAGAATTAAGTTCGATAAATATGTAAGATGCTTTGCATGAAGTCTAGCTCACAGGAAGTTTTTATGTGTTACTACAGTGAGCTATTATCCATTGAATTCATCTGTGGTTCAATAAACAGGAGGTCGTGGTGCCTTTTAACCAGGTGGGTCTTATAAATGACCAGAGAAGAAAAGGCTGCTTTGGAAATGATCCTGCTGAGGGGTCAGAGGTGTCCCCACGGTCCCACCACTCCCAGTAGCTGAGAGTCGCGTGCGCGCTCTTGGGCTTACTGAGCGACTTTGCGCTGTTGTCCTGTCTGGCGTCTTTCTCGGGGCTTGCCAACAGGATCTCAGAAGAAACCTGATTCCTACCTCTCTTGCTGAGTCTAGAACCGGCCGCGCCCCCGCGTCGGACGGGCTGTCCGAAGCGCCGAGGGCCCGTGCCTGGTTGTCGTTGGAATCCTCTACCACTAGAGGGCGCTGCTGGCTCTCTTTTTCTTCAACGCGGGCCCCAGAGCAGCTCCTGCCGCCTCCCGAGTTCAGCTCCCACCCATGGATGGAGCACGGGCTTCCGCTGCCTGGTGGAGCCGCCCAGTCTTCGTGTAACTTGCAGGACCGGGGCTCTTCCTGACCCCGGGCCTACAGTTCTGCATGGCATCCACTGTCAGGTGATACGGGACGGGGAGGCGGCGGCCGGGCCGAAGGAGGTGTCTGGACGGATGCCAAACAGGCTCCCACGGGGGTCTCTGTCGGGAGGGGTCTCCACCAGGCACAGCTGTGCCGGTTACCTGGTTACCTTTCCAGCTTCCCACAAACCTCTCTGCGGCCCTCTTTACCTTCTGGGGCCCTCCCCCGCCCCATTTTTCTCTTGTGGTCACCTTGATTTTTTTTTTTTTCCTCAAGACACTTAATATTTTAAAATTTAAGGTTTAGGGGAAGATCATTAATACAAATAACAAAACCAACCCCCAAACAAGCCTCTGGCTAACAGAGTTCTGTGTGTAGCCAGTGGCCAATTTAATTCAAGTAATGATTAATACAAACCATCTTAAGGTAATGTAATAGTTTGACCCAGAGAATTTTTGGCTGTGTAAGTGGGGGAGGGGGCGGGGGGGGGAAGAGAAAGACACTGACATTTATTAGCCACCCTCCTGCCAGGAACTTTTAAGTGCCTTGCCTCAGGCTTTCCCCAACACATCGCTCCACCTGTATTAATATTTATCTAACAGCTTTCTTTAAATCACTCCTGGTCTAACTTTGCACCTACTTCAGCTTTATCCTAAGTAATCAGATCTAGAAAATCACAAGTTAGCTACACTAATACATATTAATTTCTAATGCACATTAATTTAAACCCATGTAAATAAAAATGTTCCTATGTCTGGCACCTAAAATCATCTTGTCTGTCACACTTGGGGAAACTGTGCCATCTCCTTAATTCTCTGGCAATGCTAAGAGTTGTGAAAAATTAGCTTCCTTTGAACAAAAGAGGAAACACAGGCTCAGAGGAGTTAAGCAACCCTCTTAAGGTCACAGGGAATGAGTGGTTAAGCAGGGCTTTAAGTAAGTTATTTTAAATTGGATTTCACCTAGAGAGTTGGGGGGGTGGCATGCACACTGTCACACCTGAGTCACTTGGCGTGGAGTCCCAGGTATCTCAGGAGGTCTCTGCTGTGCTGATGGGCCCAGCCCCCTCCCGCCTCCCCGTCCAGGAGAGCCATCACCTTACCCGGGCCAGGCTGACTCCGGCGGGAACCTTGTAGGGTACGTACTTCCTGTAGATATGGCCCACCCTGGAGCAGGGGATGTCCTCCATGCGGCCCCCACACATCCAGACCTGCAGGGCGGGAAGGGAGAGAGAAGATGATATTTCTGCCTCTCATTCACCATTGCCCCCAAAGGTCACCGTCGCCTCCTTCCATGCATTCACTGAAAGCATCAGCTTGGACTGTCTGCTAAAGCCCCCATTCACAGAGCGAGGAGGAAAACACAGTAGTAACAACAGTGCTTTTAAATAGCTGACAGCGTTGAGTGCTTACTCATTGCCAAACGCTATGGTACAAGCTCCCCACGCACAACTGCATCTAAGCCTCATCAGAAACCCTATAAAGCGGGTAGTAATGGAGCTCCACTTTACAGAAGAAACCGAGGCTCAGAGAAGCTAAGAGGCTTGTCTAAGGTCGCAGGGTTAGTGACTGGCAGAGCCAGAATTTAAACCCCGCTTCAGCTGACTCCAGCTGAGCAAGTGCAAGTGTGCAGACAGCTGTGTTGCAAACTCTAAGGCGGCAATGGGGGCTCTGTGGGAAAGACCGCAGGGATTGCTTAGTGATGTCTGCCACAGGTATGAGAGGGGAAGAGATGGCACACAGGCTCTGTATATTTACTGACTGTGGCCTCAGGTTCTGGAGTTTCCTCCGAGATCTCTAAGCCTCCTGCTGGGTCACCCTGAGCAGAGACAGCAGCCTCCCTGCCCCGACTTCTCTGCAGTCTGGCTCCCTAAGCCCTGCAGCTGCTATCACTGCGGAGGGGAATCCCAAGTTTCTCCTTGTGTTTCCCTACAGAGCTGGCATCACAAAGAGCTCCTGAGCTTGATGCATGTTGGTCTGATGGCAATTTGGGAATTCTTCCTAAGTATGCTGACTCACACCCACTGCGGGGCCAAGGCTAAACGGACCCTCCTCAGCAGTCCTGGCTTCAAATCCTAGCTCAGCCACTTACCAGGTTTGTGACTTTGATCAAGGTACTTAACTTCTCTGAGACTCAGTTTCCTCATCTGTGGAGGATTACATGAAGCGGGCCTTGGGGATGAGATATCGCATGTGAGGCGCTTACTTAGCACAAGGCTTGGCACACAGTCACAGCAGTGACACACGCCACAATGATTCATTCAGACATTTGACTAATATGTATGGAGTATCCGCTACATGCTAACCATTGTCCTGGGCACATAGAGTGGTGAGTCTGCCAAGGCCCTTGCCCTCATGGACGGTGAGTATGGTGCCCAGCTCCAGGATGGCCCCCAGTGAGCCTGGCCTTCTGGTATTTGCACCTTTAGGCAGTTCCCTCCCAAATGTGTCCTGTGAGGATGGACCCGTGTAACCAACAGAAAAGTGCAGAAATGAAGGTTATAAAAGACACCGTGGCTTCTGCCTTCCTTCCTGAGACCACTTGCTTTGGGGTCCCCAGCTGCCGTGCCTTGAGGACACTCAGGCAGCTCTGTGGAGAGGTCGGGTGGTGAGGAGCTGAGGCCTCCTGCTTATCGTGTAAATGGGCCAGCCACGTGAGCGAGCCTCTGAGAAAGGGATCCTCCAGTGCCGGTCTAGCCCTCAGATGCCGGTGGTCCTGGCTGACACCTTGACTGCAGCCTCATGACAGACCCGAGCAGAACTGTCCGGTTAAATCACTACTAACTCCCTGAGCCACACAAATCTTGCGATACTTTTACTGCGGCTTTAGGAGGGTATATTGGAGGTATGGGGTATTCTTTTCCTGTGGCAGTAGATAACTAACACAAAGGCAGTTTCAGATAGTGATATGTGCTATAAGGGAGCCAAAGCAAGGCCAGACTCACTGTATGCATCTATGGATCTATGAGAGGTTCCTTTACGTCGGTGAGGGAAATCCTCACTTCAAAGGGAATATTAGATACGAGACTTAAATAATGAGAAGGTAAAAGTAACATAAAGATCCGAGGGGTGAGAGAACAGGTGGAGAGAGGAGCAAGTGAAAAGGCCCTGAGGTAGGGCGAGGCTTGTCTTAATCACTGAACAGAGAAAGCCAGAGGCCTGGAGCAGGAGCAGAGATCGGAGGGGAGGTCAGAGAGGTGAGCAGGGACAATCATGAGAGTCTCACAGCGCAAAGCAAAGAGTCTTCAGCAAAAGTGTTTAGTGAGGGTGACAATATAATCCAATTTCTATTTTACCAAGATGACTCTGCCTGTAGGGTGGAGAATGGGCTAGGGCGCAGCGAGGGCCTGGGAGGCTCTTGCAGATAGAGGCAGTCATGCTTTGGTTTTGTGGACGCTGTGGTGATGTAGGACTCAACTGTACTTGGGCCGTTACATATATATATATTTTTAAAATAGGCTCCATGCCCAGTGCGGAGCCCAATGCAGGGCTTGAACTCATGACCCTGAGATCAAGAGTCGGTTGCTCAACCGACTGGGCCCCCCAGGCGCCTCTCGGGCATTATTATTAATGTTATTCCCGTTTCCTCGTTTATGAATGAGGAGCAGGAGTGGGAATATCTGCAACCCTGATTCTGTGCAAAAGAGTATTTTCCAGCTTGAATGGCTCAATGGGATAGTGGGTATCTGGCTTCATGTCTTAATTATTTCACAGGCTCTAGAAGGGAGGCTTTTCCACCTCATGCACCTGGGTGTCCTCAGTCCCTCATTACCCTCCGCCAGCCACTGTCTCCAACCACCCCGGATGTACTGCATCCCAGGCTTCCTGCAAGGGGATATGTATGCATGGGGTGGCAATTAGTAGAAGTGCTGCCTGGAGAAATGCAATTATAGTCTGATCTTGGGGGAGAAAAAAAAATTGAGCAAGTCAATAGAACAGAACATTGGTCTTGAGATAATAGGCTCCTGATGGTAGATTAATGTCAAGGCCAAGCCAAGAAGTTTATTTTCAAAGCAGGAGATATTGATCAGGCGCCAGCATCCCATAACAATAACTCTTCCTTTATACAAAATGACTGATGTGGAAGTGATGCTTTTGTCTGGCGGATATCACCCAGCTCGGCGCTGGGCTGCCCCTGCCTTACGGAAGGCAGAGTGGCGCTGAGCAGGTGGGGGATACCTTACCCCGCTCTATTTTTGACTGTCTCCTGGGCAGTTGACTAGGCCGGCGTCCAGCTCCCCGGACTCCATATTAAGCTCACATTAGCTAACGAGGATGAGTCTCCAGCTCTGCCTGGCAGGGAATCTTCCTTTATGTAGACGACAATCAATCTCCAAATCTTTCTCTTCACTGTGACCTCTGGTTTCTTTGGCCCTGACCACACTGGCCATCAGCCTGAAGGTTCCTGAGGGGCCAGGATGCCCTTGATCTGCTGAGAGGTTTGAGGCATCCAAAACATCCTCAGATTTCCAGGACGTCCGGAGCCCAGAAGGAGTCCTGGTTTGGGATGACGGGTTTACTCCTCAGCTTCCCTGCCCTGAACATGATCCACTGACAGCCGACTCAGAATGGGAACTGCCTTCAGACACCCAGATACCTGTTCAGCTGAAGCTGCTGCCAACTCCCAAGTCCTCTGGGAGCACCTGAACAGCCTGGAAAGGGCCCAATGCAGGGCACACCCAACTCTTCACAAACCCTCTAGCGTCTTCCACAGCGGTCAGCACCTCTGTGGTGCTCACTGGTTATCTGGGAGGATCCCAAGACTGGAAGGGACTCTCCCTCCAGGAACAGGACAGAAGCTGGAGGCACAGAACGGGGTCCTGACTTGCCCCCGGCTGGGGTGTGGCCAGAGGGGGTCTTGATCCCAGGTCCCATGGTTCTGCTCACGGCCCTGGTCCCCTGTCTGTGTACTGTTAGGGCCCTCTCCCGCCTTCCTTCACAGCCGAGGCAGCTGCCCTCGAGACCCAGGACAGCCACGGCACGGGGGCTCTGAGCACACCCCCCCATTCCCAATGCCACCTCGTGTGGCCCTGTGGCTACGATGCCCTCACCCCGGGAGCCTCAGTCTCCTGTGACCTGGGCATGACGGCTCACCACTACCTCGCAAGGCCGCTCACGTGGCATGAGACAGTCGTGAAAAGCATGTAGCTTGATGCCTGGCCATAGCAGACTTGACCACGTTCGTCATTTCTGTTTGCAGAAGAACGGGAAACACCACCAGCTTGAAATGATACAGCATCTGCCCCATCATGGTTTTTATCCTATGGCCTGATTTCTGAAACGGAGAAACTGAGGCTCAGAGACATGAAGTGGTTTTTCTGACTTGGTGGCAGACCTGCAGCTGACAGGAATGACAGGGCCAGGTGGGGCTGGCACAGGCATGGGGCACCACTGGGGGCCCAGCTGCCTGCCCCAGGTGCTCGTCTCTCCCCTAGGTAACATACTGGCAGGACACTCCAGCTGGTGGCAAAGAGAAGGGGGGGGCGCAGCCAGCAACAGCCACCCCACGTGTGGCTGGGACCCCCTCCTAGTTGGATGTGGACACACACAGACCACCGAAATGAGGTATTTGCAACCCCTCTCTGCCGTCGGCTTCCTTCCCTCCCTCCCTGTGCAGCCCCTTGCCAATCTCCACAACCATGGGGCATGTGGCTGCCTGCTCTACATGAGGAGTGTGCAACCCCCTCCACCGCCCCATCAGCTTGTTTCTTGGTGCCTTTCTCCCCTGCAGAACAGCCTTCTCACTTCTCGTGGAAGCACCATGCCACTAGACAAGTACAAATCTAATTGCAAAAGCTTGCTCCCCATTCATTTTCATTGCTGCTTTGATTTATTTTATTAGCAAACTTCTTTTGTGTGATGACAGGCTTCATTACAGTGTCTATAAAAGACAATTACTTGCTCTTATCTCCTAAACTGAGGGGAGAAGAAACAAGTGATGATGTGCATCAGGAAGACACACGGGGGCCCAGAGAGCACGTGGCAGAAGGGCCCGTCCTGTTGAGGGAGCCTCCCTCTGTCAAGGACACGACTGCCTGGGTGCCACCGAGCCTGGGCGGCCATCCAACTGCCAATGGCCGGGAGAAGGTGACAGCCAGCCACAGCTTCTGCTCTTGGAACCTCGGCTGAGGACCCCTGTGGAGTTCAAACCCTATTTAGTTGCACTTGGGGGAAATAATAATAATTACCACCAGTTCTTCTGCATTGTCTGTGTGCTCAGGAGGTACCCGGGGTTGCTGTTAGGAGCTTGGTTCTGGAGTAAGGACTGAGGTCTAATCCAGGCTCTTAAGCAAGCTTTGGGAGTCTCAAAGCCTCAGTCTTCCCCGTCTGCACAATGGGATGAATTCTTGTGTTTGCCTCCTGGGGTTGTGATGAGGCTGAAAAGAGGTAATCCCAAAGCAGAGAGGGCTGGGAGCAATGTGTACGGTGCTATGTGGGTGCACGGCAGCTGAGGGTACTTCCCCTCAGAAAAGAAGAAATGGTGTGACATCCTTGTTTTCCGAGGCTCATGTTGTTTTGAATATATTAGTTTGCTTTAAACAACAAGATGCTCTTTCATGGAGTCTTACCAGCATGAAAGGACCTCACTCATGCTAGTTTTAGATGTTGATAATGGTTACCGGATGCAGCTGGTAAAGAGTAGGAAAAAAAGTTTTACTTGATTTTTAAAAACCATTTGAATTTACTTCTAAGTTAATATTTTTTTATTCTAATTTTATTTATTTTCCCCCCGATTTAAGCATTTTTAAATTTTTATTGTTATGTTAATCACCATACATTACATCATTAGTTTTTGATGTAGCGTTCCATGATTCATTGTTTGCGTATAACACCCAGTGCTCTATGCAGAACGTGTCTAATTTTATGTAATATAGTTTTAAGCATATGTGAGTCTAAATTAAGAAATTATTTGACTAATTCAACCATTTCCTTAGGTGTTTATAGACAAGTTGGCCAAAAAAAAAAAATGGGGGATGGTTGCCTTACATTAGGGTTTTGTTTCTTAAACTAATAAATAAATTCAGTCAAGAGGCAGGGTCCCTGAGGTTTGACTCATACTTTGAATAGAGCACTCTCATAACCACCCAGTGAGGGAGGTGCTATCATACCTTCTATATGTGAGGAACCCAAGGCCTGGTGAGGCCAAGAGACCAAGTGCCTTCTCCAAGGTCCCTCTGCTCATAAATGGCAGAGCCCAGGGTGGAATCTGGGGTTGGGTCCCCCAGAACCAGGCAGCTCTGAGACCTCCAGGGAGACCACACCTTCCTGGTTTAATCTTTCTAAAGTCTGGTCCTGACCCTATTATGGTCTTCTGCCACACCCCTATCAGCACCTGTCTTGTCTGCAGAACGAACAGGCACCCCTGGCTTGTACACAAGGCTCTCCACCACCCGTTCCTCCACTCTTGGTCACTTCCGGCCCTCTCCACAACCCTGCACTCAGGTTGTGGATGCTGCTGGGAACCCGCAGCCGTCCGTTCACTTTTCTGCTCTGTGGGGCACCTTGCTTTTCTTTCCATCAATAACACAGCCCATACAAACTTTCTTAGTTTCATTCATTCATTCATTCATTCACACATTGCCTAGTCACTGGACAGCCTTGCTCTAAAACCCTGTCGAAAGAAATGGAATAGAAACTCGCTGCCAAGGGTGGACCCAATGACCCAAGGATATAGCTGGGTGAAGGTGCTGGGACGTACTGGCCAACCTGCCAAGCGGCCTCCCCGTTTGCTCTGTCCTTCTACCCCCAAGCCTGAGCACTCTCTCTGTACAAGACCCCACGTATTCAACACAGCCACAGTTTTCACCCTTGGGAACCTCAGAATGGCCTGGAAAACTGGTTAAAATACAGACTGCCGGGCCCCACCCTTAGGGTGTCTAACTCAGCAGGTCTGGGGTGGAGCCTGAGAATTTGCATTTCTAACAAGTTCTCAGACGCTTTGGATACTGCTGGTCTGGGGCCCACACTCTAAGTACCAGTACATACTGGAACAGTGACAGCCTCCCTCAGGATAATGGTACTAGTGAGTTCACACAGACAGCCCTGTGAGTTTGGGGTTATTAGTGCCCTCGTAGGTGAGAAGATACAGCTTCAGCAGAAAGGGCAAGGGAGGGGCGCCTGGGTGGCTCAGTTGGTTGGGTGACTGCCTTCGGCTTGGGTCGGGATCCTGGAGTCCCAGGATCGAGCCCCGCATCGGGGTCCCTGCTCGGCAGGGAGTCTGCTTCTCCCTCTGACCCTCCCCCCTCTCATGCTCTCTCTCTCTCAAATAAATAAATAAATAAATAATCTTAAAAAACAGAAAAAAAAGAAAGGGCAAGGGAGCCATCCAAGGTCTCACTGAGAGTTCGCCCCAAAGCTGGGCCTGGACCCAAGGTCCTCAGCCTGTGTCTCGTCAGCCCCAAAGCTCTTTCCGCTCCCGTCTTCCTGTGGCTGCAGCCCGATTCATATCGGCGGCAACAGTGCCAACACTGACAGCCACTGTTTATTGAGCACTTATTATATGCCAAGCCCCGAGCTAAGGTTTTAACATGGTTCGACTGACATTATGTTCACATCCACACTATGAAGTAAGGATTATTCTATCCCCATCTGATAGCTGTGAAGTTACGTCCAGAGAGGTTAGGTCACTTCCCCAAGGCCACACAGTGACTAGCTGATCACGCCTGCACCAGAACCCAGGGGGTTTGACTCTGTGGGCCATGTACTTAATCCCGTGATGTTGTACACGAGGCTTCTGATCAGAACAGCTACCACTTATTGACTGCCTCCTTTTTGCCTGGCTCGAGGCCAGATAAATGTTTCAGGCCATTCAGTTCTTACAGAAAAACTCTGAAGAAGTTACTCTCGCCATTTTTTAGTGATGAAAAGACTGAGGCACGGAGAGACGGGTGTGTGCTGGCCGAGAAGCCATGTATGACAGACGGCCCTTGGACCTCTGAGCCACCTTCCTGGAGGAATGTGGGAGACACAGGCTCCCGCAGACAGAGATGTTCATGGAATTTCAAAGGGCTTGCTCAGAGCGTCACAAGCAGAATGCCTTCCCTGCTCCTAGCAGGCGGCTCTTGGAAAGGCTGGGCACCTGTAGCCGGTGGGGGGGAGGTGGGGGAGGATGTTGCACGCAGCAGAGCAAGTTCCTGGAGTCCTTCCCAGCGAGGGAAGGCGCTAGCACGAGGGGACCGGCAGCGACACCGCAGCTAGTCTGAGTCAGAGGGGCTGGAAGCGGGAGGGGAGAGAGATGGGGAAAAGTGTTGGCATGCAGGTGCTTGGATGGCGGTCCCGGATAGCCTTCTGCCTCTTGGGCCGGTCTCCGGAAATCATTTCTCCCTCCCGTGCGGCACCCTAACTCCCCTCGGGGCTGGTTTGGACTTCCAGGCCCTGCCTCTAACAGTGGTCTCTCTCTAGGCGGGGCCGCCCTTTCCTCCACCTCTCCTACGGTGAGGAATGAGATGAGCATGGGGCTGTTTAGCATCAGGACATCTGGGATCTAGCCAAGGGACCCTGGCCCAGTCACCAGACCCACTAAAGGTGTCACATCGTCTGTAACCGGTGTCTGGGGGCGCTCCTACCTTCTTTCTACACTCTTCCATTTAATCCTCATGATGCTGCTGTGAGTTTTACAGGAGGAAAACCTGAGCATTTTCTTTTTTAAAATCGGCCCCAAATCTGCAGCCTGGGACAGGCTTGCGCTTTGGCAGCTGTATCAAACAAAGCGAACCCAGGCCCCCTGACACCTCCAGCCTCTACTCATATGTGCTGGGTTTCCCTCTCCAACAAGGCTGTCGCCCATCTCCTCAGGTGGCCTCCCGTTACTCCCCTGCTTACAGGAGCCTGCCCCAGGGGAGCCTCAGGCTGGCACTGTGTCTCCCTCCGAGGGCAGGGGCTGTTGCACTCAGTCCTTCCCTGGGGTCTCCTCACTGCCACTGCCTTTTCTGGAGGACTGCCTTGCGGGGGGAGTCCCTCATCCCTGAACTTGCAAATGGCCCAAACACAGCATTGGGATGTTTATGGTGAGGGCGCACTGGGAGGGCTGAAAAACCAACATTTTTTCCTTCTTAGTTAAAAAAAAAAAATCTTAATTTTTTCCCGACTATAGAAGTGATATGTACTTACGATGAACATATTCACTGTTACAGAAACACATTAGTGGAAGGGGACGGCTGCATCTGGGGCCCTCCCACCCCCGCTGCCTCGAGGGACAGGAAGCTTTCCTGGTGCTGTGGGTCAGAGCCAGGCTCAGTCTGAGTCCGACACGCAGGGCTGACATCCCCGTTGCAGCTGTGTGATTCGTGGAAGTGACTTAACCCGAGCCTCAGTATCCTCATCTACAAAAGGAGAAAATCGAGCACCTCCTTGGGTGCATCATGAAGGCTAAATGACAGTGAGTGAACAGTGCCGTGCACAGAGCCCCACACGTTTCTAGGGTGTGGGCCCAGGAAACATTAGCTGGCCTGAGGAGAGTCTCGGGGTTTTTGGTTGCTGGTTTGCCTTCATCATATTTTTAAACATTAAACACGAGATCATATTACATATATACTATTTTTCACTTCTGTTTAAACTTGATTTTGGAGGCATCTAACTTTTTCTTAATATAATATTCCATTGTTTAGATGTGTTCTAACTTATTTTTCCCCACAGGATGTACATTTGGGTCATTCTCAATCTTTCCCTGTTGTAAGTAAGGCCTCAATAAATAGCTTCTACCTAAATCTTCGCTCATCCTTGCAGCTGTCTCTCTTGGATAAACTCCTGGGTGTGGAATTTTAGGTCAAAGAAGGGCTTGCTTTGGCATGGAACAGATTTTGCCAAATTGCTATTAACAAGAGCTATCCACCTATACTGTTGCAAAGCCCACCTTTCTCATGCAAGCTCATCCACATTGTCCTGTGGAAACTTTCTCTCTCCTGGATCTCAGAGTTGGAAGATACCCTAACCTTGGCCTCCCGGGGACACTGTGCAGTCCTCCTTCTGGCTCGTCCTATTGCTACCACCTCTAATCCAAACCACCCTTGCATTAAGTCAAAGGGCTTTCCCCACAGCACCTTATTTGATTCTATCCTGTGGGATAGGAAGGAAAGTTGTAACAGCACTGTTTGGGATGTGAGGGCCAGAGAGGTCAAGCAGTTGGTCTAGGGCCCTCAGACGGATGGATGGAGAGCTGAGATGAGAAGCCAGTACCCTGCCTTCTTGCTGAGTACCCTTCCCACCACACCCAAAGATGGTGATGTTAAGTCTGGGAAGGGCAGGGCGAAGGAAGTTTTATCAGATAGGAACTGATGCCACTAAGTTATTTAAAACACCTACTATGGGCCAGACACTGGGTCTAGAGATAGCTTCTAGGGAGTTCACAGTCCAGTGGGGAAGACAGGCCACCCCTTGGGTCATGTTAACATGAGGAATCCAGAGCCAAAGCCAGGAGTGGCGTTGGGGTGGACCCTACCTAGCACAGGGAGCTCAGGTAAGGCTGAATGTGGGCTGGCCAGACTAAGGAAAGGCATTTTAAGAGAAGTGAACAGTGTGTGCTTCCAAAGATGACATGGCACATGAGCCTAGGGCTTGTGAACAGTTCCATATGGCTGCGCACACACGTCTGCGTGGACATCTGTGGTTTGCTCTGCCCCACATCCATTCTCCTTCTAGATACAGTGCCTGGAATTTCCTTTGGGGAACCAGCCCAACCCCACTTTCCTGTCTCCAGGATGGGCAAGGAAGCAGCAGGTCAGTGAGACTCAACTTGGGGACTTCTACAGGACTGATGGGGAAAGACAAACACTCTTTCCAGTTGGATGCTGAGTATTTCCACAAGAGAAAGCCTGCCCTGAGCAGGGAGCCAACCTGGGTGAAAGCAGAGTCAAGGGACTGAGAGAGATGAAGACCAGAGATGGGTTAGTCCCGGATCCAGCCAGGCCTAAAAGGTCTGCCCTGGAATTTCAACTGTGTGAGCCAACTGATTCTGATTTTTCACTTAAATCAGATTGACTAGGATTTGGGTCATCTGTAACCAAGAGGGCAGACTAATGCAATGGGGTGAGAGGACGGCGGGGTGAGGGGCGGTGGAGAGACAAGCAGGGGTCAGCTCACGGAGGCAGGTACAGGCAGGCCACGGAGTTCAAGATTTAACCAGCCACTAGAACTGGGAAGATTCTAACTGCCAACCCGGAGAACTTTGATAGTGTGACTGTGGAAACAAAATCTCTCCTGAGACAGAGAGAAAGAGAGAGGGAAAAAAAAACCCAATGACTCTTCCAGAAATTTCAGAACCTTCAGAATACCTCTTCTAGGGTTTTCCCATCAGGATAGATGGCCTACTCTGGAATTGGAGCCAAAGTATTAATTCATCAGTCCTGATGGCACATATCAATTTATCTTAATTACTGAAAATACACTCGAGCCTTTCAGACCAGTCTCTTTTCTCTGTCACCAAGAAGAAAAGGGGTCTCAGCAGAGAGGGAACATGGCCCTTTCAAAATGCTCCCCTCTGGCTGAAATGAAACACTGAAATGAAACCTTGAAGGGAGGCATCTCTAGCAGATGGATGGGCTTTCCTGTCCCCTCAGCACCGTGAGCAGGCCTTCCACGGGGGCTGGGGAGACAACGCACTGGCAGATAAGCTGTCACGGGTTCTGGGAACTCATGCTTTCCAAACCAGGAGAGAGAAAACTGAGGGAGGAAAGTCTCCCTTCCAGACCTGGGAGCCTCCTCATTACACAGACCCCTTTCCCCTTGAGAGTGAAGGACAGTAATTGGATCAAATGAAACAGGGGCCAGCCTCCTTCCCCCTCCCGGGTGAGAGACTTCCAATATGGCTTCATTACCAAGTCTTTTGTAAACAAACTGTGTGGAGAAAAATGCCATTTGTTCTGCTGTAATTGCCTGATGCACATCATTAGATGGGTCTTTGAAACACACAGAATGAAATCATTTTGGGTTTAGGAATTCCTTTGTGCAAAGCCTTCTCCATTCACTATTCTCTAGAGAGGGTGTCTCTGAAAGGGGAATTCTTGACTATGGAGGCTGGTTTCTGGCCAGTGACACACCAACCCATATTTATTCGGTGCCTCCTCCATGTCAGGCAATCCTTTAGGTACCTGGAATACAGCGGTGAGTGAAACACACAGACATTCCTGCCCTCCTGAAGTTTCCATTCTGGTGAGCACTCAGAACACAGGTGTGCCCATTTCTGGGTACACACTTGGTAGAAAACTCTGTAAATCAAGTTTGTTTGACTGCTGGATTGACGAAGTGTGAGGTTACAACTCTTTTGATCCCGTGCGTGTGATTTCACTGTACCCATAAGGATGTGACATTTGGAAAACGAGATTGCATGGGCTAGGGATATGAAATAAATGACATGTGTGCCATCACTTGCCACACCTGCACCCATGGTAGACATCACTAATCAATCACCACTTTTTCTCATTAGCTTGGATGCAGCTTCAGAATGCATAGCAACACAGCGCCGGGTAGCCCCTATCCCTGAGCAGATCAGAGTTGGCTGCGAGAGGAAACCTATTTGCTATTTCTCACTTAGACTGTCATTAATTCACTTCACTGAGAGGCTGTACAATATCCCAGTAAATTAAGAATAACCCCAGGAAGGTGCAAAAACCGAAGAAAGGGGGAAAGACTGCAGCCAACTTCTCAGGCTCATTTTCCTCTCACGTGTCTTCTTTCCCTCTCCTGTCCCTATAGAAGCCTAGGAAACGTTGGCAGGTCAGAGTGCGGGCTCTGCAGTCAGGCACACCTGGGGCCAGGTCCTGGTTCCATTACTCCACCTGTGTGGGGCCTTGGTCTGAGCCCCACTGGCCTCCCTGTGAAATGGGTATAATGATGACATCACTCTGCTAGGGATGCTGGGAGGATTAAACAAGCCAACATGTGTGAAGGGCTTGGCACAGTGTCCCATCAGCTCCGAGCAGGGCTGAAATCCAGCTGCTGCACCTCAGAGGGGACACAGACTTGTCTGCAGCTGGTGTCTGCTCTGACTGGTTGGTGCCTGGGCCCTCATCGCCCTTAAATACTTCGAATATCACTCCTGGACATGAGGGTTAGTTCAGGGGCCAGTCCCTTTATGGGAGACAGCTTCAGAACTCTGGAGGTAAAACAGACACAGATGGCCCTTCAAACCAAAATAGTGTTGTGGCAGAATGCCAGGTTGTTGTTTTCTTGCTGATCAAGTATTTATGTTCCCTGGTTCTGAATGGCTCAACCAGTGGTGCACACGGGGACAACAATGATGTTGAGAATGAAAACAAACTTTGGGATGTTGTTAAGGAGCACCCAACCAGCATGGTCGCATTTAATCCTCTGCATGACCCGTGAGGATTCAAGTATCATTAAGCCCATTTCGTGGAAGCAGAAACCGAGGCTCGGTGAGGTGAGCCTTCCTTATCCAAGATCACGTAGCTGGTCAGAAGTGGCAGCAGCACCAAAGTCTCAATCACTGTGTGAGACAATGGTCTCTTGCATAAAAAGTTGGTGCTCAGTTTGGGGGGCGGCGCATCAGGGTTGTGTATTCCCAGCAATGTGCCACTGGCCATCCCTCGTGGGCGGGGTTATGCCCTACCACGGGCCCTGGGGATGTCAGAAGCAGGCCCTGGCCCACCTCCCCTCAGAGGAACCAAGCCTCTCTTCTTCACCTGACTCAAAATGGAATCCCACAACTGAAGGGGAGAAAGTGGCCCCAGAAGTTTGGGTGGCTAACTAGTAACCAACATTTCCCTACTACCATTGTCGAAGCTTCTATAGCACATGGGTTAGTGTAAATATTTATTCACTGGATCTTTTTTTTTTAAAGATTTTTTTGTTTATTTATTTTAGAGCGAGTGCATGTGCCTGCCCCATGCAAGGGAGCAGGGGGAGGAGCAGAAGGGGAGGGGGTGAGGGGAGGGAGGGGGAAAGAATCTCAAGCCGACTCCCTGCTGAGCACAGAGCCAGATGCGGGGCTCGATCGCTGGACACTGAGGTCATGACCTGAGCTGAAACCAACGGCCGGATGCTTAACCAACTGAGCCACCCAGGCGCCCCTTCACTGGATCTTTAATAAATTTTACCAATTATTAATTGCTGATTGTGTGCCCAGGTTGCATGTTAAGCACTTCTATTACCTCATTCAAACTTCACAAGAGCTTGTAAGGTAGGTAGTATCATTGCTATCTTATCTCAGACAAGGAAAGAAAGCCAATCAAACTTGCCCCAAATCACCAAGCTCCTGAAAAGCGGAGTTGGGATTTGAACCCACACTTTTCTGAGTCCACAACTTGAGTTCCTGACCACTGGTCTCTATGGCAAACTCCAGCAGTGGTAGATACAAAAAGGAAAACTGGAGAGGGGTGGCCAGGAAGCACTCAGGCTACCTCGGAATCTGGGAGGCCGGGGGCCAGCCCCGGAGCATAGCATTCCCCTAGGCCTGTGTACCCTCCTCGTCCTGGTTTCTCTTCCCTGCTGCTGGTCTGCTGCACGTCTCATTGGGAGACACGGCACCATCTTGACTGGAAGTGAGACCTGTCTTATTCTAACTCGGCCATCCTAAGAAGCGGATGATGTAAGAGCTGTGGTTAAGGCTTTCGCAGCCTGAGGAGACACCCCACGTCCACTATCATGCACCACGAGGAGTGGCCCACGGCCCCTGACTTCTCTACCTGAGCAACAGGAGCTGCAGAACCCTCAGGACAGGTGCCAAGGGGGTGTGGCAAGGAGAAGGGGGCTTCCAAAAAGCTGGCTCACCTTGAATGAGATTTCATACTGCTCCCCTCCCCAGATCTCCAGGCCTGGGTCGTACCCGCCCAGCTCCCAGAACCATTTCCGATCCACAGCGAACAGTCCACCAGCCATCACGGGAGACCTGTCAGGGGAGAAGAGTGCAGTGTGAAGACCAAACGCCCCGGCTGCGTGCTCTGGGTGTCAGCCGACATTGTTGTTCCCCCGGGGATGGTGCTGCACGATGCCCCGTGAGCACAGCCCACATGTCTAGCGGGGACTCCGAGGCCCTTCCAAGGGAGGGGGCTGTCTTCTATCTTGGCCATAACCTTCCTTCTTAAATGCTACATTTTAACCAAACCGATCCAAAGCTCCTTTCAACCGTTACTTGTGAGAGGAAATCACAGGAACGTGTGTGCCTTGCAGCTGCGTTGGCCAGGCCTCTCTGGTCCTCCCACGGGTTACATGCTCTGAATCAGGTCCCTTCGAGCCTGTCTGGGCTGTGGAATCTCTTAGAGAGAAGACAAAACACAGCTTGCTGGGCCCTACCCCAGATCTATGAAGCAGTCCCTGGGGGATGGAGCCTAGGAATGTGTGTTTTCAAACAGGTTCCTTGGATGATTCTCAGTCAGCCCAGCATTGGACATCTGTTCTGCTGAGAGTTTGCAGAAGAAGACACAGCCTCTGTTCTTTCTGTTAAACTGGGATACGATTCACTGCACACATTCACTGTCTCATTGCTCTAGTCACTGAGTACCAGCTGAGCCGTAGATGCTGGGAGACTGTGGAGGTAAATCAGAGTTGGCCTGGGATTTCAGGGGAAGCTAGTGTGCGAGGGCAGCCACCTCAGGACAGAAGGGTCCAGAAGACAGGCAACAAGGGCCTCTGGCAGGTGCAGGCAGCGCTATAGGAACACGAAAGGAGGGAGTATCTGCCTCCAGGTTTTGGAGGCGAGGAGGGAGGCTGGGGCAAGAGTCCAGGAAGGGTGCTCGGGGGGTGGCCTTCGAGGTAGGTTTGGACAAGTGGGAAATGAGGGGAGAGGAAGGAACCCCGCAGAGGAAAACCCCAGGAGCAAGAGCACAGAGATGGTGAAGCGGGGGCACCATGGGCAACAAGACGTCAGCATGGCGTTGTGCCAAGCCCAAGGGGATGCCATGCAGCAGCCTGCCTGCATCCCCACGGTGCCTCACACAGGCCTGGCACCCAGAGGGGCCACCAGTATTTGCTGAGGGAAGATCTCTCAGAGTGGCCGTGTCCTTATCCGGCTCCACTGGAAAACTCCAAACCCTCAGACCAAATAACATTCCAGCAGCAAACTTCATGCCACCTCCCGGCCTTGGGAACTGCAAGCTCATGGAAACTGGGCTGATTTAAAAAGAACGTAGCTAACCCACATGCCTCCTAAGCTTCCTGGAGCAGATGAGCCTTGAAAGCATAGGAGGGACTCCTTTAAAAGAAGATCCCCTTGAATATTCACTGAGGGCTCAAATGTGGCAGGTGCTTGCCTGAACTAATTTTTTAATAAGATGACTACTCCTTGCGTTGACCTCATGAGATGGGCCTCATCCTTATCACCCCACTGATGCATGTAGAAACCAGAGCACAGAGAGGTAACTTGCTCAAGGCTTCACAGCTACTTAAAGCAGGTTTTGAATCTCTAATCTTTGCCAGAGCTCACACCCCTCAGGGCCACAGAACAATTCCTCCTGTCAGGAAGGAGCAATCAAGAGGCAGGTGATGCGTGAACAGGACAGGGGATCAGGGATGGGGAAGCCATCCCTCCAGCTTCCTCTCTCCTTTACCTTTGGTGTGATCCAAGACAAAGTGTTTAACCATTTAACCCTGTGTCACCCGGTACCGCAGCCATGGGCCACATGCGGCTACTGAACACCTGGAATGTGACTACTCTGAATTGAGATGTGTCGGAAGTGTAAGATACACCCTGGAACCCCAAGACTTAGTGTGGAAAAAAAGAATGGAAAAGGCCTCATTAATAATTTCAGGGGCACCTGTCTGGCTCAGTCGGTGGGTCATGCAACTCTTGACCTTGGGGTTGAGAGTTTGAGCCCTATGTTGGTGTGAGATGACTTAAAAAGAAAATCTTAAAAAAAATAATTTCAAAGTGTTGGTTACATGTTAAAATGAGACTATTTTAGGTATGCTGGGTTACACAGAGTATTTTACAAAAATGAATCTTAGCTGCTTCTCTTTACCTTTTTTTATGTGGCCGCTAGGAAATTTAAAAGCACTTATGTAGCTTGTATTATATTTCTACTGGACAGTCTGATTTAACACCTCTGAGCTGGTCTCCCCATCTACAGGATGAACGTATAGCTGTGTTTCCTAGCTCACACTGCTGTTATATTTCTGAGAGTACCCAGTAGTATGAAAAATAAGGTGTCTCGTATCAACTTTCCTTTGTCTCCTGAAGGTTGTGGGGTTTGGGTTTTTTGGCTGGAGCCGCAAATACCCTGCTTGGAGAGGCCAGGGAGTGTTTCTGCACCCATGCTTCATGGGAAATCAAACCCAAGACTCTGCACACGGACATCAGCCTGGGTGGAAGCCAGAGGCAAGGGCTGCGGAGCTGCTGTGGAACTGGGAGGATATTAGCCTTAAGCATTTTGGATGCTCGAGGCTTGCCTCCAGAGGGAAGCCTCTCCTCCGGCCCAGTCTATTTTCTGCTGTGTTCCGCAATAATAACAACAACTATTCGGAGTGTCTAGCGTCTACCACTCACTTCACTGACATCATCTTCAGCTCTTACAAAGCTCCATTCCTAGCCCCCTTTTCGGATGGAGAAATCTGAAATCCAGAAATGCTACACACCCTGCTCAAGGACATACACTGAGTAAGTGGATGATCTGCAGTTCCAGTGGGGGGGGGGGTTGCCACCAAAGCCCGTGCCCTTCAAACATCATTCTGCTGCCCTGTGCCTGCAGACTGCCCGCTTGCTGGCACCGTGAAGTGCGCAGAAAATAACCAGGATTTTTCTAGTGGCCTCTCCCCTGGGTTTTGTCCAAGTACAGTGCAGAAAAGATACTTCTGGAAAGAAGATCAGAGGATACAACAGATGGAGAGTCCCTCAGGAAGCATCTAGGCCAGTGGCTCTCAACCATGGCCACACATCGGCATCTCCTGGGAGCTTTAAAGAACACGAATACCTGGATCCCAGCCCCAGTTACACTCTGGTGTAACTGGTCTCCCGGGTGGCCTGGTGGGTTTGTTTGTTTGTTTTGACAGACTCCCCAGGTGATGCCAGTGTGCAGGGTTGAGAACCACTGCTCTAGGGCAGGCCCGACCCCTTCCAGGTGAGACAAGGGAGAGAGACCCCAGAGGAAACCAGCGGGGCCTCTGCCACTAAGCAGCTGCGACCCCTGGACTTACCCTTTCCTCATCCTGCAATGAGAAGATGATGTACGAGACCCATCCTTTTGCACATTTCAAATGTAGGGCCCACAAGTCTGCTTACAGTACTGGTTCAAACCAAAAGGGGTACTGGTTACCCTGAAAAGTCTGCTCTCTGGAGTAATCCATTCTGACCTCAGCTGCTGCTACATGTCTTCTTAGGCAAGTCTCACGTCCTCTCTGAGCCTCAGGGTCTGCATCAGGCAGAGGTGGAGAACTGTACCCACCCCTGGGGCGCCCTGGTGAGGACCGTGTGTGGCCAAGTAATGTCCCCTGTGACTGCTCTACCAGCTCAGGTCAGATGTTAGGGACTCGTCTTAGTAGTAGTACTCTCGAGAACTCAGGGTGACTGTGGATTGCCTCGGGTGTGTGAGGGCTGCCGACTGCATGATGTGGGCTTGCGTTCCAACAGTAGTGCTTGACTGTGCTTAGGACACTGGAGGACAGGAGAAGAACCCAAACGTCTGACCTGCTCAAGAGGCACGGGGCTCCTCCCATGCTCTCAGCTCACACTGCTCCATTGCCCAGCCACCTTTTACTTCCCCAAACAAGCTTGTCTCTTCCTCCCTCTGAGCCTTTCCTTGGGCCCACAGCAATAGTGCCTCCCCTCAGGAACTCTGGTGTTCCCTGTGCCCATGAAGATGGCCGAGCTGCTGACAGACCCCTTTCTCAGATGGGGAGCATGAGGTGCAGGGAAGCTGGGGTTCACTGGGGTTAAACTGCTTAGGCAGGTGTGGTGGACAGGGTAATGGCCCCCCAAAGAAGCCAATGCCTAATTCCTGGAACCTGGGAATAGGCCATCTTACATAGCAAAGGGACTCTGTACATAAAATTAAGTGAAGGATCTGAGATGGGGAGATTGTCCAGGTGGTCCCATGCAATCACAGGGGTCCTTGTACGTGAAAGGAGGAGGCAGGAGGGTCAGAGTGAGAGAAGGGGGTATGATGATGAAAGACAGATAGGGGAGGGAGAAGGAGGGGGCAGGGGGAAAGGGAGCGAGCGGGAGGGAAGGGGGGAAGGCAAGGGGGAAAGAGAGGGAGACTTGGAGATGTTATGCTGCTGGCTTTGAAGGTGGAGGAAGGAGCCATGACCCAAAGAATGTGGGCAGCCTCTAGAAACTAGAGAGTGCAAGCAAACAGATTCCTCCCTCGAGCCTCCAAAGGGGACACAGCCCTGCCGATATGGTGACTTTAGCTCAGTAAGACTCCTTTTCAGACATCTGACTTCCAGAACTTTAAGAGAATAAATATGTGTTGTTTTAATAAGCTAGTAAATTTGTGCAAACTTATAATTAGGAGACTAATACAGCAGGAAGCTGGGTGTCGGCTTTGTACCCAAGGGTCTTTCCAGACCTCCAGCAGGGGAGCCAAAGTGGCCCACAGGACAGCACAGGATGGGCGCCAGATGGGCCCTGGCTCTAATCCTGGCCTGGACACTAACTCACTGTATAAGTCAGCCACCTCCCTGCTCCTTCCCCTGCCAAGTCCTGGGGCCTCAGTCTCCCCATCTGCAAGGGGTTGGAGTCCATTACCTGTAGGTCCCCCTGGCTTTCACATTCTAGGATGTTATGGGTCCAGTCCACACCTCCCCAAACTTCTACCATGGGACAAGCTGCTACTTCCCTAATATCTCCCTAATCTTTCCGAGAGGGTGTTAACTGAATGATGGGAAAACTGGCTCCAGAGGCAGACAGACCTGCGTGTGCATCTGGCCTTCACCCCTTCCGAGTTGTGTGACCTAGAAAAGCTGCCTCACCCCACGGGACTTGGTGTCCCCACTTGGAAAATATGGATAATTCTGACTACATATGGCTGTGGGGGGTTAAAGAGGATCTGCGTGCGATGTGCCCAGCACTGTGCCTGGCATTTAGCAAGGGTGCGGCATGTGGTGGCGGGGCTGGTGCTGCTGGTGGTGACCGCGACTGTGCACCAGGCTTGAGGGACAGAGCCACTGTGCTCACGGCCCTGTGGGCAGTCCGGCCAACCAAAGACATGGACAAAGAAGAGATGGCCAGCCGGGAGGTCCCTGAGCCGAGGCTCTGTGACAAGCTGGGAGGGGCTGTACTTCTGGTTGGGGATGTCGGCCCTGGTCCCCTTGCATTGCACTCCTGGGGGCGGGGGTGATCCTGAGTTGGGTATGTTGGGGAGGGGTCCCCGGGTCAGCCACTGGGATCAGCCTGGGTCGCTTGTACTTACTCAAATGGGTCGCTGGGGTCAGCTTTCTGCAGTTCTGGAGGAATCGGGATCCGCTTATAGTACATCTCCCAGTCAAAGGCGCCCCGCATGGCATCCCCCGCCTGTGTTTCATACCGAAAGTCATCGTGGTCAATCACGTCAATCATCGGGCACACGATGGTCTTGCGGTTCCGAGCAATGCGGTCTGAAGAAGCCAAGAGATGCCCATTAGGGAGGCAGGATGGGGGAGCAGCTAAGTGCACCACCCTGCTCTGCAGCTTACTCACATTTTTAACGTGTGCCCTGAGTGAATTCTCTGAACACTCGAGTTTTACAATCCCAAGAAGAAGGGAGAGCGTGGGCTTTAAGAAAGATGGGCCAGGGCTCCCATCCCAGCCCTGCTACCTGTGAACTACATAAACCATGTCTCTGAGCCCCAGTGTTCTCCTTCGTGAAAGGGGAGAAGAGGCTCTGTGTCCCAGGTTATGAGTACCGGATACCGTGAGGTTGGAGGTGCTGAGCACAGTTGCCTGTAATGGTCAGCACTATTGTGGAAAGAGGCTCATTGCCTCCTGGGAGGGCTCCTGTCCTGGCCTGTCAGGCTCCACATTCCAGGTCCGAACCTTGACTTGTGGCCCAAAGTAGCCAGGCATCCCGGCACTTGCTGCTGACAGCTCCTCAAAACTTCCTAGCTGTAGTCAGTGGCCGGATAGCCCTCCCTGCTGCGAGTTCAGCTCACTTCTCCCAGCAGCAGTAACTACTGAAGAGGGGTAGACTGTCCCATGAGTCCCTCACGACGGGACGTGTGCAAGCGAGCAGGGCCTGGCAGACCTCTACCGTGCAGGAATGCTATAGGCTAGGTGATTCAAGATGGCAAATGGGGTCCCTAACCAGATGGCTTTTTATGGTCCCCTTTAAGCCAGGGAGGAGCTGATTCTATAAAATTCACTCTGCCCAACCTACCAGCCAGAATTTTAAGCTTTGGTTGGCTCTGTTCTTCAATGTTCCTTCCACGAAGAAGCTGTGACTGTAGCTTGGGGGGTGTCAGTGATTGGGGAAGATGATCTACCATAAGGGGCAAGTGGGCTGTGCCTGTCTGCTTGGGCCAGCAGTCAAGTTCAAGGCTTGGAAAGTGGAACATGGTAGGGCCAGTGGAGGCTGGCAGCTGCCTAGGGCTCAGACTTCAACAAACAGAGTTTTCTTCCGGGAGAGAAAGCAGCAATTTTGCCTTTTTCTAAGCTGCAGGACATGATCCATAGGTGGGTCATGAAATTGATTGAGTGTGTGTTTGTGTGTGTGTGTGTGTTTGTATAATGAACCAAAAAAGAATGCTGAACGTCAGGGTGCATTCCAAGTGATAAGAAAAAGTACTTCTTCAGGAAATGTGTTTCAGTCCTACTGCATGGGTGTGTGTGTTTGTGTACTGGATTGAGATGTCCAATGTATTTCTGTGGCACATGGTCAAAACAGTTTGAGAAATGCTGCTTTCGGCAGTGTGTCCTCTGGCCGCCAGTGCCAATGCACCCACAGTGTCTTTACAAACCCACCAGGGCTGCCCCTGGCCCAGCTGCACGGAATCAGAATCTCTGGGGGTGGAGCTTGGATCTGCCTGGTGACCGGGCTCCCTCGGGATGCTTAATAAAGTCGAAGAAACTTCTCCAAGGGAAGATCTAGAGAAGCGCTTCCCTTCCCAATTATTCAGGGCCATGCAGGGTATTTCACTTCTACGGAGGCTCTGGGCCCAGGACACAGAGCTCTGCTGGAGGCTGGCTGATTGTGGGAGGTTGGAAGTTAAGGGGTAGCATCAGACGGACAGCATTCTGGGGTGCTGTACTCACTGGGGGACAGAATGCCCAGGTCCAGACCCTGGTGTTGTCACCTACGAGCAGTGGAACCTTGACAAAGGTTATCTGATGCCTCTGGACTTTGGTTTCTGTGCCGACAAAATGGAGGAAGACAACACCAGTCTCATGGGGTCCCTGTGAAGACCGAGTGGGACAGCGGGGCCAAGATGCTCAGCCCAGCCTCTCGCACATCCGCACATCCCATCAGCAAATGCCGACATGGTCTGTGACCAGGCTCGCTGAAAGAAGCTCAGAAGCTGAGCATCTTCCTCGTTTTCTTGGTGCTTTAGTTTTCTCATTTGTTGTATGTGGATAATAATGCCTGGCCTGTCTGCTTTACCCCATAACCATCAAATTCCAATGTGGCTGTGTCGTAAAAAGCTAAGGGACTAGCAGAGCCATGATGATGATGATGATGATGATGATGATGATGATGATGGGAGAAATGAGGATCAACATTTGCTTTCCTTTGCGGGGGGATGCATCCTTCTCGGGGTCAGGAATGCCTCATCGCCACAGAAGGTGGAGTGAGCTGTGCAAGGAGGCATTACTGGTTTCGAGACAAAAGCCCTGATGTGCGCTGTCAGCTGCTCGTATGAACAGGGACAGACTTTTACATCTACACCACCCGTTCACATTTCTATCCGAAAAATAAAAAATACAAAGAGGGAACATGTTTCTTCCATGTATCCTGCAGATTATGAAAATTACCCTCATATATTTCCATAGAAACAGAGTTAAGGGCTATTTAGGCTCCCAGCTCAGCTTCATGCCCCACCACTTCGTTCTCTTTATGAGTCACTGGATGACCCCAAAAATGGGTTGTTCCTTCAGCACCATAAATTAGGTGATTTATGGTGAGGCTTTTTTCTTTCTCTTTTCCTTTTTCTCTTTCAGTAATGAGAGGCAGATGCAGAGACCTCTTGGCTTAATTAAATAAACAGTTTACCAGAAAATCTGTATTATATCCTTTTCCTAACCCAGTGGGATCCTGGACCCTTGGGGTCAGAAGCATATAATCTAATACTGAGGTTCCATGCCGATATGTGTCAGAAAACAGATTTGCTGGATTATCCCATTAAACTGTGTGGGTTTTGCTTTCTGTTCTCACCTCTGTTTGGTGGCCTAACCAGTGCTCCTCAAAGTGTGGTTCCTGGACCAACAGCACTGGCACCACCTGGGAGATGGTTAGAAATGCAGCTTCTCAGGCCCTACCCCTAGATCTCCTCAATCAGAAACTCTGGGGTGGGGTCCAGCACTCTGTGTTTTAATGAGTCTTCCAGGTGATTCTGATGCAGGCCCAAGTTGGCCCTAAACTTCAGTCCCCTTTGCTCCCCAGCTTTCTGTTTATGGAGAGCATACCCACCCATGTGTGAGGAGTTCATTTTCTCTCTAGATTGACAACTCTTCTCCGATCTGCTTCTGTCCCTGTCCCTCACCTGATTCCTGGTCTCAATGGGCCATTTCCTCGATGTTCACCTGTTAGCACCAGCTCCGTGCATTCAATGAATCTGAGCTCAGCAGAACTCAGACCTCCTTCCTTAGCCAGCTATGAGGCACCTCACTGCCCAGAATTGAATCCTCATGCCTCCCTTCTGTCTGCAAGGCTATGGTGGATGGCTGCTGGATCGTGTTGCCCTGTCCACAGCCCTTTCCTGATAGCTGTCAGAAACTCTCCAGAGAGGAAAGGAGTTTCGGGAAGGCAGTGTGGTGTTGTGAGAGTGACAGAATTTGGGGCCAGATAGATGGTGACTTTGACACTTACGACCCAAGGGAACAATATTGAGTCACTCAGTGAAACTCAATTTCTTCTACCAGAAGATGGGGACACTTTTGACCTGGCATGGTTTTATGAGGGCTGGAGATAACCCTTACAAGTTTCCTGGCTCAGGAGCAGTGCAGCGAATGTTAACTATTCTAAGTTGCTAGGATAATGTCCCTCCACAGGTTGGCTCCTACCAGTAGACAGCCTTGGCTTGCTTTCCAATAAAACTTGAAGTAATCTGGGGGAAGCAATCATGTAAGTAGATATTAGTGTGCTGTAGGACTTTGGGTAAGTCACTTCCCCTCTTGGCTTCCTTCTCTGTAAAATGAGGGGATAGGGCTTGAGTGGATTTTTAAGGTTTCTTTGAGCATTCCTGAGTCCCCCGTGGCACGTGGTACTGGCTGGCTGCATCTTAAGCAGTCAAGGAACCCGTGTGGATGATCCCTGCAGAAGACTGGGGCCTACCTAGCCTTGGGAAGGTCCCTTACCGAGCAAGGGGGGGAGCCAGTTGACATTGGCTTCACAGTGCGAGTCTAAGAATGTGATGACATCCCCAGTTGCTGCTGAGGCCCCCAGCATCCGGGTCCTTATCAGCCCCTCCCGTTTCTTGGTTCGAAGAATCCTCACACTGGGGAAAAGGGCCATGTAGTCTTCGAGTGGCTTCTTCAGGTGCTCTGTGAGAGAGACAGAAGAGGACAGATGGACAGATGGGTAAGAACATCTGCTTACTAACCATTCTTGTCACCCCTCCCTTGCGTGTGCACTGTACTTTATAGTTGAGACACAGCTTTCCTGTAGGATGCCTCATTGGACCTTTCAGGTGGGATCACCACCTGCATGCCCTAAATGGGAAAACTGAAGCTCAAAGTCGTGCAGGAATCGTGCCAGGCCTGGAACACACGAGAGCGTCTGTATGAGAGTGTGGGCAGCTGTGGTTAAGGCTTGGCTGAGACCTATTCCCTCTTTTCCTGGAAACAATACTCTGATTTTGCTTTGTGGAACCGGCCCTCCCCCTTCTTAGGTGGGGCTCACCGCGTCCCCCGGAACCGAGGGACAGGGGCCCATGGCATGGGCCCAACCAATCCGGGCATGCTTCCGTTTCCTTGCCTACAGTGATTGGTTCAGGAATGGCCATGTGACTCCAGTAGCTTCAAATAATGAATCCTGAGGTTTTTTTTTTTTTTTAGAACTATTGAAAAACGAGACAAAATGAGACCCTTTTGTTTTACCAGACTTGGTAAGTCGGTTGGCCATAAATCTGGAGGTGCTGGTGACATCTTTGGCCAATGAGGTGATGAGAGGTGGGAAGGGGGGTTTCTGCTGGACCTGAAGTAACGTGTAAAAAGAGTCGAGATGGAAATGATCCTGATGGCATTTTGATTCTCCAGATCCCCTTGTGCCTGAGGCAGACAGACTCCCAGATGTTCTTACTACACATGAAACAAATGCCTCTTTTTGCTTATTCTAATGTGGGCTGGGTCTTTTGCCCTGTGCCTGGTAAAGTTGTTCTGAATAGATTTCGAAGATAATCTCTTTTTACTAAAAGTCCCAACCTTAACACTGGTGTCTCTTGGTTTTAATCAGGGTTACGGCCCTTTATGAAAACTCTAGTATGGAAAACAAAAAACAAAAAACCTCTCTAGTATGGCTACAAAAACCCCCTAAAGTTTGTATCACGCTTAATGATGAAATACTAAATGCTCTTATCCCATGATCAGGATAAAGACTGTACACTCTCTCACCACTTCCATTCAACACTGTACTAGAATTCCTAGCCAATGCAACTAGCAAGACAAAGAAATAAAAGGCATAAAGATTGGGAAGAAAAAGGAAACACTATCTTTAATTGTAGATGAAAGGATTGTTTACATAGAAAAGTCCTAGGAAATCTACAAAGAAATTAGAACTAATAGGTCCACTTAGCAAAATATCAGGATACAGGTCAACTCTTAAAAATTAATTGTGTTTCTATGTACTGGCAGATAAAAAAGCAAATGGAAAATGCAATTAAAAATGGTAAAAACACCATTTGCAATTTAACAAAAAGAAGTAAAAAGTGTATGCTTTGGAAACTGCAAAACACTGTTGGAAGATATTAAAGACTAAAATAAATGGAGATAGTCCATGGTCATGGATTGGATGACTTAACATTGTTAAGATGGCAATACCTCCTATATTGATCTAAAGATTCAGTGAACTCAAAATCACAGTTGAACTCTTTGCAAAAACGGACAATTGACAAGCTGATCCTAAAATTTATGGAAGAGATCAAGGGATCCAGGATGGCCAAAGCAATCTTTTGATTACTTATACATGAATGTTCAAAGCAACACTATTCACAACAGCCAACTGGTGGAAAGAACCCAAGCTTCCATCACCTCATGAATGGATAAACAACTATGAAATATATCCATATAGTGGAATATTACTCAACCGTAAAAAGGAATGAAGTACTGATACAGGGTACAACGCAGACGGACCTCAAAGCATAACACCAAGTAACGGATGCCAGACACAAAAGGTCACATATTATATCATTCCAGTTGTATGAAATTCCAGAATAGATAAATCCACAGAGACACCAAGCAGATTAGTGATTACCAGAGACTGCGGTAGAGGGACAAATGGGGAGTGACTACCTAATGGGTATGGGGTTTCCTTTTGATCAAACATATTGGAACTAGGTGATGGTTGCACAACACAGTGAATGTACTAAATGCTAATACTTTTCATCCTTTAACATGGTTAATTTTATGTTATGTGAATTTTACCTCAATTAAAAAGAATGGGTAAAAGATTTGAATAGTCACTTCTCCAAAGATGATATACAAACAGCCAAAAATCACATGAAAGGAAGTTCAATGTCCTTAGTCATCAGGAAAATGAAATTCAAAACTACAACGAGATCCTACTTCACATCCATTAGGATAGCGCTAGTGAAAATGTCAGATGCTGCTGACAAGGATGCTGAGAACAAGAATCCTCATACACTGCTGCTGGGGACGTAAAATGGGGCAGCCACTTTGGAAAACAGTCTAGTCTGGCAGCTCCTCAAGCAGTTAAGCACAGTAACCATTTTACCCAGCAATTCTACTCCAAGAGAAATGAAAACACATGCCCACCCAAAACTTGTACACTGATGTTCACAGAAGCTATATTCAAAACAGCCCCAAAGTGAAAACTAGCCAAACATCTATCAATTGATGAATGGACAAACAAACGTAGGATATCCATACAATGGAATACTATTCAGCAATAGAAAAGGAAAGAGCTATTGCAACAATACAGATGAACCTTAAAAAAATAGTATGCTGGGTTAAAGCAGTCAGACACATAAGCCTAGGTATTATATGATTCTATTTATATGAAATTTCTAGAAAGGCAAAATTATAGGGACAGAAAGAAAGTCATCAGTTGTCTGGGGCTGGGTTGGGAGTGGGGACTGATTGCAAACAGACACAAGGGAGCTTTTTGGAGTGATGGAAATATTTAAAACTGGATTATGGTGATAGTTTCACAACCGTGTAAGTTCACCTAAGAATACGCTGAATTGCAGACTTAAAATGGGTGATTTTTACATAATGTAAATTATATCTGAATAAGGCTGTTAAATAAAAAAAAAATTGTATTTCTATGTACTGGCAAAGAACAATTGGAAAGTACAATAAAAATACCCTTCATAAAACAGCTTCATATAGTTAAATACCCAAATAAATGGAGAGATAAATCATATGTGTAGATTGGAAGACTCCATAATGTTAAGAGTTGATTCTCTTCAAATTTGTCTATAGATTCAATGCAATCCCAATAAAATCACAGCAGGTTTTGAAATTGACAACTTGCAAAGAACCTAGAATAGTGAAAGCAATCTTGAAAAAGAACAAAGCTGAAGGACTCACACTGATTTCAAAACTTAATATAAAGTCAAAATAATCAAAACAGTGTAGTACTGGCAAGGAATAAACAAAAGCATCAATAGAAGAGAATAGAGAGGCCAGAAGTGTACCTCCTACATATATGTCGTTGACTGATTTTTGACAAGGCCACCAAGGCAAATTCAATGAGAATATAAAAGAATTTTCAAAAACGTGAAACAAAACAGATGAGCAAAGGAAAAAAGAAAGAGAAAGACAAACCAAGAAACAGACTTAACTGTAGAGAACAAACTGCTGGTTACCAGAGGGAAGGTGGGCAGGGGGACGGGTGAAATAGGTGATGGGGATGAAGAGTCCACTTATGATGAGCGCTGAGTCATGTACAGAGTTGTTAATCACTATATTGTACACCTGGAACTCATATAACACTGTATGTTAACTATACTGGAGGGGAATAAAAAACTTAAAAAAAAAAAAAAACATGTGCTAGCATAACTGGATAAACACATGAAAAAAGACAAACCTCAACCCCTACCCTCATACCATGCACAAAATTTAATTTGAGATGGATTGCAGATTTAAATATAAAGGCTAAAGCTATAATGCTTCTTGAAGAAAACATAGGAGAATATCATTGTGAACTTGGGGTAGGGAAAGATTTCTTAGGACATAAAAAGCACTAACCCATAAAAGAAAAAACTAAGAAATTGGGCTTGATTAAGAACTTGATCTTCAAAAGACATCAGCAACAAAATGACAAGGCAGGCAACAGACTGGGAGAAAATATTCACAATACACCTATCTGACAAAGGACTTGTATCCAGAATACGTAATGAATTCTGACAAAGTCAATCACAAAAAGATGACAAATGTGAAACTGGGTGAAAAACTCTGAAACATTTTCACTAAAATACATTTCACAAAAGAACTGATAAACAAATGGCCAATAAGCGTATGAAAAGGCATGACCCAAATTAAAAGCTTGAGATGCCATTCACTATACATTCCCCAGCATGACAAAGAGGAAACACAGAAACAATATCAGGTACTGGAGAAGAGGTGAGCACCTGGAACTCACTCCTTGCTGGAAGAAATGTAAAATGTACAACTACTTTGAAGAGCTGTTTGATTGCTTCTTATAAAGGTAAATGGACAAGTGTCCTATATCCGGCAATTCTACTCATAGTTATTTACCCCAGAGAAACAAAAACATACACCAATGAAAGAATGAGAGTGTTTCACAATAGTTCTATTCATAGTAGTACCAACTAGAAACAACCTAAATGTCACCAACAGGGGAAGGGATAAACAAATCGAGGTAGGGTCATACAATAGATTCTCTACTCAGCAATAAAGGGAGCAAACTTTTGATATATCCAACCACATGGATGAATTTCAGAATTATTATGTTGAACCAAAGAAGCCAGACACAAAAAGTTAACTTCGTGTATGATTCATTTGAAGTTCACCAATAGCCAAAATAATCTTCAAGGATGGAATTAAGAACAGTATTTGCCCTTGGGGTGTGGGGACTGGCTAGAAGGAGCATGGGGGAACTCTCTGGGGTGAGACAATTTCTGTATCTTGACTGGGGTGTTGGCTTCCCAGGTGTATACACCTGTGAAACCTCATGGAATTGTATACTTAACATAGCTGTGCATTTTTTCACTGTTTGCAATTTTTATCTCAATTAAAAAAAATACTGGTCTATCAAACTCAACACCCAGAAAAACAAATAATCCAGTTAAGCAAGGGGCTGAAGCCATGAATAGACATATTTCCAAAGAAGACATAGAGATGGCCAACAGACACATGAAAAGGTGCTCAACATCAGTCATCATCAGGGAAATACAAATCAAAACCACAATAAGCTACCACATCACACCTGTCAGAATGGCTAGAATTAGCAACACAAGAAACAAGAGGTGTTGCTGAGGATGTGGAGAAAGGGAAACCCTCTTGCACTGCTGGTGGGAATGCAAATTGGTACAGCCACTCTGGAAAACAGTATGGAGGTTCCTCATAAAGTTAAAAATAGAACTACCCTATAATCCAGTAATTGTACTCTAGGTATTTATCCAAAGGATACACAAATACAGATTCGAAGGGGTACATGCACCCCAATGTTTATAGCAGCATTATCAACAGCCAAACTATGGAGAGAGCTCAACTGTCCATCGACAGATGAATGGATAAAGAAGATGTGGTATATATATGTACAATGGAATATTACTCAGCCATCAAAATGAATGAAATATTGCCATTTGCTGTGATATGGATGGAGCTAGACGGTATTATGCTAAGCAAATTAAGTCAGTCAGGGAAAGACGAATACCCTATGATTTCACTCATATGTGGAACTTAAGAAACAAAACAGATGAACATATGGGAGGGGGAAAAGAAGAGAGAGGGAAACAAACCACAAGACTCTTAAAGATAGAGAACAAACTGAGGGTTGACGGAGGGAGGTGGGTGGGAGATGAGCTAGATGGGTGATGGGTAGGAAGGAGGGCACTTGTTATGATGAGCACTGGGTGTTGTATGTAAGTGATGACTCATTAAATTCTACTCCTGAAACCAATATTGCACTGTGCGTTGACTAATTAGAATTTAAATAAAAATCTGAAGAAAAACAATACTGGTCAAAACACACATTCATTGTCTCTCTGTCTCAGCTGGGAAGGTTGGAGCTGACTGGAATCAGGAGCACTGGGCTGCGCTCCCAGGTCTGGCACAGTGGGCCCAATCCTTGATTTCCTCTGGGCCTGAATCAGGGTTTGCACCAGAAGGTCTTCCCGGGCCCTGGACCCAGACCTCACAGAAGCCCAGTTAGCACTGACCAGAGCTATTGGGTGATCACCTTCCTTAACCCAGGCCCAAATCCTGCTCTGAATTCACTCCATCCCGGGTTAGAGCTGGAAGGGCCCTTGTAAGTCAGGGGGTGCATCTGAATCACATGGTGGGCTGGCTGTAAGTAAATACAGCTGTATTGAGCATCATCCCAGAGGGCTGTGACTTGCTAAGCCTGGGGCAGCAACCAGCATCTTTTGTTTCACTTGACCTGTAAGTGATTCTGATACACAGCCAGGCCTGGAAACCACTAGAGTAGTTTGGTCTCTCTCTCTTTTTAAGATTTTATTTATTTGAGAGAGAGAGAGAGCACGGGCAGGGGCAGAGGGAGAAGCAGAGTCCAGAGTCCCCTGGCTGCCAGAACCCAATGACCCTTTTATTCTTCTAACCCCATATAGAAATGAATCACTTCCACTGTTATGTAAGGCAGATTATAATCTGCAAAGGAGCTTCACACATTTGATCCCCCCTTGCTTCATAAAATCATACTCTGCATCGTGCTTCTCTCCCCTTGACAGGGTGAGAAAACGGATGCTCAGAAAAGCTAAGAAACTCGCCTGAGGTTGTACAGCCAGTAAATCGCTGGTTTTTCTATAGAAACATGGTGCTTTCCCCCTTCTTGTGTTTCCCCAAGCTCTCACAATCACATATTACGATTTTTGCCAGTTCCGCTACCCTACTACAATTTACTTAGTTTTAAAATCAACTCACCTTTTTATTTTTTAATTTTTAAAAAGATTTTATTTATTTATTTGAGAGTGAGACTGAGAGAGAGCGATTGAGAGAATGAGTGGGGGGAGGGGCAGAAGGAGAAGCAGACTCCCTGCAGAGCAGGGAGCCCGACATGGGACTTGATCCCAGGACCCTGGGGTCATGACCTGAGCTGAAGGCAGACACTTAACCGACGGAGCCACTCAGGCGCCCTCAACTCACCTTTTTAAATTAAAGATTTTTATCGAGTTACATTTATTTTAAAGGGAAACAAACACCATGAAAGGAAAATTGGTACCATTTGTGATAAAGAGCTAATAAATAAAAAACCCAAATAAAAATAAAACCATATGACTCGATTTTAGCCAAAGCTTCCTGCCTCCTCACAACTAGGAGCTTAAATTACGGTCTGTGCTCTCTCTCTGTCAAGAAGGGAGATACGGGCAACCAACCGAGACTCTCCATCTGAGGTAATCAGAAGAAATGGATGAGCGCTGGAAAGAGAAAACGTTCTCTCCACATGATTCAACATGGCCTAATGCAAAGTCTCTGAGCCAACTGAGATCATCTCAGGCGCCACTTAAAACCACTCTGGCCCTGAACACTCAGGACACTGCTCTGGTCCCTTGATATAAGTCTCCTAAACTTGCATGACCAGAAGTGTGTTTTGTGTTGTATTGCCTGGTGTCTTGCAGGTTGGAGCAATTAAAAGATATACAGAGAAAAGATTATCTACACATATACAAGCGTGCTGGAAGGCTGAGAAATATTCCAGGTCGCCTTCTTGCTTGCTTGCCAAGATGAATATGGCGCCTCCTGCCCTTTACCACTTCACTTTGGAACAGTGACTCTGTAAGAAAGCAGAAATCAATTTGCCCTAATTGAGGGACTAAATCTTTCCAAAAGAGAATTTCTTGGGCAGTGAAACAAGACAGCAAGAGGCATGATCACGCTCCAGATACGTATGTTGCTGTTCGGGCAGGAACACTATCTTCAAAAAAAAAAAAAAAGAAAAAGAAAAAATCCATAGTCATTGTCTGTGACCAGCGCTGCTTCTTGGCTAGGTTCAACTGGTACGTCGTTAAAGCGAGGATGAGATAATCTCCTTCACCCACACACCACTACTCCCATCAGAGGGTGAAATATCACCCTGTCCGGCTCTAATGATCGAGGCCCCGGCTTGGGCAGAGCCCCGTTGCTAAATCACCCCGAACGCAGATGGCCACAGTCATTACAGATCGACCAATTAGGGCCTTTTGACAGCTTGTGGTGAAATCGGAGCAATTATTTAGGGGCAATTATGCTCCTCCTGTCCTTATCAGAAAATGCATTTACACAAAATCAGGACTGTTGCCTTATTTTATCGCACTGTCTTCTTGGATGAGCACATTCCCTAAAGTCACAGAATTTTTGAGCTAGAAGGGACTTTGGATGAAGACGATGATGGTTATGATGATGACAATTATAGGGAACAATTCCTGAGCCCTTGCTCACACATGGCACCACAGTTCCTTTTAGAGAAGATATCACAGGGCTCAGAGTGGGAGATGTAACTTGCCCAAAGAACACAGCTGATAAATGATGAAGCAAAGGTCTAAAACCCAGCCCCACCTGACCATGAAAGGGCTGGCTCTTCCTCCTGCACCAAACGTCACCTCTGCCTCATGGCATTCAGGCCCTTCGTTCCACCCAGGGGGGAATGGGGAGGGCCTGAGAAGTTAACTGTCTTCTTGCCCAGAATCCTACAGCGACGCGGTGTTTTCCATCCTGGGATTTCTCCCAGCTTCATAAGCACTAAGACAGGAATGGAAAACACACTTCACTGAAGTGCCTAAGCTAATGGTTGTAATGGATACCTAAAGCTGTGTTAAGAAAGGCTCTGAGGCTATATCCTGGGTCAGCATAAAACAGGGCTGAGGGGAGATGTCTGCCCTGAGGCAGCAGCCCTGGTGGCACATCCTCATCATTCCTCTTCCAGGGGCTGCTCGGATTGAAAAGCAATACAGAATTGCTTTTGCTCTCATTACCCTTATTTAATGATGAGTCAGGGCTGTCCATCAAGGAGTGAGGTTGATTCTGAAGGTGAGCCCCATCATGGTAAGGCTTTAGGCAGATGTCAGAAGAGCAGTTAAGAGTGCTCCCAGGTGGAGTCTGTGTGTCTACACCTCCTTGGCATCTGTTTTCCTCCCGGCTACCGGCCTGCTAGCACCTGCCTTGGCCGGGGGCTCTCTGCGCCCCTGAGGGTGGACCTCAGTCAAAGGCTGTGGTGTGGGCAGGTAGCCGCCCTGGCTCCCTTGGCCCTGCGGTGGGATAACCCCAACCACGTGCTCCGTGCCGACCCCCAGGGCTACCGTGGGGATTGTGCGCAGTGGTGCCCTCACAGGCCTTCCGTTCCATTCTCACCTCCTTACTCTCTTGATGGTGTTTCTCGAAATCTCCTCCCAAATAAACTACTTGCGCTCAAATCCTGTGTCAGTTTGCAGGAAACCCCAACTAAGACAAAACCAAGTAGCAGGTATGACTTAGAGCAACTGCAAGGTTGGCCATATGGTTCTGTGAGGCTGCCAGGGATGACTTCCCCTCCATCACACCTTGTTCCGTGGCACCCGGTTTCTGTCGATCGCAGTTATTGTGTGTTCTGTACTCAGCCGCACCAGGCACATTCACTCATCGAATCTTGACACACACTCCCTGAGGCAGCTCGTGATTAGTATCCCTGTTTTACCGATGAGGAAACTGGGACCCAGAGAGGTTAAGTCACTTCCCCCAGGTCCACACAGTTAGTAAGTGGGAGGTTTTGGATTTCAATCCAGGCAGTCTGGCTCCAGAGGCTGTTGTCTTTGTGACACTTTTGAAAAAAAAAAAATTAAGTATCATTTCAAACATATTAAAGTGGAACAGAATAAAGGCCCCTCTGCTTTCAACCTATCACTCAGCTTCAGGAATTATCGTATGGATACTCCTGCCCCCGCCACTGGATGATACTGGAGCTACCGGAGTCTGTGCTCATAACCATTCATGCCGTTAGAGGAGAAAAGTCTGGGGAATTAACGTGGGAGGATATGGAAGCTCCCATGGGAAGAGGCCAGCCCTTTCTGAAGGACTCTCCCCATGAGTTACCTCAAGGTCAGGCACATGGTATCTTCTCAGGAAATACTTGCTGATTACCCTGTGGACTCCCCCCAAAAGCCACTACAAGGGGCGGGGGGGACAGGTATCAATTCTGGCATAACTAGGAAGGAAACAGGCCTAGAGAAGAAAAGGTCTGGTCCCAAGTCTTTCAGCCGGTGGGGTCTGAGTGAGGACCAGACCTTAGGGCCTGGGCTTCCCAGGGCCCTCCCTGTATACCTGTCTGTGTCACGCTGTGTGTGTGCGCGCGCGCGGGCTTCTCTGGGGCCTGGGGCCTGTCCTTCCTACCTGGTCTCTAGGGCAGCAGGACTGTGAGGGTGGTTCTGCCTGGTGGGCTGTGGCACAGGGAGGAACTGCAGTCAGGGGAGCGGCTCTGAGATGAACTGTGTCCCCCCCCACCCCCCACCCCCCGCAAAGATATGTTGAAGTCCTAGCCCCTAGGACCTGTGAATGTGACCTTCCTTGGAAATTGGGTCTTTGCGGATGTCATCAAGTTACGAAGGGGTCATACTGGTTTAGGGTGGGCCCGAATGCAATGACTGGTACCCTTTATAAGAAGAGGGAAATCTGGACACACAAGGAGAGGGCCAAGTGACCACGGGGGCAGAAATAAGCCAAGACACACCAAGGACGGCCAGCAACACCCGAAGCCTGGAAGAGGCAAGGAAGGATCCTTCTGTAGAGCCTTCTGAGGGAGCATGGCCCAGCTGACAACTTGATTTCAGACTTCCAGCTTCCAGAACCATCAGAGAACAAAGTTCTGTTGCTTTAAGCCCCCCGGTGTGTGTACCTTGTTAAGGCAGCCCTAGGACACTAAGACAGAAGGGTGAGTCTTTCACCTGGGCATCATAACACTTGGTGACACAGGAGGAATATGGTCTCAGTCCAGCCACTGCTATCCCTTGTCTGAGGCACTGCAATCTCTGGGCAAGTGCAGTGACCGTGACGGCTGTCCCTGCTCCTCTCTGTCCCTCTTTGATCTAGTCTGCATGCAGCAGTTCAGATGGTCTCTAAAAAGAGAAGTAAATTGCATCTTGTCACTCTTCCACTGCGTTGCATAAACCCTTCAATGGCTTCCCATGGCTCTTGGAAGAAGGTCCAAAATCCTTATCAGGGATGACAAGGCTGTGTGTGCATGGTTGGTCCCCTCCCTTCTTGCTGCCCCCCACCATGCCTTCTTCCTTCAGGCATCCCAACGCCCCATGATGACCCCTTCTGCCTCCAGTTGTCTGTCCATGCTGGTCCTTTGGCCTGGGTTGCCAAGTTCCTAGGCACCCCCCCCCCACCGCCCACTCTCCCCAGTGAACTCCTGCTCAGCCTTCAGCTTTGACTCAAGACTTCAACTCCTCGCTAACGCCTTCCTGATGACCTCCTGGACCACAGCAGGTCCCTGGGGCAGATCGTCACCGAGCCCTGGAAATGTCCTTTATGTCCCTCAGCTTGGGTCATCTATTGTTCTGCATTCAGGGAATTACCGTGTCTCCCTTCCACTTTGAGCTCCCAGAGGGTGAGCCCTGCAAACACTCTGCTTGCCGTGTGCCTCACGCAGAGCCGGAGACCCACACACCTTCCTCCTCCATCCTTTCATTTGGTTTGATTTGATTTGATCTGATTTCCCTGTGAAGGAAGAAGGTCATGGTTCATCATCCTCATTTCGTGACGAGGGAAGTCAAGTTCAGGAGATGTTGTTTCTGTTCCAAGGTTACACAGCCAGCAAGGTAAGTGGTGAAGACAGGACTCAAATCCAGTTCAGGATGTTCAGGAATATTTACTCCAGGGCTGTGTGCAATCAAATCAATTCCCAGGTGGAATACCAGAGCTTCAATCTCTGGTGCCATCGAACCTTGCAGAGACACCTGCTGAGAGCACCCAAAATTAAGGAGATCTGTGTGTCCCACACTCTGGCAGAGCACAGAGCATGTGGGAGAGGGGCCCAGGGATGGGCCCTTGAAGGAAGAGGAGAAGAAGGGAAGTAGGGATCAAGTCACAGACCAGACAAATCAGCATCGTCTCTGTGTCACTTCTCCGGGCCTCCAGGGGGTGTTGTTAATAATGCAGACGCTGCGGTGGGAGAGGCTACCTTCCACACATGCGGGCTGGCTTCTGGGAGCTGTAGGTGTTCTGGGTCTTGTCACATCTCAGCTCCGCTGGGCTTCTGGCTATGATAGTGTCATAGCTCATCTGTTCCTAGGACTGACTTATTCACTTGTAAGTCTTAGTGTATTCCAAGGCACTGCCAATCCATTTGGAAGAGGGAGGGCTCACAGCAGTCAAAAGTGTGCTGTTAATGACACTTAGGTGTTTCAAGCCAAAGGAAAATTGTTAAGATGAGGTGAACCCTCATCTTTATTATCATTGTCATTGTCATGATTTCTGTCGTGTGCTCACCGTGTGCCTGGGCCCACTGTCTCATTTCATTCCCGCAACAACTCTACTAGGCAGGCACTGTTAACTACCTTAGATGGGGAAACTGAGACTTAGAAAAATTTTATGCTGATGAGGAAGGTGACAGCCAGAGAGTCATGCCAGGTGTTTCTGATCCCAAAGCTGGCGTAATTAACGAAACTACATTACCCCGAGGCCCCGGTCTCTCCATTCTGCCTGGTGGGTACGTTTCCGATCCCACACCTCTATCCTATCTCCCACTCCCTGGGATGTCCAGGGCTTTCACTTGCTTAAAAAACTTACAGACAGCTGACTACGGACAGCAGGAAAATTAAAAAGACAGGTCGGGAAGGAAAGCTATGATGGCTCCAGGATGGGTTTTGGCAGGTGAAATGCACAGGCGTTTAAGCATCATTTACTGTTTAGAAAAGGTAAACAGACCAGTCCTTCAGGAGAGACATACTGTTCTGGCCCTGAATTCCGGGAGAATTTCAGAGTGGCAGAGCTGAAAGGGGCCTTGGAGTTCAGCTCGAAGCTCTTTCTCCTTTTCCTTTGATGTGGGTCCTCTCCTAAGACGGTCTAAAGTGTAATAGACATTCTTGATGGCTGGTTCTGAAAACCCAGCCATTTCTTTCCCCCCTTCCTCCCCCGTGCCCTCCTCTTCTTGATAACAGCTTTACTGAGATATAATTCACATCCCATACAATTCACCCATTTCAAGCCTACAGTTCAATGTCCACTGGCCAGTTCTGTACTACTGAAAGTAGCAAACCAGCTGGACCTTAGCAAAGGCATTTCTGCAGAGAGAACTTGCGTCCGTTTCATCAGGAAAGCATGTACTGCACTCCTGCTGGGTGCCAGGATCTATGCTGGGCATGTTCCTTTCTGTTGATCTAACACGGCGATTTTCAAAGTGCAGACCCCAGACCAGGTGCACCAGCATCATCTAGGAACTTATGAGAAATGCCAATTCTGAGGCCTTTCCCCAAACCCACTGAATCAGAGGAGTGGGGCCCACTGACCTGGATTTTAACAAGTTCTCCAAGTGATGCTTGCGCATGTTAGTGTTTGAGAAAAAAACCGATCTGACAATGCAGAAGGTGAGATCAGAGAAATGAATCAGGCCAACATGATCATATCAGGATTTCTAAATGATTAGAAACAGAACCTCAGTTTTCCTGCTAGAATAATAGAAAAACTGAAGTTCTCCAAGGAACACAAGACTATTTGCTGGCCTCCAGCCAAACTGAAGGGCATGGGTCCTGGCTCGGGTACCCTCCACCCTCGTCCTCAGACACATGGTGGTCCCCACCTGGCCTGGCCTCTCCTTCACCTCCGCGACCCTGCTCTTGCCTTCAAGCAAGAGAAGATCTGACAAACCAATGTTCCTCCTGATAGGCTCGCAGCAAGGGTTCTCAAACCTTAGCCCTAAGAATCCCTGGGGGAGCCGGTTTTCACAGACATTCTCTATGTCGGGGAACAGTGACTTTCAAACCTTTTGACTGTGACCATAAAAAAATACACTTTACATCACGACCTGGTACCCAGACACATAACTGAGATACAAGGTATGATGCACTTCTATTCTAGCTTCTTGTGTTTCATTTTTGTTGAAAACCTGGCCATGATCCTTGCAACTGGTGTCATGACCTTCCAATGAATCTGCTGCTACAATCCAAAAAACCCTGCCCTGGCGCACAGCCTGGAACTCAGTGTTAAAAAAGACCCGTAGGTCCCTGGTCATGGCCACTGACCATAGGCCATGCTTCCTACCCAAAGCCCATTGTTGTCACCGTTATTATTGCCAGGATTCCAAGAAATTGTACCCAAGGTCCAGTTCGGTACCCACGACTGCCCCTGCACTGCTGACCACTAATTGAGGCCGTTACTAGAACACCTGTGTGTTGATTTGAGATCTCTGGAGTACCACATGGGTGCAGAAACTTATTATGCCCAAGTGGTCAATTTTCTTCTGCCAGAGACTCTAAAGAGCGTATTTTAGGTGTCCTTCCTCTTACCGCGAGAGCTGCCAGGAAAATGTGTTTATCGGGGCTTTTGCATCTATGGGTCCTATTGTCTCTGCAGCTGGAAAATATAAAGGACATAGTAGATCTGAGGGAAGTGGGCCTAAGCTCTTTGTCAGAAGCCAACACAGCTTCAACATCTGGCTGGCTCACCTTCTGATTCAGGGGTTTCCACCCTATCTTACTCAATGTCCCTTTATGTTATAGTTATCTTGTATGGTCCCCTTTAATATCCTAAAGTAAAATTCATAAATAACACAACCTGTTTAATACCCAATTTGAAACAACTCTATTATCATGCCTCAGCTGTGATACAAAGGAGACGTAATAAAATAACACGTATTTCAATATGTAAATGCTTGGGACGACGACCAGAAGACAGAGAAGTAGCCAAATGCTTGTACTTACAGCGTCCTATACTGGGTTACATTTTAGTTCAGCTAACAGATCAGTGCGGGTGTGTGGGTTGGCAACTCAAGTCCCAAGAGCAGCACTGCTGTCGATGATGTCATTTCCTAAAACAGGGAACAACTTCTAGAACAAGTACAATCTTCCCTTGATATCCATGTATTCCTGGAAAAGTGAGCACATGCCTGGCGTCGGGGGGAAGCTCACCTGGGGGGGGTACTGCCCGTGTCTGTAAGCTGCTCTGAGTGGTAGCTGGCAATAGGGGAGGAGCGAGAGGAAGAGCAGGTTGGGTGAAATGCTCATGGGCATGTCCCAGTGACAAAATACATTTCTGGGGGGAAACTGAGGGAGGAGGAGAGGGGGCCAGCAAGGCTGGGCACTGGGTGGCCCGGGGACCCTGGGAGAATAGGAAGGAATGTCTAGTGAAAGCTGGAAGTGGGTTGCTATGGAGTATGTGATGTGAAACCCCTCCTCTGCCTCTTCCCATCAAGTGTTCAAGAGTTGGAAGTCCTCCCTGATACCCGTGCACACACGGATTCTTTCGGGAGGGGGGGGGGGTCTCTGTCCAGGGTGGAAACAGAGTGAGTCCCTGGACCAGAAGCCAGAAGCCAAGGGCAGCCAACTTGGGCATACACCTGCTGGGCACCAGGCACTGGGCTGGCGCCAGTCCGCACACATCCTTCACTGCCACCCTCTGAGGGTTACCCCTACTTTACAGACGTGGAAACAGACCCACAAAGGGTCTGTCACTGCCCGTGGTTACACAGCTGGTAGTGATTTCCCTGGAGCTCAAGCCCAAGTCTGTCTGTCTCCACCATCCCTCTCAGTCCGTGGCCCGCTGGTTGGAGGGCTTAGACGCACGTGTGAAGTTTACTGCTCTAGTGCGTTTCTGAGAACGAACGGGAAGTGGACCTCCAAGTTAAAGACAAATTGTACATCTTCCCCAAACATTTGCTTTGAAACCGCAAGCCCCTCTGTTCTTTGGCATCCCATTACAAATCACCCCACTCCTCGGGGCACAGGTATGACGCTTGAACATGCCTTTGGTGATTTTAAGAATGAATTATGCTCCTTCCTCAAGCAATCACATCCACCAGCTAGCTCCCAGAAATAGAAAGCACTTCATCACACAAATTAACTCCTCTCCCCGATTTCACAGAAGATGAGTAATCTATGAAAAAAGAGATGCTATTATCTAAACAGGCAGCCTTATCTGCACTTTTAATTTCAACTAAATGCCTTGGTTCCTTTTCATAGGGTGGGCAGGGCCATAAATCTGTTTAATAATCAGATGACGAATAAAAACACTCCAGAAAACACCCCTATCAAGTTAATTACAGCCTCCCCTGTTTTCTGAAAGCGACTCCCCACCGATCAGCTATAAATGAGAAGAGAAGGTAGGGTCCCTTGGACTTGGCCCATCCCGCTTTTTCACCCAGTTGGAGCCCGTCCAGGGGAGCAGATTCATGGGCAGTTGGAGCTGTGGGCCCTTGGTACCTGCTCTTAAATTATGGCAGGCTGTCAGGTGTTGGAGAGCAACACGTGTTTCATTTAGGATGCCGGCTTCCATGCCTATCCTTTAAGGTGTTATTAAAAAAGGAAAAAAAAATTCTCCACTTCAGCAGCAGTGTCAACCTGTCAGTTTCATATTTGTTAAAGGGCAAAAGTATTCTCCCGGGGGAGATTTTCCTGCTCAGTGCACAGGAAGAGAGAGTTGAACATATGTCAGAGCATTTCCTTACCACCCCTCTAACTACTGCCACCCCCTCTCCCCCAGATTCCCCAACCCAACCGTAGCTTTTTGGAAACCTCTGCTCTGCAGACTCCTGCAGACTTCTCATCCGGCCCCTCCCCTCCCTGCTTCCTCGCGGCTCCATGCCAGGGCAGGCACCGTGGGATCTTCTGCTATCTATACAAACTCCTGTGGCAGAAATTAATCTGGGTACACAGGTCTCTGGCCCTTGATCCTTCGTCTTTCATCCCATCCACACTCCTGCTATAGCACAGGCCTACTGACGTTCTCTGGTGATATCCCAGGCCTCTCGGTGATGTCCAAAGCCCACCTTCCCAGGCCAACCTCCCAACCTCAAGCCGGCACTTGAGCCTCTCTGCAGACACCACTTGACTACTTTCTTGCCTTCGTTCCTTTACTCTTGCAAATCCTTCAGCTCAGAGCACCCTTCTTGGCTTCTCTGTGCCGGGGAATCCTATTCTTCCCTCTGGGCTCAGCTCACAGTGCTCCTGGATTACTGTCTGCATTCTCCTCTGATGCCCCCTGACTCTAGCGAATGCTCTGAGCACAGCTCTGCATTCCATGCGTGTTTCTGGTCAGGACTTGTGTCGATCTGTCTGACAGCAAGCTTCCTGGGGGCAGGACCAAGGCGGATTTATTCCCTGTCCCTCATAGCACCTGTAATTCTGTAGGTGCTAACAGGTATCTGGGGAATGATCCCAACTGGGTTAGTTTTCCTTGTCATTTGCTGCTTTTATTTTTTAAAATCTGTACACACAACATGCTTCCAGAGGACTCAACCTGTCACCCAGGGGAAGATGTCAAGCATGTTTGGGGGTTCCTGACATCCAGATATTTACTTGTGGGTTTTTAAAAATAGGAGGTAGCCAAGGGAAGTAAAAGTCATCTTCACAGCAGGATGTTTATTGAAGAACTGGCCACTCACGAAGTTCACACTCAAACATCACTCCCCACTTACCAAAAGGGTATCTCTGCCTAAAACAACCATATCTGTTTGTGAGATGGCTGTGTTGTGGATGTGACCACCGGCAAAGCAACACAAACTGATTATAAGCTGCTGCAGAGAGTGCAGCAAATGCAAAGGCCCTGAGGCGGGGCTGGGGTGGGGCAGGACCTAAAGGAGTCACTGATTTTTCTGGTTCATGTTTAAGGCCATTTCTTGTAGGCAGACACTTGCACTGAGTCCTGTTAGGGCGTGCCTCAAAGATTCAGACAGCCTGCAGGGAAAGAAACACAACTGACAGAGAGGGACTCCATTCTTGGATATGAGGTGTTCTGGATATTTCACCTTTTTCTTTCAAAAATGGAAAAATCTTTACTATTTTTTGTGATTCTAAACGTGATCCATTTGCTGTAAAAAAAAAAAAAAAAACAACAACCCTTTTTTGACCATCAGGAAGCAAAGTCACATCTGAACAACAACCCAGTCTAGTCTCATCCACCAGCGACGGCCACTCAATAGTTTGGCGTACTTCTCAGCCAGTTTCCCGAGGTTTTTGTGCTTATTTATTTTTCCTGAAACCTGCTGTTTTTCTTTTCAATTTTACTATGTTATGTTAGTCACCATACATCATTAGTTTTTGATGTGGTGATCCACGATCCATTGTTTTCATATAACACGCAGTGCTCCACGCAGAACGTGCCCTCTTTAATACCCATCACCGGGCTAACCCATCCCCCCACCCCCCTCCCCTCTAGAACCCTCAGTTTGTTTCTCAGAGTCCATCGTCTCTCATGGTTCGTCTCCCCCTCCGATCTCCCCCCTTCATCTTTCCCTTCCTTCTCCTAATGTCCTCCATGCCATTCCTTATGTTCCACAGATAAGTGAAACCATATGATAATTGACTTTCTCTGCTTGACTTATTTCACTTAGCATCATCTCCACCAGTCCCATCCGTGTTGATGTAAAAGTTGGGTATTCATCCTTTCTGATGGCTGAGTAATATTCCGTTGTATATATGGGCCACATCTTCTTTATCCATTCATCTGTTGAAGGGCACCTCGGCTCCTTCCACAGTTTGGCTATTGCGGACATTGCTGCTATGAACATTGGGGTACATGTGGCCCTTCTTTTCACGACATCTGTGTCTTTGGGGTAAATACCCAGTAGTGCAATTGCTGGGTCATAGGGTAGCTCTATTTTTAATTTTTGAGGAACCTGCACACTGTTTTCCAAAGTGGCTGTACCGCCTTGCATTCCCACCAACAGTGTAAGAGGGTTCCCCTTTCTCCACAACCTCTCCAACATTTGTTGCTTCTTGCGTTGTCAATTTTTGCCATTCTAACTGGTGTAAGGTGGTATCTCAGTGTGGTTTTGATTTGAATTTCCCTGATGGCTAATGGTGATGAACATTTTTTCATGTGTCTGTAACCTGCTTTTTTTCATTTAACAGTGCATCACAGTCATCTTTCTATATCAGTACATGCAGATCTCACCCATCTTTTCCCCCACTATCTCACTCAGTCCTCCAGTTAACCCAAGTGAGGGAAGTAGCCCCATTCTCCCTGACACAGCGACTAAGGTGGGAGAGGTGGAGTATTTTGCCCAAAGTCAACAACCCATAGATTAGCCGCAGATGGGGCTGTCTCACTCTATAGCTCACGCCCTGTCTCTGACACCAGGCTGTGTGCCTTCAGAAGAAAGGACCAGGACCAGGAGACAAAATCTGCAGAGTTACAGTTCAGCTCGACACAAAGAAAAAACATTTTAACAGTGAGAGCTGCCCAGTAAGGGGTATCTCATCAGACAGTGAGTTGTCCACCACGGGAAGAATTCGATCAGAGGCTCAACTCATTATACACACAACAGAAAAGACTCAAACGTGGGGGAAGGACGATGTGGCCTTGAAGGCCCCCTGCAAGCACTGGGATCGGGTGATTCTCTGGTTACAAGATGAGATGCCTGTCCATATACCACGAACTCTAAAATGGTGAAAATCCAGCTCTGAGGACCTAATCCTTTAACTTGATGACTCCTTCTGAGACGCACTTAGTAATTTGCATGGAGAACATGGTTTTCTTTTCATAAAGTCTAGCCTATTTTATCTACCCCTGTAATTTCCTCCCTGCCCCAGCTGTGAGCAAATTTTACTTTCAAGGTTGTATTTGTTTTATTTGTCAAGGGCCAGAAAGCACACGGAATGCTGCCTCCAACGGAACTCCATGGGGTGGGTCTGTGTCAGGCAACGTGGGCTGGGAGTTCCATGCATTCTGAACACAGAGCAGTGCCACACAGAAGAGTTTTCCAGTCCTCTGGTTGTGCATGAGTCACTTGATGCCCATGTGGTCTGATTTGTTAACTCGTGCTCAAATGCACATAGCCCTCTAATGCCTATCGCCAAGGTGCCCTGGAGAGGCATCTCGTTCCCATGCAGGGGCCCAGGTGGCTGGCTGAGTTGCAGGGCCATAGGGGATTGGCATCACCCAGAAAACAAGCAGAAAGACCTTGGCATGCCAGCAATGCCCCCTGGCTCCTCAGTACCTTTTCTACTTGGGTCTGTCACAGTGCCTGACTTTTCCCCATTTGTGACCCCGTTCCTGTAGGTTACCACATCTTCCCTCTTGGGAGTGGGGCATTTAAAAATTGAAGTAATATGTGCTCATTTTGAAAATCAGATATGCAAAAATCCATGAAATATCACCAATTAACGCACTGTCGGGTGGCCTCTTTTAATACTTTGTGGTCTATTGGGGCTTTTATGTCCCCTTAGTAGAAAATCCCCCTGATCCAGAAGGTCATCCTTTCATACTTCTTATTGTACACTAAACTGAGCCTCCTATCTGACAGGAACAGGGCAAGCTGTTCACAAACCAGGATGACCAAGCCCAGGCCCCAGGTGTACCGAGGAAGGTATTTCTGCTGCCAGAATGCCAGGAACAGCTGTCCCACAGTGAGAGTGACCCGCGCCAGGCATGGTGTTCCACCTCCTTGCAAGTATTATCTCATTTCATGTCCCCCTGATCCTATGAGGTGGGACTGTCGTCTCCATTTTAGGGATGAGAAAACTGAGGCCTGGAGAGCTGGAGCGTTTTCTCTACCTCCAGTAAGTAGCAAAGCAGGGACTTACTTGATCGGGGCGGGGCAGGAGGGGGTTGTTGGCTTCTGAGCCAGTGCTCCTTTCCCAGTGGAGGCACGTGTGAAGATCAGCAGAAGCGAGCTAGGAACAGATTAACTTTGGGGAGGGGATGAAGGGGAGCAGAGTTCTCCCAAGCAGAGTTTCAGTGGAATCCTCAGTGGGGTCAGGTGGGGAAGGATGTTTTAGGCAGAGCAACCCTGGAAAGAAAACACAGCCCTGAGGCAGTCAAGTTTCCAGGGAACTGGACAGAGTCCAGTGACCTCACCACGATAAATCTTAATAAACAAGGAAGAAATCATTCATGATTTCTTCTAATTAAAAGGGGGTATTTCCTAAGATTGTATGAGTATCAAACAGAAACAAAAATTTAGGCTATAGAGGATCAAGACACAAACCCTCCCCAACCCCTCCAGAAAGGGAACATGCTAAATCTCTAAAACCTTGAAGGAAATTAATTAAATAAATAAACCATCTCCTTCTCTTCAAGGCAGTATTATTTTTTAATTAAGTGAGAAATAATACAAATATTCTCCTTGTAAAACAAAAACAAACCAAAAAACAAAAATCCTACAAGTACAAGAGAGGGTCAAATGTCTTTTCGCCTGGACAGACCTTGGGTCCTGACTTCCTGAGGGCTTACTCCTAAGTCACCGCTGCTATAGCAGTGTGGAGCATGCGTGCCCACGCACTTTCCTATATGCCTGTACACACATACGCATGCGTGTCGAAAACATATAGAACGGCTTCTGTTTTTGCGTGTGCGTTTACATAAACAGTTCTATAGCTTGCTTTGTTGTTGTTGTTGTTTCTTACTTTATAATACATCTTAGTGCTCTGTTCAGGTCATTTAGATCCAGTCCCTTGTTTTCAATGGCTGCATCATATGCCATATTAGGGATTCGTCATAGTTTATGCCCCATCCCCTGTGGATGGGCACTCAGGTCATCTCTAATTTGGTATGATTATGAACAGTGTTGCAGTGAGCAACCTTATTTATGCCTCACAGCACACATGCTGCATAGTTCTCTGGGATAGACCCTGAGAAATGTTATTCCTGGATTTTAGGATATGCACATTAACATTTTTTGATACTGCCAACTTGCCTTCCAAAGTGGAATTCCCAATTTTTAGTCCCCCCAGTAGTTTCTGTTTAGAATGGTGAGAAGCTTGGGAAGGAAGGTGCGGTGGAATGAGGGGAGAGATATTTAAAATGGCATATTTGATATCAGAATAAAATAATTATTTAGAAAAATAGCTACTGTGTTCATATTATACACTAGATAAAGTAGTGCGGGACAAAATCTTGGCATGGGGTGATACACAAAAGAAAGGCTCTCAAAGAGGGGGCCAGGCCCTGTCCTCCCGAGAATCTCGGGTGAGATGGGCATGTTTCTCAAAGGGAAGTAAATGGTGGAAAACCCTCCCCCCAGAGCCCTGTTAGGATTTGGGTGAGGGCCACTGGCTAGGGACTGGGAAGAGGATGGGGTAGGCAGACTACGCTCTCCTTCCCCAGGCCTGCTCCTGGCCTCTGGGGCCACCTGTTTTAGGTGGCAAATCTGGTCACCATCAAAACCACAGCACGGGGCATAAATTCCCTGGGGCCGAAGGCAGGACTGCTTCTCTGACCTCACAAATCGCTCCTAGCGTCAAAATACTCCCGCCCAGCCGGTCTGAGTGAAGAAGGTCTGTCTAACCTGGATGGCTCAGAATTTCAGGGAAAAATGCAGCTCCTTGGTAACTTAGTAAAGCTGCCTCTGTGGACAATGGTGGTTAGAAAGGCACATTTACTGTGGCTTTTAACGCGTTAATGGTATACGAAGGAGACAACCCTTCAGAACACAGCCCCGCTCTGCTCCCAAGTGTGCACCAATTAAGATGATTACTGGTTTCCTTACAACACAAATACTAATGGCCTGTCACGCTCTGGCATATTTTTCTTGGTAACCTTCAACTTGGAATGATTAATATGGCTCCGGTGGCAAGGCTCATACACACAAAGGCAGAAAACAGGGGTTGGAGGGGGGCAGCCAGCTCTGATGACGGCACACCCAGGGAGGCAGATGTCTGTGAAAACAAGTTCTGAAGGGCTGTGACTGTAGGCAGGGTCACGATCAGCTAGGGAGAATGTCCTGGGAATGCTCTGAGGAGTCAGAATCAGGGTGAGCTGTGTGATCCTGTTGGGGTCCCTGTCCCTCTCTGGGCCTCAGTTCCCCACTTTTAAATGGGGATCATGATCCCTTTCCTGCTTGCCAGGCAGGGTGTTTGTGTGGGAGGGGGCACTTCCTTATTATGGGTACTAGTTAAAACGAAAGCGCTGGGGAGGCACACAGATGGGAAAGGGGTGCACGGCACAGAACAGCGACAGCTAAGACTTACGGCGGCACCTCGCCTTTCTACATTCCGTCTCTGTAAGTCTCAGTTTGCTCATCTGAAAAATGGCGATAATATAGAACAGCCCCTCCTTAGGGTGCTGGGATGGAATGAGATGATGCGTGCCGAGTGCTCGGCAAGGCCGGTGTCTGAGACAGACTGAGCATCAATATTGTGACCATAGTTACTACTCCTGTTGTTGTTACACCAAGCTAGGGAAACCGGCATCAGCCTTGAAGCTCCCAAGGAAACCCCACCTCCCCAACTTACATTGTCTAGAAACCGTTCCCCCCATAAAGAACGCTTCAAATTCTCCTTCTATGTCATCGAGGCCAGGGAAGGCACCCAACTGCCCTAGACAGAACTCCTTCCCAGTGTTCCATGCATTTCATTCAGGGAGAAAAATGCTAAAGACTGTCTCCATCTGGTCTTTTCAGAAATATGAACTGCTAGGTAGAGGTACCAACACCTCACTGAGGCTTTTGGTCTAATATTCAGTAATTAATGAGGCTCCCCTAACCATTCCTCCCCCGGTCTATTCATCTTATGTAAAGCAGAGTGCAAACAGAGTCTCAAAGCCTTCTCTCTCAACTCAGTCATCACCCCTAAATCCTACATTTTGGAGCACCCTGGACATCATGTCAGTCTCTATCTCAGCTCATAGGGGAGCAGACGTTATGGGATGCTTAAAGGGCCCTAGGATGGAGAGCAGAGGGGGCCTCACATGCTTCCAGGGCCCGGCAGCTGAGAGAAGTATACGAAATGGGCCAGATGGAAACCCACAGACCCAACTGGGGTCACATGGGGCTGTGGGTCCAGAGATGGTATCAGGAGAACCAGAGGGCCAGATTTTTATGGGAATACCTCCCAACTTCCAACTACTGACAATTCAATCAGATTTTAAAATTACTTTGAAGGCCTAGTAAGCAGGTCTATGGGGATGTATCCAGCACCTTGAAAGGAACATAAACTCTTCAAAGCCAGAAATTTATGACCTAGAGCAAAGGAGGAGTAATTTACCAAATGGAGTTCTCTAAACCAAAGGAGTTTAACGGATCAGAAAAGACAATAAAAACCACCTGTATTTCCAAACCACTCCTAGCATTTTATGCTTCCAAGCATTTAAAAATATATGCATGTTTGCAGATGTTTTGCCTGGTTTTTATATTTCATAGGAAGGGCCCACATGTGGAAGCATACCAATGTGTCCTCTTTCTTTTCCTGCTCTCACCTCTACATTGCAATCATCTTTGCATGCTGCCCTCTTCAGGCAGCTCCATACAGCAAACCCTCTTCTTGTCAAATGTGCTTACTGGGTCCTTTCTCAGGAATGCACCGAGCCAAAGTTTCTCAAATCAAAGTCATGGACGGTACCCCTTAAAAGAAGCAAACTACTGTGGGCTCCTCCATTAACACACCCAGGGATTTACCTGAGAAATATTAGCCAAAGAAGCCAAGGTTTCTGACTTCCAAGTGTGAATTTTCACTGCAAAGAGAAGCATCTTCATAGTTGCTAAAATAATTTTTTTAAAGATTAAAACTCAAAATGAAAAGGCAAATTAAAAAACTCCTGGCTAACTCTTGGATCCACTGAACCCCAGTGGAGAAACACTGGTGTAAGGCACAGGGACCCAAGGACCTTGTGAGCTGAGCCTCTGAAGCTTCTCTTTGTCTGGGAGCCTCCCCCCTGCCTCCCACCCCATGGGGCCTTCTTCCCTGCAAGTCCCAGGGCTTAGAAACCACAGAGGCCACTGGTTTTCACCCATGCACTCTGCGGCCCTGGAGTGGAACTTCGATTCTCCTCCCACCTTTGGAGGGCTGGGGCGGGTGGTGGGGGGCGGGGGGGCGAATACTTTAAATTATTTTCTACATTGGGCTCTTGGGCAAGATTTCTTTTAAAAAAACTTTTCACTATTGAAAAAAGGAAAAAAAAGTTGGCAAAGCACAGATGTAGGCCATTCTCATTTCACAGATGGGGAGATGATAATCCGGACAGGGGCAGGGCTCTCAACAGATGGGCCTGAGGACGCAGGTTTTTTAATGGCCTGGTGCTCCCTCCCTTAGCCCCGCCACCGGCCTGCCTCAGATTCCTCCCCCAGATTCCTCCTGCCTTTTTCCTCCCAAACCCTTCAGCTTTCCCCCCCGTGCACCGTGTCCTCCCTGAAAGAAGCACCAGCTCCTTCAGTTTTCAAGGCTTCCCTACGTGTTTCCTCTGATGTGTACATGGGAAGACACCAAGGGCCAGGGGTGATCTGTGCAACATGGGGGAACCTCCCATTGAACCTGGCATCATGTCAGATGTGTGCAGCCGATGGTCTCTAGCATATTCGAGGGAGGGGGTTGGCCCAGTTTGCAGCTCTGTAAACACAGACATAATCTTCTTAGGTGGAGACACCTTTATGATTCTACAGAAAGAAGAAATGAATTCAACCTCAGAATCCGTTCCCGTTCTAAACGTTAGAACAGAGGCTTTCAGGAAATGGAGGCTCCGAGTCTTGCAGTCAAACATCTATCTGATGGTGGCACTAAAGTGCTAGGCCTGTGACCCAGAGGAAGAAGGGGCTGTGGGGTGGGGGTGGTCCTTGGTGTGGACCTGGGTTCTAGACCTGAGTGAGGCTGGCCTCACTGTGTGACCTTAACTCATTTATCCTTTCTGGGCCTCAAGTTCCTCATCCCTGAAATGTGGCCACTACCACATAGCTAACTTCGCTGGGTTCCAGTAAGAATGGAAACACGGGATGGTCTGGAGTCAGTATGGCAGGTTTGTCACTTAACCCCTGCATTTCAGTCACCTCATCCTGCAAAATGGGGGCAAACCCACTGACTCATGCTGGGAGGCATACAGAGCTATCAGAGAGTCTCACTAAAAAAGAAAGTTAGGATGCCAAAACATCAATTCTTTGACACACAGGGGCAGTGGTTGCCTCAAACACAGCATTTTTAGCAAGTGCTCACATAGCCAGCAAGCTTTCAAGGCAGGCCCACTCCCTGTGCCTTTGCCCTTCAACTGCTCACTCTCCAGCTGGAGAGGCGAGTGCCAGGCCTGGAAGCACACAGACCAAACAGTGAGGGTCCACCCTGCAGGCTCAGCACCCAAGATTCAGGGCCCCCCCCAGGAAAGGGAGACCAGCATGGGCTGGAGCATCAAAGAAGCCTTCTCAGAGGACCTGATCAACTTGGGCCTTGGAGGGTGATGAGGTGTGTGAGGGGGAAAGTGGGAGGTACTGGGGGCTGAGGTGGGCCAAGCAGGCTGGACTCTGTGCCCCGTGAGGGCAGACACCTGACTCGGACCCTTCATCTGCCCCATCTCGGCCCTACAGAGCACTGGAGAGGTCCTATGTGGCCAGTACATCTTAAGGAGCATCCTACATCTATCCACTAACAGTACCACAACTTGACAATCTGGCTGGGGAGACGAGAATGAAGCAAGCAAAAACAATGCCTAACAATGCCAAGCGGGGACTTGGCAACACACTACTGGCAATGCTCACGAAGTGACAGGGTCACGTGGACATACTGGGGTCCTGTGGCACCCTGTGCCCGGAGCTCCAAGAGCCACAGTGCCATTGCGTGTTTCTCCCATTCAGGGCACAGCAAATGTGTGTCATCATGATAAGGACAGACTAGACACAAAGCTGCGGTTGTTCTCAGAGGTGGAGGCAGAGGGCATCCCATCCACATCCAGTCATGTGGACACTTAGAAAACACCATAAATCACGGCAGGGGATGGAATCTGGCTTTCTGAGTGGCCACCAAGGGGCTGGGAAGGAGTTTGAGCTTTGCCCAACAGGAAATCGATGAGAGAATGCCAGGTAGAAAAATGTCCCCTTCTCTCTCCCGTCCATGTGCAGGGACTACCCCAGATGCTGTTCCTTCTTGCACCTATGGAGGGAGCCCCCCACCCCCACTGAGAGCACCTGCCTGCCAACACTGGAGCTTACTGTGCAGTGGGAGCCTCTGCTGGAATTGCCTCTGGTTTCTTGCTCCTCCCATTTTACCCCTACTCTCACTGTTCTGGGCTCCTCCCAAGCAGTGTCAAAGCCTTAATCATTGCTTAGGGCCTGTTTTTGAGAGGTCATAGGTTAAGTAAGACAAAGAAGAACCATACATTTGCTCTCATTTGTAAAATAAAAGTAAGTCATTCATAAGCACTGGTGCTTCAAGAGTTGTCAGGAACCAAATGACTTGCCTGGGGCGCCTGGGTGGCTCAGTTGGTTAAGCGGGGACTCGTGATTTCTGCTCCAGTCTTAACCTTAGGGTCCTGGGATCCGCACTCAGTGGGGAGTCTGTTTGAGGATTCTCTCTCTTCCTCCCCTGCCCCCCCACCCTCACTTGCATGCACGTGTGCGCACACACACACTCATTCTAAAATAAATAAATCTTTAAAAAAAATGACTTGCATGCAGCACACCTTATAACACATCCCCACCCACAGTGTCCTGCCACTATAGAAGAGAATGAGAGACGAGAAGGCAGCCTCAGGTGGGCTTTGATGCAAGTACCCCAAGGTGCTCTTGTATCTGTTCATTAATTCAACAGACATTTAATGATGCCGCTATGCGCCTGGCATTGTGTGGGGTGCCAGGGATGCTGAGGTAACTAAGACATAGTCCACATGCTCAGGGAACATGGAAATGCCGGGGTGGGCACTACACGGGAGCTGGGTATTTCAGGAGGAGGGAAGGATCCTCGCTGTCCTCATTGAGGACGAGAGTGGGGGGAAGAGATGGCTTCACTGAGCTTGGTCCAGAAAGGTGGACCAGAGTTTGCCAAGGGACAAGGGCTTTGTTCCACTCCTCTGGGTGAGGTGGAGAGGGCTTCCCCTGTAAGCACCTTTGCCAGGGACCCGGTGAAGGATTAACTCAAACGTGGGGGATAATACTGAAATAAACCCTGGGGAGTGGCAGTGGGGGTTATCACTGTTGTTTTTGCTCGCAACTGCCGCTTCACTCCCTTTACTGTCCACCCCCCAAAACCCAAACAAAACCACCATACCCCTGGAGACAGAAGCCATAACCAACATCAGAAAACAGAAACAAAAGTTGCTGGCAAAGCCAAGGTGCTGGCAGAAACAATACCTTTGGAAGCACACGTCCTGCGTAAGCGTCCAGCCCTCACCATGACTCAGAGCCAGGCAGAGCTGGGCTCTGGGAGTGCATAGTAATCAGAGAGCAGGGGGGGGGGTCAGAGTGGGTGAGGTGCCTGGATCCAAGTGTCACTTTCAGATGACAGAGTTTGAGACAGGAAATCCCGTTTTTAAAAAAAGTTTACAGTTTTGCCCGCCTGAGTGAAATTTCTTCCTTGCGATACTTATACCCTGATGTAAGACTTCGGAGAGAGCAAAGCTTTCTAAAACCCGAAAATGTGAAGAAAATGTCCTGAGCAGCTGCTCTAGGCGTTTGGCCCCTTGAGATATGAAGAAAATAGTCAATGGGAATGCAGCTATCACTTGGTGGCTGTGTTCAGGCACTTGGCAGGGCTCAGAGCTCCTCATCACCTTACCGAAGTTGGTCAACCCGCATTCACATGCCTGCCAGTGTCTCTGCCACTCAACTCGGGCTTTACCCAATTAACACTATTTACAAGGCTTCATAGCATTAAGTGCCACCAAACAGGCTTCTGCACGAACAGATATGTAACTGGCATAATCTGAAAAATGGCAGGTGACAGTGTCAGGTCCAAGGCCAATTCCCTTCTGCTGCCTGACTGATGGGTAAGGTCTCTGGGGGCAGGGACCAGAGAAATGGTAGAAAGGAGTGGGGTGGACTTGGGGCCCACTCATCTCAGGGAGGCTCCAGGCCCTACCACTAACTAGCTGTGTGACCTTTGCCAAGTCACTTCACTCTCCAGCCTCAGGGTCTGCAAATGCAAGATGGGGATCACACTACCCCCATGTCACAGGGTGGCTATGAAGAAGTACTGAGACATGAGTACAAACCACTTAGTACTGAGCCTGGTAAACAGTAAGCACTCAATCAAAGGCCAGGAGACCCCAATTAACAGGTGAACTTTATGTCCACCTGGGGAAGGGTGGTCCACACTCACAGAGTTACTGCCATCAGAGTGGGCTGCATTGAATTTGCAGGCATCTGTGCCACGGATTGAGCCACATGGATGTGGTTAAAGTGCAATGATGCTGTGAGAACCTGACTCATTTCTACGACTGAAAACAGCTGAGACCTTTCGTGCTGCATGCATGCTTGAGGAACTCAGACGATAAAGTAATATTCCTACAAACGTGTTCTCAGGTTCTGGTGTCTTGTCTCCTCCCCCCGAAGGATGTTATCTATAAAGCTGGCAGAAACTCTTTCAACAGAAGTCTGGAAGCCAGCAGTGGAGTTACTTAGTAGCCCAGATTGCATTAAGCAGATGCTACTTTGCCCAGCTGGAGCACAGAGAACAGATGAATGAACATCGCAGGAGAGCCTACAGCTAGCTCCTTCTGAGGAGCTCAGCGAACTTGTTAGCAGTAGCTCTGATGTTCTTGAAGCAACTAAAGTATTTGGTATTCAATTACAGTGTGAGCATAGCTGCTAATTATCATCCTCTGCCTAGTTAGGTAAAGAAAAATGTGTTTGTCAGGGAAGTGAAAATAAAAGAAGTCCATCAATCTTAAAAAATAAAGGGAGAGGGGCCTGGGTGGCTTAGTCGGTTAAGTATCCAACTCTTGATTTCAGCTCAGGTCATGAACTCAGGGCCGAGAGATGGAGTCCCACGTTGGGCTCTGTGCTGGGCGTGGAGCCTGCTTAAAATGATTCACTCTCTCTCTCCCTCCCTCTCCCTCTGCCCTGCCCACAAGCTCACTTTCTCTAAAATAAACAAACAAACAAACAAACAAACAAACAAATAAATAAAATAAAGGGAGGGGGTAGTTAATACCACAGAAATCAGCAAATGTTTCAAATCAGGGCTCCCCACCTTCACTCCACCTGTTGTTACTTTTTAACAGCACATCATTGGCTATTTCCATTGGTTTTGGCTGTTATAGATAACACTACAGTAAACATCCATGTCCAGACATCTATTCGCTCATCTTTGATTGTTTCCTCTAGAGGTGGAATTGCTAGATCAAAGGCTATTTTTAGGGAGTTCTGATACACATGCCGTCACCTTATACTCCTGCTAGCAGGGCAGGCTGAGTTTATTTCCCTGTATTGGTTAGGGCAGATATTTGAGCTGTGGACTGTAGAACCATGATCCTGCACCTGGCCCCTGCCATGCTGAAGATAACAGAGCAAGTCCGGACATTATACACCAAGCACCACCTCCTGCTCTCCTCTCCCTTATCTCCTGCTCTGTGGGGGCCGCACGTCACTGCTGTTTCCCACTTGGCCTTCTGGAGTAGCACTAAGAGAATTTTCTGTGATGCTCTGGCTCTGTCCTGACCTACGTGGTAGCCACTCGTCATGTGAGGCTACTTAACACATGGAATGTGTCTTGTGTGACGGGGAACCTGAATTTTTAACTTTATTGGTTTTAACTTAAATTTCAATAGCCACATGTAGCTGGTGGCTACTATATCAGAAAACACAGCTCTAGGGGTTTGGGAAGGACTGTGTCTTATGGTTCTTCTGTAACTGATAATCATGGTGATGAGAGATCCTGCATTATTTACACCAGCTCTAGTTCAAATATTTTGTTCCCACTGACTCATAAACATTGACATTCTGGAATTTCTTAAATGTCTGGAAATTCTGATATTTCAGAATTTAAATTACACTCTCTCAGACTACATTTCCCACCTAGAAACTTCTGTCAGATTATGTCCCCTTAGGGACTGGGAAATATTGGGTTCCCAGCTCAGAAGAGAAGCAGAGGTCTGTCACTCAAGGGGGATAGTCTCTCAACAATCACTATTGCTATCGCAATATGCCATCTATTGCTGATACACCATCCTGCCTCTGTGCTTTTGCTTATGCTGCTCTCTTTAGGCCAGGGAACCCCCTTCACTAGGCAGTGACATCTCCTCTGGGAAGCCCTCCCTGATCATTCCCTTTCAGAATTAAAGGCTGAACCCTCTTTGTGACCACTAAACATGGCTCATGGCTCAGGTGAGAGCCTTGAGTCACCACTTGGGACCTATTTAGCTCCTATTTTATTTATTTATTCAACATTTTTATTTTTTTTATTTATCTATTTATTTATTTATTTTACAGAGAGAGAGAGAGAGAGAAAGAGAGCACATGCAAGGGAGGGGTTGAGGGAGAAGGAGAGAGAGAATCTTAAGCAGGCTCCATGCCTGGCATGGAGCCCGACGCGGGGCTCAATCCCACAACCCTGAGATCATGACCGGAGCCGAAATCAAGAAGCTTAACCAACTGAGCCACCCAGGCGCCCCGAACCCCTATTTCAGATAAAATCTGAGTAACTTTAATTCTGGATTTCTTACTCCAAAGCTTATTTGAAAGCAAATTAGGAGGGAAAAAGGCTCACAGGGACAGAGCCACTGGAGGTGACAAGAAGTAAAAATCATCTAAGAGTCATGCAGTAAGGGAGAAGAGTTAGACAAATGTATAAATACCAAACCTGGGTTTCTGAAAACTGAGACATTGGGTCATCTTGTTCAAGGGCAAATACTTTTCCAGACTTCAGTAGTTCTTGAGGGTAGGGCTATAATGGATAACTGATACTCATTAAGAAAACTATGAGGCATCAAATGCTAACTCTAAACACTGGTGAGGAAAGTCATCCTAAAGTTCTAGGATTTAAAGCTTGACGGGACTTTAGAAGTCATTCATACTCTATAGATGCAGACACTGAAAACCAAAGAGAAGATGTAATTTGTTCAAGGTCACAAAGCTATTTACTGGCAGGGCTGGAACCAAAGCTGGTCTACTTGTTCTCATACCAATACCTGGAAAAGTCACTTGATGAACTGTTTTACTCCATGATGCCACTGGATTGATGAGGAACTAATAGAGGAAAACATAATGTATCTTCTTGACCCCGTTACACAAAGATATTTTCTCTCGTCACTAATGATAAATACTGGAAAAGGAGATCTCTTCGTATGGAGACAGGTGTCAAAAGGAAGAATGAAACAGGAACTGGCATTTGATCTTTATGATGAACATGGTGTGAATAGCATGACTTGGGGTTGATATAATATTTGAAAGAGCATTCTCTAATTGGGGTGATTAATATCCAAACTGGCATTACACATGGGCAATACATTCAGTCTGTAATGAAAATGAGATCCCCCAAACACACGACTGTCCATCACGATGCAAATGGCAGAAGAGAAGTAAGTGGCTGATGATACACAAATGATTTCAATGCTCTGTGCATCACCAGCCATTTATTTGGGGGCTTTGGCCGTGGAGAAAGAATAACAGGATTGATCTAAGGCAGTTATAAACCACCATTGATAGATAAATATCCATCTTCTCGCTCTATGCAGGAGCAGGTATTCAGAACAAGGTGGTTCATGCAGAGAGCTCTTTAAATGATACCTTGCAATTACACTGCAGCCTTCCAGCAGATAATAAACCTTCAATGTCTTGAATAATTTAAAATTTTCCAGCAGCATGAAGGTTGAAGGGAAAGAAAATCACACTCTGCTTTGGAGGGAGAAAAAAAAAATCCTCAGCAGATCAACTGTGGGAATTCTGGCAGAAAAATGCCCAGTTTTTCATTCGTTTTCCTGATAGGCGGATATACTCGTCCCAGCCCAACCTGGTCCCTGATTTTCAAAGTCAAAGAGAAGAATGAATGGATCTATCAGAAACAAAATCGGAAAATATAAGGTATTAAATCTTTACATGTTATCACTACCATCACAAAGATGCTACTACGTAAAAGTGTATTATTCTGGATCCAAATAAACTTGAGCTTGGATCCCAACTCCACCACTCATTTGTGGTGTAAACTTGATCTTTCTGATTCTGTTTCATCACCTGTAATATTCAGGACAATAATGCCAATCATAGGATTCAGTGAGATTATGAATTAACAGTTCCTGGCATATATTAAATATTAATAAACAATGGCATTAATTATTAGTTTTATAAATTATTACTAATAATGATATTTTAAGTTTTGGGGGTCTTCAAGGTATAGCTAAAACATGTGGATGAAGGAAAAAATAGGGACAGATGAATAGAATTTCATATCAAGGAACATTATGGTGTCTACGTTAATGCTCATGGTGTGGTTAAGCCATGGTTACTCTGGGCCAGCCACTGCTCTGATCCCTCTACAAGCAACATCTCAATTCAACTCTCTTTATGGAAGTAGCCTAATTTTACTCATTGAGGCACACAGAGATTAAATGCTAGTTCAATGTCACCTATTGCCTGATTCTAGAGCAAGGGTCCTTAGAACCCAAGAATTCAAAGCCCAAACTACTTAAGGTTTAAGTTTTGCATTTCATTTTTTAAAAATAATTTGCACAAGCACAATTTTATGCCATTATTAAAACAACAGTATCTCTAGGGGAGTTGATGGTCACAAAAGTTGATCCCTGGTACTGTCAAGGTGGGCTTTTGTAGTTACTGTCATGAGAGCAAATGCCTTCGCGAGAAGACTAAGAATGCTGTTCAGTCCTGTTGCAAGTCTGTACTGTATGTGCTGTGTTAGCAGCTAGCTCAAATGTTAAAATGGGGTGGATACTCGACAGGTTGGGAAATGTATTCAAGGATGAGCTTTGGTGCGTATCTGGCTCACACGGTAAGTCAGTGAAGGGGAAAATGAAAGGACATGACCAGGGTGTCTATACCTGCTGCTGTAGCCTTGCCCTTTCAGCATTGAAACGGGAGCAGGACTTGGTCACAAACCTGCCCTACGACTGAAGTGCCCAGGGGGCCTGCACTTCTCATCTCGGAAATGTGCAGGCTGGCTAGAGATTCCTGAAAGTAGAGCAGAAATTCCCTAAACTCTCAAGTCGTGCTGCCTGCAAACACTAGGCTCCTTACCATCGGCGGAAAGCCTTGATTTATTCCAGATTTAAAAATAGATTTTGCATGTGGGTAACTTGCAAATGCCTGAACTTGAGGTTTTGCATGTGGAGAGCTCGCTAAGAGATAGGATCCGTGGGAGTGTGGAAGAAATATTTAAAAATAAAGGTTGAAATGTGAATAGAACCAGAGTGTCTGTTCTTGAATGTACTCTACCACCATATTTTTAAGAAATTTATCTTGCAGTGGAAGGAACTTGGGGGTGGAGATACAAACAGGGTCTTCTGAAACCTGGAGGGAACCGTGGGAAGATCAAGGCAGAAATAAACCCAGCTGACGGATGTTGCAGGGTGGCATGATTTTAATTCAAGATGAGGACATGCTTTCCCAAGAGCCGCCCGGGTCATCGTGATGCAGGACAGACATGGTGCAGGCACGCAGAGGTGGCCATCAGCATCGCTGACCTAGCCTCGAGAGGCAAGACACCTGCAGCAAACCTTGGCAGATGAGTATGCAGAGCTGAAAGAACTGAAACCCGGGGTACCCTGGCTTGAGCTTTTCTATTTCCAAAGTCATGAACGTGGTTAGAAGTGGGCTCATGTGGAGGAAGCCCACTGGGGGCAAAGATGTTCACGGATGAGTCTTAAATGTCTCAGGAAAGGGACAGAAATGCATGTGCCAGAAAAGAGGACTTTGAAGTCAGGGGCCCCCAGATTAGAGGAGATGTCGGTCTATCCCAGAAAAGACAAGACCAGTAACAGAAAAGGCAGGGAGCTTTTGACGGAGGACCAGGCAGGGACCCAAGCACATTCTCACATCAAGAGAAATTTTTTTTTACTGGATGTTTCGGAAGGAATTTCTTCCACGCCTGCTGAACTTGGAGTTATGAGCTTGGTTGGGGCCCAAACAGGTGATTATGGTAATTTAGAGAGAAAGTACCAAGCCGCTTCTGTCACAAGGCCATTCCAGCTTGAAAATAACAGTGCCTCCTTGTATTTATAGAGTGCTGAATACTTTCCAAAGCCCTTTCTCATCTATTATCTCATTTGATCCTTACAACAGGGCCAGAGACGTGGGTTGTGGCTCTGCTGCAGGGCTGGGAATGAGAGCTTTCTCATCTCGGGACTTCAGTCTCCCCACGGGGGTCCTGGGACCACCTGCGTCAGAATTCCTAGAAAGAGGGGCAGAGTGCAGATTCCTGGGCTCCCCCCAGACTAAGAACCTGGGTGTCTGCTGGGGTGGGGCCTGGGAATCTGCATGTTAAACATACCTCCCAGCTGATTCTTACACACACCACAATTTGAGAACCCCTGCTCTAGGATTTCATACCTCCTCAGCAGTGAGGTCTTCTCATATGAAACACACACACTCGGCAACAAAAAAACCCTGAAAAAGTACAAAATTCCGATGAGTGGGGAGAAAACAGTCTGGTGTTGGCTGAGTGTATGTGATCATCCAGATAATAACAGCCTCTCGAGGATATAATTAGTGCCCTCGGAATTGGAATATGACTGTTTTAATAATTTAAGTGAGATCATCAGGATTAATGAATAGCAGTTGAAATTAAATGTGGGACCATAAATCCACACGGCCTGTTCCAGGCCAGCACTTATTTATGACAAGGCATCCTGGACAACAGGGGTCTGGCTGAAGCTGAACTTGTCTCTTCCTGCAATGGCCGTGTGTGTTTGCACCTCAGGCAGCCCAGACTACACACACGTTCAAAGAGATTACCATCCCACTATATCACGTAGCATCTGTCTGTGATCTATGTTCTGCCATTCCTGGAATCCAGCGTTTCCCAAGTCTAAACATTGTTTCAACACTATCAAACTAGGATGAGATGCTGGTGAAGAATGCGGATCACCACTGATTCAGAATCTCTGTGGGTGGGCCTTGCTAGTCCGCATTTGAACAAGCTCCTCAGTTGACGCTGACACAGAAGAGTCACGGATCACAGCTTGAACCCCGATGGGAACTGGAGGCCACGGGGGACATACTCCAGGTGCGGGCTGTCTGCCTTTGAGGTCACTTTCTCCTTGTCCAGCAGGCTGGTGATTCCTTGGGATTCTTTCCTTCCATGGAAATCGGCATCCTCTTCAATGTCCTTATTGAGTTTTTAGCTCATGAGGCTCTTACACGTTTCTGATTTCATCTAAGCCCTAGAACAGACCTTTGAGGCAGATGGGGTAGCTCAGCACCCATCACCCCACATTCCAGTTAACAGTAATAACCACCGCCACCACCATCATAGCGTCATTAACAAGGACAGTTTACTGAATGCCGACATGTGCTGGGCCCTGCCGAATGCGTCGGCTCATGAGATGGGAAAGGACGGGGGTCGGACTGGTTGGGCTCAGGCGGCACCCCAGGCCAACCCCCCTGGATGAATCACCATGGCCACGGGGAAGGGACATCACTGGTCAGACGGGGCAGAGCCATCCCCACGGCTGGGTGCTATTACCGTCCGGCTGTCCCTGCAGGAGCAGAGGAACAAACTGGGGGCAAGGAGTAGTTCACCAAGGGACTCTGTCCTTCATTGTCCCTCAGCCGGAAGGCAGGAAGAAAACAGGGTTTTGTGTCTCCTACGAAGAATATGTAGAGTCGACTCTGCTCAGGAGCAAGGTCTATTTATAGGTCATTTTTCTTCACTCATGAGTTCAAGCAATGCTTCTTCTGTCTTACGGCAGCAGGGACATGTTTTCGGGGAAAGGTCAGGCCTAGTCTTCCCTCCCACCCGGTTGAAACAAATCTGCTGTCTGTCGTGGCGGGTTCTGGGAAGGTAATGGTTAGTTTGAATTTTACATTAATAGAGATTGGAATGCAGTTATTATTTAGAATATTCTAGACCAGATATTCTGACAGCACACAGAAAATAAAAACAACCCCTAACAGTTTCTAACAAGACTGGGTACAAAGCATAGCTTTATAATTCGTCCTATATTTACCCTCACTGCAGATTATTAGCAATGCCCAATAAATCCCATGCATTAATAAGCACAGGAGTGGAAGACACACAGTTGATGGTGGGAGTTATTGGTTATTTTGAGATTCTTGGATGCTCATAAATAATGTGGGCATCTTTGAAGAGGTCTGCATTTATGAAGCAAACAAATAAAATTAATTTTTTTTTATTATTCTGGGAAGAATGAGCGCTTTGGTCTTTCAAGAGAACGAAGTGAGTATACACAAGGATCTAGAAAGGTTGGAAAAGGCAGTCTGAATCTGTTAATACTTTACAGGAACCGACATCACTAAGCCACACGAGAAGAAGGGATGTTACGATGGCCTTCATACATGCCTATTTCTTTGTTCTAGAGAATGATGCAAAAATGGCATTTTCAGGAGATTTTTCTATTTGAGATAGTAAATCTAAAGATTGAAGAGAGAGAGAAGAGAAATTAAACTTTCAATGCCCATGAACACTAGATTGACTGGCAGGACTGCAATGCTCTCCTTTCAATTTTTAGAATAAATAAATAACATGTAAGTGTGTGGATTGGGCCTTCTTGATCTTCAGAGCTGTCAAGTATTGCCTATTTTGGCCATGAAAATTGGTTACATTTTAAGTTGCTGATGTTTACAGCTCTGAAGGTGCCTCTGGATTCAACTTAAACCAAAATTGGCTCTGGAGTTGGGGGTTGTCCGATAAAGACGTGATGGAGCCTTTCGGGAGCTGGATGTTCTGCAGGGAAATTGGGAAGAATCCCTGAAGTATCTTTTTGCAGTAGGTTCTTTACGCTGCTTGTGTGTCAGGCGTCCAGCGGTAGGTTAGAGCTAATGCTTACTTTTTGGCCAATGTGCTTTGTGAACAGGCTAGAACCTGTATTATTTAGAGAATTGGGCTGATATTTATAGTGAATGAAAACAGCAGGACCTATAGATTAGACATAAGCATTTCTTACCTAAAAGCTTTTTGTTGTTTTTACCTAAAAGTTGTTTTCCTTAGGAGGTGGGGTAGGGAGAGGAAGAGAATTTCTTGAACTTTGGTTTGTACTTTCTCCTAAACGTGAATTTTCCCTTCAGGTAAATGTTGGCGACTAA